>NC_090375.1:156396206-156698909 GCF_036365525.1 Heterodontus francisci | reverse complement strand
GTATCTTGAAAAGAACAGGGTACTGCTGTTTGTATTGATTTATCTTGAAGAGAGCAGAGTACTGATGTTTGTATTGATTTATCTTGAAGAGAGCAGGGTACTGATGTTTGTAATGATGTATCTTGAAAAGAGCAGGGTACTGATGTTTGTATTGATTTATCTTGAAGAGAGCAGGGTACTGATGTTTGTATTGATTTATCTTGAAGAGAGCAGGGTACTGCTGTTTGTAATGATGTATCTTGAAAAGAACAGGGTACTGCTGTTTGTATTGATTTATCTTGAAGAGAGCAGGGTACTGATATTTGTATTGATTTATCTTGAAGAGAGCAGGGTACTGATGTTTGTATTGATTTATCTTGAAGAGAGCAGGGTACTGCTGTTTGTAATGATGTATCTTGAAAAGAACAGGGTACTGCCGTTTGTATTGATTTATCTTGAAGAGAGCAGGGTACTGATGTTTGTATTGATTTATCTTGAAGAGGGCAGGGTACTGCTGTTTGTATTGATTTATCTTGAAGAGGGCAGGGTACTGCTGTTTGTAATGATGTATCTTGAAAAGAACAGGGTACTGCTGTTTGTATTGATTTATCTTGAAGAGAGCAGGGTACTGCTGTTAGTAATGATGTATCTTGAAAAGAACAGGATACTGCTGTTTGTATTGATTTATCTTGAAGAGAGCAGGGTACTGATGTTTGTATTGATTTATCTTGAAGAGAGCAGGGTACTGATGTTTGTATTGATTTATCTTGAAGAGAGCAGGGTACTGATGTTTGTATTGATTTATCTTGAAGAGAGCAGGATACTGCTGTTTGTATTGATTTATCTTGAAAAGAACAGGGTACTGCTGTTTGTATTGATTTATCTTGAAGAGGGCAGGGTACTGCTGTTTGTATTGATTTATCTTGAAGAGGGCAGGGTACTGCTGTTTGTAATGATGTATCTTGAAAAGAACAGGGTACTGCTGTTTGTATTGATTTATCTTGAAGAGAGCAGGGTACTGCTGTTTGTAATGATGTATCTTGAAAAGAACAGAGCACTGATGTTTGTATTGATTTATCTTGAAGAGAGCAGGGTACTGCTGTTTGTAATGATGTATCTTGAAAAGAACAGGGTACTGCTGTTTGTATTGATTTATCTTGAAGAGAGCAGGGTACTGATATTTGTATTGATTTATCTTGAAGAGAGCAGGATACTGATATTTGTATTGATTTATCTTGAAGAGAGCAGGATACTGATGTTTGTATTGATTTATCTTGAAGAGAGCAGGGTACTGATGTTTGTATTGATTTATCTTGAAGAGAGCAGGGTAATGATATTTGTATTGATTTATCTTGAAGAGAGCAGGATACTGATGTTTGTATTGATTTATCTTGAAGAGAGCAGGATACTGATGTTTGTATTGATTTATCTTGAAGAGAGCAGGATACTGATGTTTGTATTGATTTATCTTGAAGAGAGCAGGGTACTGATGTTTGTATTGATTTATCTTGAAGAGAGCAGGGTAATGATATTTGTATTGATTTATCTTGAAGAGAGCAGGATACTGATGTTTGTATTGATTTATCTTGAAGAGAGCAGGGTACTGATGTTTGTATTGATTTATCTTGAAGAGAGCAGGGTACTGATGTTTGTATTGATTTATCTTGAAGAGAGCAGGGTACTGCTGTTTGTATTGATTTATCTTGAAAAGAACAGGGTACTGCTGTTTGTATTGATTTATCTTGAAGAGAGCAGGGTACTGATGTTTGTATTGATTTATCTTGAAGAGAGCAGGGTACTGATGTTTGTATTGATTTATCTTGAAGAGAGCAGGGTACTGCTGTTTGTATTGATTTATCTTGAAAAGAACAGGGTACTGCTGTTTGTATTGATTTATCTTGAAGAGAGCAGGGTACTGATGTTTGTATTGATTTATCTTGAAGAGAGCAGGGTACTGATATTTGTATTGATTTATCTTGAAGAGAGCAGGGTACTGATGTTTGTATTGATTTATCTTGAAGAGAGCAGGATACTGATGTTTGTATTGATTTATCTTGAAGAGAGCAGGGTACCGATGTTTGTATTGATTTATCTTGAAGAGAGCAGGGTACTGATGTTTGTAATGATGTTTCTTGAAAAGAACAGGGTACTGCTGTTTGTATTGATTTATCTTGAAGAGAGCAGGGTACCGATGTTTGTATTGATTTATCTTGAAGAGAGCAGGATACTGATGTTTGTATTGATTTATCTTGAAGAGAGCAGGGTACTGCTGTTTGTAATTATGTATCTTGAAAAGAAAAGGGTACTGCTGTTTGTATTGATTTATCTTGAAGAGAGCAGGGTACTGATGTTTGTATTGATTTATCTTGAAGAGAGCAGGGTACTGCTGTTTGTAATGATGTATCTTGAAAAGAACAGGGTACTGCTGTTTGTATTGATTTATCTTGAAGGGAGCAGGGTACTGATGTTTGTATTGATTTATCTTGAAGTGAGCAGTGTACTGATGTTTGTATTGATTTATCTTGAGGAGAGCAGGGTACTGCTGTTTGTAATGATGTATCTTGAAGAGAGCTGGGTACTGCTGTTTGTATTGATATATCTTGTAGGGAGCAGGGTACTGCTGTTTGTATTGATTTATCTTGAAGGGAGCAGGATACTGATGTTTGTATTGACTTATCTTGAAGAGAGCAGGGTACGGATGTTTGTATTGATTTATCTTGAAGAGAGCAGGGTACTGATGTTTGTATTGATTTATCTTGAAGAGAGCAGGGTACTGATGTTTGTATTGATTTATCTTGAAGGGAGCAGGATACTGATGTTTGTATTGATTTTTCTTGAAGAGAGCAGGGTTCTGATGTTTGTATTGATTTATCTTGAAGAGAGCAGGGTACTGATGTTTGTATTGATTTATCTTGAAGGGAGCAGGATACTGATGTTTGTATTGATTTATCTTGAAGAGAGCAGGGTACTGATGTTTGTATTGATTTATCTTGAAGGGAGCAGGATACTGATGTTTGTATTGATTTATCTTGAAGAGAGCAGGGTGCTGATATTTGTATTGGTTTATCTTGAAGAGAGCAGGGTACTGATGCTTGTATTGACTTATCTTGAAGAGAGCAGGGTACTGCTGTTTGTATTGATTTATCTTGAAGGGAGCAGGATACTGATGTTAGTATTGATTTATCTTGAAGAGAGCAGGGTACTGCTGTTTGTATTGATTTATCTTGAAGGGAGCAGGGTACTGATATTTGTATTGATTTATCTTGAAGAGAGCAGGGTACTGATGTTAGTATTGATTTATCTTGAAGTGAGCAGGGTACTGATGTTTGTATTGATTTATCTTGAAGAGAGCAGGGTACTGATGTTAGTATTGATTTATCTTGAAGGGAGCAGGGTACGGATGTTTGTATTGATTTAACTTGAAGAGAGCAGGGTACTGATGTTAGTATTGATTTATCTTGAAGAGAGCAGGGTACTGATGTTTGTATTGATTTATCTTGAAGGGAGCAGGGTACTGATGTTTGTATTGATTTATCTTGAAGAGAGCAGGGTACTGATGTTTGTATTGATTTATCTTGAAGAGAGCAGGGTACTGATGTTTATATTGATTTATCTTGAAGTGAGCAGGGTACTGATGTTTGTATTGATTTATCTTGAAGAGAGCAGGGTACTGATGTTTGTATTGATTTATCTTGAAGAGAGCAGGGTACTGATGTTTGTATTGATTTATCTTGAAGAGAGCAGGGTACTGATGTTAGTATTGATTTATCTTGAAGAGAGCAGGGTACTGATGTTTGTATTGATTTATCTTGAAGAGAGCAGGGTACTGATGTTTGTATTGATTTATCTTGAAGAGAGCAGGGTACTGATGTTAGTATTGATTTATCTTGAAGAGAGCAGGGTACTGATGTTTGTATTGATTTATCTTGAAGAGAGCAGGGTACTGATGTTTGTATTGATTTATCTTGAAGAGAGCAGGGTACTGATGTTTGTATTGATTTATCTTGAAGAGAGCAGGGTACTGATGTTTGTATTGATTTATCTTGAAGAGAGCAGGGTACTGATGTTTGTATTGATTTATCTTGAAGAGAGCAGGGTACTGATGTTTGTATTGATTTATCTTGAAGAGAGCAGGGTACTGATGTTTGTATTGATTTATCTTGAAGAGAGCAGGGTACTGATGTTTGAATTGATTTATCTTGAAGAGAGCAGGGTACTGATGTTTGTATTGATTTATCTTGAAGAGAGCAGGGTACTGATGTTTGTATTGATTTATCTTGAAGAGAGCAGGGTACTGATGTTTGTATTGATTTATCTTGAAGAGAGCAGGGTACTGATGTTTGTATTGATTTATCTTGAAGAGAGCAGGGTACTGATGTTTGAATTGATTTATCTTGAAGAGAGCAGGGTACTGATGTTTGTATTGATTTATCTTGAAGAGAGCAGGGTACTGATGTTTGTATTGATTTATCTTGAAGAGAGCAGGGTACTGATGTTTGTATTGATTTATCTTGAAGAGAGCAGGGTACTGATGTTTGTATTGATTTATCTTGAAGAGAGCAGGGTACTGATGTTTGAATTGATTTATCTTGAAGAGAGCAGGGTACTGATGTTTGTATTGATTTATCTTGAAGAGAGCAGGGTACTGATGTTTGTATTGATTTATCTTGAAGGGAGCAGGATACTGATGTTTGTATTGATTTATCTTGAAGGGAGCAGGGTACTGATGTTTGTATTGATTTATCTTGAAGGGAGCAGGGTACTGATGTTTGTATTGATTTATCTTGAAGAGAGCAGGGTACTGATGTTTGTATTGATTTATCTTGAAGAGAGCAGGGTACTGATGTTTGTATTGATTTATCTTGAAGAGAGCAGGGTACTGATGTTAGTATTGATTTATCTTGAAGAGAGCAGGGTACTGATGTTTGTATTGATTTATCTTGAAGAGAGCAGGGTACTGATGTTTGTATTGATTTATCTTGAAGAGAGCAGGGTACTGATGTTTGTATTGATTTATCTTGAAGGGAGCAGGGTACTGATGTTTGTATTGATTTATCTTGAAGAGAGCAGGGTACTGATGTTTGTATTGGTTTATCTTGAAGAGAGCAGGGTACTGATGTTTGTATTGATTTATCTTGAAGAGAGCAGGGTACTGATGTTTGTATTGATTTATCTTGAAGAGAGCAGGGTACTGATGTTTGTATTGATTTATCTTGAAGAGAGCAGGGTACTGATGTTTGTATTGATTTATCTTGAAGAGAGCAGGGTACTGATGTTTGTATTGATTTATCTTGAAGAGAGCAGGGTACTGATGTTTGTATTGATTTATCTTGAAGAGAGCAGGGTACTGATGTTTGTATTGATTTATCTTGAAGAGAGCAGGGTACTGATGTTTGTATTGATTTATCTTGAAGGGAGCAGGATACTGATGTTTGTATTGATTTATCTTGAAGGGAGCAGGGTACTGATGTTTGTATTGATTTATCTTGAAGGGAGCAGGGTACTGATGTTTGTATTGATTTATCTTGAAGAGAGCAGGGTACTGATGTTTGTATTGATTTATCTTAAAGGGAGCAGGGTACTGATGTTTGTATTGATTTATCTTGAAGTGAGCAGGGTACTGATGTTTGTATTGATTTATCTTAAAGGGAGCAGGGTACTGATGTTTGTATTGATTTATCTTGAAGAGAGCAGGGTACTGATGTTTGTATTGATTTATCTTAAAGGGAGCAGGGTACTGATGTTTGTATTGATTTATCTTGAAGAGAGCAGGGTACTGATGTTTGTATTGATTTATCTTAAAGGGAGCAGGGTACTGATGTTTGTATTGATTTATCTTGAAGAGAGCAGGGTACTGATGTTTGTATTGATTTATCTTGAAGAGAGCAGGGTACTGATGTTTGTATTGATTTATCTTAAAGGGAGCAGGGTACTGATGTTTGTATTGATTTATCTTGAAGAGAGCAGGGTACTGATGTTTGTATTGATTTATCTTGAAGAGAGCAGGGTACTGATGTTTGTATTGATTTATCTTGAAGAGAGCAGGGTACTGATGTTTGTATTGATTTATCTTGAAGGGAGCAGGATACTGATGTTTGTATTGATTTATCTTGAAGGGAGCAGGGTACTGATGTTTGTATTGATTTATCTTGAAGGGAGCAGGGTACTGATGTTTGTATTGATTTATCTTGAAGAGAGCAGGGTACTGATGTTTGTATTGATTTATCTTAAAGGGAGCAGGTTACTGATGTTTGTATTGATTTATCTTGAAGTGAGCAGGGTACTGATGTTTGTATTGATTTATCTTAAAGGGAGCAGGGTACTGATGTTTGTATTGATTTATCTTGAAGAGAGCAGGGTACTGATGTTTGTATTGATTTATCTTAAAGGGAGCAGGGTACTGATGTTTGTATTGATTTATCTTGAAGAGAGCAGGGTACTGATGTTTGTATTGATTTATCTTAAAGGGAGCAGGGTACTGATGTTTGTATTGATTTATCTTGAAGAGAGCAGGGTACTGATGTTTGTATTGATTTATCTTGAAGAGAGCAGGGTACTGATGTTTGTATTGATTTATCTTAAAGGGAGCAGGGTACTGATGTTTGTATTGATTTATCTTGAAGTGAGCAGGGTACTGATGTTTGTATTGATTTATTGAAGTGAGCAGGGTACTGATGTTTGTATTGATTAATCTTGAAGGGAGGAGGATACTGATGTTTGTATTGATTTATCTTGAAGTGAGCAGAGCACTGATATTTGTATTGATTTATCTTGCAGGGAGCAGGGTACTGATGTTGGTATTGATTTATCTGGAAGGGAGCAGGGTACTGATGTTGGTATTGATTTATCTGGAAGGGAGCAGGGCACTGATGTTGGTATTGATTTATCTTGAAGGGAGCAGGGTACTGATGTTTGTATTGATTTATCTTGCAGGGAGCAGGGTACTGATGTTTCTATTGATTTATCTTGCAGGGAGCAGGATGCTGATGTTGGTATTGATTTATCTTGAAGGGAGCAGGGTACTGATGTTGGTATTGATTTATCTTGCAGGGAGCAGGGTACTGATGTTGGTATTGATTTATCTTGCAGGGAGCAGGGTACTGATGTTGGTATTGATTTATCTTGCAGGGAGCAGGGTACTGATGTTGGTATTGATTTATCTTGCAGGGAGCAGGGTACTGATGTTTGTATTGATTTATCTTGAAGGGAGCAGGATGCTGATGTTGGTATTGATTTATCTTGAAGGGAGCAGGATACTGATGTTTGTATTGATTTATCTTGCAGGGAGCAGGGTACTGATGTTTCTATTGATTTATCTTGCAGGGAGCAGGATGCTGATGTTGGTATTGATTTATCTTGAAGGGAGCAGGGTACTGATGTTGGTATTGATTTATCTTGCAGGGAGCAGGGTACTGATGTTGGTATTGATTTATCTGGAAGGGAGCAGGGCACTCATGTTGGTATTGATTTATCTTGCAGGGAGCAGAGCACTGATATTTGTATTGATTTATCTTGAAGGGAGCAGGATACTGATGTTTGTATTGATTTATCTTGCAGGGAGCAGGGTACTGATGTTTCTATTGATTTATCTTGCAGTGAGCAGGGTACTGATGTTGGTATTGATTTATCTTGCAGGGAGCAGGGTACTGATGTTTCTATTGATTTATCTTGCAGTGAGCAGGGTACTGATGTTGGTATTGATTTATCTGGAAGGGAGCAGGGCACTCATGTTGGTATTGATTTATCTTGCAGGGAGCAGAGCACTGATATTTGTATTGATTTATCTTGAAGGGAGCAGGATACTGATGTTTGTATTGATTTATCTTGCAGGGAGCAGGGTACTGATGTTTCTATTGATTTATCTTGCAGTGAGCAGGGTACTGATGTTGGTATTGATTTATCTGGAAGGGAGCAGGGCACTCATGTTGGTATTGATTTATCTTGCAGGGAGCAGAGCACTGATATTTGTATTGATTTATCTTGCAGGGAGCAGAGCACTGATATTTGTATTGATTTATCTTGCAGGGAGCAGGGTACTGATGTTTCTATTGATTTATCTTGCAGTGAGCAGGGTACTGATGTTGGTATTGATTTATCTGGAAGGGAGCAGGGTACTGATGTTGGTATTGATTTATCTGGAAGGGAGCAGGGTACTGATGTTGGTATTGATTTATCTTGCAGGGAGCAGGGTACTGATGTTGGTATTGATTTATCTGGAAGGGAGCAGGGTACTGATGTTGGTATTGATTTATCTGGAAGGGAGCAGGGTACTGATATTGGTATTGATTTATCTTGCAGGGAGCAGGGTACTGATGTTGGTATTGATTTATCTTGCAGGGAGCAGGGTACTGATGTTGGTATTGATTTATCTGGAAGGGAGCAGGGTACTGATGTTGGTATTGATTTATCTGGAAGGGAGCAGGGTACTGATGTTGGTATTGATTTATCTGGAAGGGAGCAGGGTACTGATGTTGGTATTGATTTATCTGGAAGGGAGCAGGGTACTGATGTTGGTATTGATTTATCTGGAAGGGAGCAGGGTACTGATGTTGGTATTGATTTATCTGGAAGGGAGCAGGGTACTGATGTTGGTATTGATTTATCTGGAAGGGAGCAGGGTACTGATGTTGGTATTGATTTATCTGGAAGGGAGCAGGGTACTGATGTTGGTATTGATTTATCTGGAAGGGAGCAGGGTACTGATGTTGGTATTGATTTATCTTGAAGGGAGCAGGGTACTGATGTTTCTATTGATTTATCTTGCAGGGAGCAGGGCACTGATGTTGGTATTGATTTATCTGGAAGGGAGCAGGGTACTGATGTTTCTATTGATTTATCTTGCAGGGAGCAGGGCACTGATGTTGGTATTGATTTATCTTGCAGGGAGCAGGGTACTGATGTTGGTATTGATTTATCTGGAAGGGAGCAGGGTACTGATGTTGGTATTGATTTATCTGGAAGGGAGCAGGGTACTGATGTTGGTATTGATTTATCTGGAAGGGAGCAGGGTACTGATGTTTCTATTGATTTATCTTGCAGGGAGCAGGGCACTGATGTTGGTATTGATTTATCTTGCAGGGAGCAGGGTACTGATGTTGGTATTGATTTATCTGGAAGGGAGCAGGGTACTGATGTTGGTATTGATTTATCTGGAAGGGAGCAGGGTACTGATGTTGGTATTGATTTATCTTGCAGGGAGCAGGGTACTGATGTTTGTATTGATTTATCTTGCAGGGAGCAGGGTACTGATGTTGGTATTGATTTATCTGGAAGGGAGCAGGGTACTGATGTTGGTATTGATTTATCTGGAAGGGAGCAGGGTACTGATGTTTGTATTGATTTATCTTGCAGGGAGCAGGGTACTGATGTTTGTATTGATTTATCTTGAAGGGAGCAGGGTACTGATGTTGGTATTGATTTATCTGGAAGGGAGCAGGGTACTGATATTTGTATTGATTTATCTTGCAGGGAGCAGGGTACTGATGTTTCTATTGATTTATCTTGCAGGGAGCAGGGTACTGATGTTTCTATTGATTTATCTGGAAGGGAGCAGGGTACTGATGTTTGTATTGATTTATCTTGCAGGGAGCAGGGTACTGATGTTTCTATTGATTTATCTTGCAGGGAGCAGGGTACTGATGTTTCTATTGATTTATCTTGCAGTGAGCAGGGTACTGATGTTTGTATTGATTTATCTTGAAGAGAAATGCAGACTGGTTTCAATCTCATAATGAAGAGCTGGAACCTGTCATAGCCGCTAAGCGCATTGCACTTTTGAACTACAAGAAAGCCCCCAGCGATTTAACATCCGCAGCACTTAAAGCAGCCAGAAGTACTGCACAAAGAACAGCTAGGCGTTGCGCAAACGACTACTGGCAACACCTATGCAGTCATATTCAGCTGGCCTCAGACACCGGAAACATCAGAGGAATGTATGATGGCATGAAGAGAGCTCTTGGGCCAACCATCAAGAAGATCACCCCCCTCAAATCTAAATCGGGGGACATAATCACTGACCAACGCAAACAGATGGACCGCTGGGTTGAGCACTACCTAGAACTGTACTCCAGGGAGAATGCTGTCACTGAGACTGCCCTCAATGCAGCCCAGCCTCTACCAGTCATGGATGAGCTGGACATACAGCCAACCAAATCGGAACTCAGTGATGCCATTGATTCCCTAGCCAGCGGAAAAGCCCCTGGGAAGGACAGCATTACCCCTGAAATAATCAAGAGTGCCAAGCCTGCTATACTCTCAGCACTACATGAACTGCTATGCCTGTGCTGGGACGAGGGAGCAGTACCCCAGGACATGCGCGATGCCAACATCATCACCCTCTATAAAAACAAAGGTGACCGCGGTGACTGCAACAACTACCGTGGAATCTCCCTGCTCAGCATAGTGGGGAAAGTCTTTGCTCGAGTCGCTCTGAACAGGCTCCAGAAGCTGGCCGAGCGCGTCTACCCTGAGGCACAGTGTGGCTTTCGTGCAGAGAGATCAACTATTGACATGCTGTTCTCCCTTCGTCAGATACAGGAGAAATGCCGTGAACAACAGATGCCCCTCTACATTGCTTTCATTGATCTCACCAAAGCCTTTGACCTCGTCAGCAGACGTGGTCTCTTCAGACTACTAGAAAAGATCGGATGTCCACCAAAGCTACTAAGTATCATCACCTCATTCCATGACAATATGAAAGGCACAATTCAACATGGTGGCTCCTCATCAGAGCCCTTTCCTATCCTGAGTGGTGTGAAACAGGGCTGTGTTCTCGCACCCACACTTTTTGGGATTTTCTTCTCCCTGCTGCTTTCACATGCGTTCAAATCCTCTGAAGAAGGAATTTTCCTCCACACAAGATCAGGGGGCAGGTTGTTCAACCTTGCCCGTCTAAGAGCGAAGTCCAAAGTACGGAAAGTCCTCATCAGAGAACTCCTCTTTGCTGACGATGCTGCTTTAACATCTCACACTGAAGAATGCCTGCAGAGTCTCATCGACAGGTTTGCGTCTGCCTGCAATGAATTTGGCCTAACCATCAGCCTCAAGAAAACGAACATCATGGGGCAGGATGTCAGAAATGCTCCATCCATCAATATTGGCGACCACGCTCTGGAAGTGGTTCAAGAGTTCACCTACCTAGGCTCAACTATCACCAGTAACCTGTCTCTAGATGCAGAAATCAACAAGCGCATGGGTAAGGCTTCCACTGCTATGTCCAGACTGGCCAAGAGAGTGTGGGAAAATGGCGCACTGACACGGAACACAAAAGTCCGAGTGTACCAGGCCTGTGTCCTCAGTACCTTGCTCTACGGCAGCGAGGCCTGGACAACGTATGCCAGCCAAGAGCGACGTCTCAATTCATTCCATCTTCGCTGCCTTCGGAGAATACTTGGCATCAGGTGGCAGGACTATATCTCCAACACAGAAGTCCTTGAAGCGGCCAACACCCCCAGCTTATACACACTACTGAGTCAGCGGCGCTTGAGATGGCTTGGCCATGTGAGCCGCATGGAAGATGGCAGGATCCCCAAAGACACATTGTACAGCGAGCTCGCCACTGGTATCAGACCCACCGGCCGTCCATGTCTCCGTTATAAAGACGTCTGCAAACGCGACATGAAATCGTGTGACATTGATCACAAGTCGTGGGAGTCAGTTGCCAGCATTCGCCAGAGCTGGCGGGCAGCCATAAAGACAGGGCTAAATTGTGGCGAGTCGAAGAGACTTAGTAGTTGGCAGGAAAAAAGACAGAGGCGCAAGGGGAGAGCCAACTGTGCAACAGCCCCAACAAACAAATTTCTCTGCAGCACCTGTGGAAGAGCCTGTCACTCCAGAATTGGCCTTTATAGCCACTCCAGGCGCTGCTTCACAAACCACTGACCACCTCCAGGCGCGTATCCATTGTCTCTCGAGATAAGGAGGCCCAAAAGAAAGACAAAGAAATCTTGAAGGGAGCAGAGCACTGATATTTGTATTGATTTATCTTGAAGTGAGCAGGGTACTGATATTTGTATTGATTTATCTTGAAGTGAGCAGGGTACTGATGTTTGTATTGATTTATCTTAAAGGGAGCAGGGTACTGATGTTTGTATTGATTTATCTTGAAGGGAGCAGGGTACTGATGTTTGTATTGATTTATCTTGAAGTGAGCAGGGTACTGATGTTTGTATTGATTTATCTTGAAGTGAGCAGGGTACTGATGTTGGTATTGATTTATCTTGAAGGGAGCAGAGCACTGATATTTGTATTGATTTATCTTGAAGGGAGCAGAGCACTGATATTTGTATTGATTTATCTTGAAGTGAGCAGGGTACTGATGTTTGTATTGATTTATCTTGAAGGGAGCAGGGTACTGATGTTTGTATTGATTTATCTTGAAGTGAGCAGGGTACTGATGTTTGTATTGATTTATCTTGAAGTGAGCAGAGCACTGATATTTGTATTGATTTATCTTGAAGTGAGCAGGGTACTGATGTTGGTATTGATTTATCTTGAAGGGAGCAGAGCACTGATATTTGTATTGATTTATCTTGAAGTGAGCAGGGTACTGATGTTGGTATTGATTTATCTTGAAGGGAGCAGAGCACTGATATTTGTATTGATTTATCTTGAAGTGAGCAGGGTACTGATGTTGGTATTGATTTATCTTGAAGTGAGCAGGGTACTGATATTTGTATTGATTTATCTTGAAGTGAGCAGGGTACTGATGTTTGTATTGATTTATCTTGAAGTGAGCAGGGTACTGATATTTGTATTGATTTATCTTGAAGTGAGCAGGGTACTGATGTTTGTATTGATTTATCTTGAAGTGAGCAGAGCACTGATGTTTGTATTGATTTATCTTGAAGGGAGCAGAGCACTGATATTTGTATTGATTTATCTTGAAGTGAGCAGGGTACTGATGTTGGTATTGATTTATCTTGAAGTGAGCAGGGTACTGATGTTTGTATTGATTTATCTTGAAGTGAGCAGGGTACTGATGTTTGTATTGATTTATCTTGAAGGGAGCAGAGTACTGATGTTTGTATTGATTTATCTTGAAGAGAGCAGGGTACTGCTGTTTGCATTGACTTATCTTGAAGAGAGCGGGGTACTGCTGTTTGTAATGATGTATCTTGAAAAGAAGAGGGTACTGCCGTTTGTATTGATTTATCTTGAAGAGAGCAGGGTACTGATGTTTCTATTGATTTATCTTGAAGGGAGCAGGATACTGATATTTGTATTGATTTATCTTGAAGGGAGCAGGATACTGATATTTGTATTGATTTATCTTGAAGGGAGCAGGATACTGATATTTGTATTGATTTATCTTGAAGTGAGCAGGATACTGATATTTGTATTGATTTATCTTGAAGGGAGCAGGATACTGATATTTGTATTGATTTATCTTGAAGTGAGCAGGGTACTGATGTTTCTATTGATTTATCTTGAAGGGAGCAGGGTACTGATATTTGTATTGATTTATCTTGAAGGGAGCAGGATACTGATATTTGTATTGATTTATCTTGAAGTGAGCAGGATACTGATGTTTGTATTGATTTATCTTGAAGTGAGCAGGGTACTGATATTTGTATTGATGTATCTTGAAGTGAGCAGGGTACTGATGTTTATATTGATTTATCTTGAAGGGAGCAGAGCATTGATGTTTATATTGATTTATCTTGAAGAGAGCAGAGCACTGATATTTGTATTGATTTATCTTGAAGTGAGCAGGATACTGATATTTGTATTGATTTTTCTTCAACGGAGCAGAGCACTGATATTTGTATTGATTTATCTTGAAGTGAGCAGGGTACAGATGTTTGTATTGATTTATCTTGAAGTGAGCAGGGTACTGATATTTGTATTGATTTATCTTGAATTGAGCAGGGTACTGATGTTTGTATTGATTTATCTTGAAGGGAGCAGGGTACTGATATTTGTATTGATTTTTCTTGAAGAGAGCAGAGCACTGATGTTTGTATTGATTTATCTTGAAGGGAGCAGGGTACTGATATTTGTATTGATTTATCTTGAAGTGAACAGGGTACTGATGTTTGTATTGATTTATCTTGAAAGGAGCAATGTACTGATATTTGTATTGATTTTTCTTCAACGGAGCAGAGCACTGATATTTGTATTGATTTATCTTGAAGGGAGCAGGGTACTGATATTTGTATTGATTTATATTGAAGTGAGCAGGATACTGATATTTGTATTGATTTATCTTGAACGGAGCAGAGCACTGATATTTGTATTGATTTATCTTGCAGGGAGCAGAGCACTGATATTTGTATTGATTTATCTTGAAGTGAGCAGGGTACTGATGTTTGTATTGATTTATCTCGAAGGGAGCAGAGCACTGACATTTGTATTGATTTATCTTGAAGTGAGCAGGGTACTGATGTTTGTATTGATTAATCTTGCAGGGAGCAGAGCACTGATATTTGTATTGATTTATCTTGAAGTGAGCTGGGTACTGATGTTTGTATTGATTTATCTTGAAGAGAGCAGGGTACAGATGTTTGTATTGATTTATCTTGAAGAGAGCAGGGTACTGATGTTTGTATTGATTCATCTTGAAGAGAGCAGGGTACTGATGTTTGTATTGATTTATCTTGAAGAGAGCAGGGGACTGATGTTTGTATTGATTTATCTTGAAGTGAGCAGGGTACTGATATTTGTATTGATTTATCTTGAAGTGAGCAGGGTACTGATATTTGTATTGATTTATCTTCAAGTGAGCAGGGTACTGATGTTTGTATTGATTTATCTTAAAGGGAGCAGGATACTGATGTTTGTTTTGATTTATCTTGAAGGGATTAGGATACTGATGTTTGTATTGATTTATCTTGAAGGGAGCAGAGTACTGATGTTTGTATTGATTTATCTTGAAGAGAGCAGGGTACTGCTGTTTGCATTGACTTATCTTGAAGAGAGCGGGGTACTGCTGTTTGTAATGATGTATCTTGAAAAGAAGAGGGTACTGCCGTTTGTATTGATTTATCTTGAAGAGAGCAGGGTACTGATGTTTGTATCGATTTATCTTGAAGGGAGCAGGGTACTGATGTTTCTATTGATTTATCTTGAAGGGAGCAGGATACTGATATTTGTATTGATTTATCTTGAAGGGAGCAGGATACTGATATTTGTATTGATTTATCTTGAAGAGAGCAGGGTACTGATGTTTGTATTGATTTATCTTGAAGTGAGCAGGGTACAGATGTTTGTATTGATTTATCTTGAAGAGAGCAGGGTACTGATGTTTGTATTAATTTATCTTGAAGGGAGCAGGATACTGATGTTTGTATTAATTTATCTTGAAGAGAGCAGGGTACAGATGTTTGTATTGATTTATCTTGAAGAGAGCAGGGTATTGATGTTTGTATTGATTTATCTTGAAGAGAGCAGGGTACTGATGTTTGTATTGATTTATCTTGAAGAGAGCAGGGTACTGATGTTTGTATTGATTTATCTTGAAGAGAGCAGGGTACAGATGTTTGTATTGATTTATCTTGAAGAGAGCAGGGTATTGATGTTTGTATTGATTTATCTTGAAGAGAGCAGGGTACTGATGTTTGTATTGATTTATCTTGAAGGGAGCAGAACACTGATGTTTGTATTGATTTATCTGGATTTGAGCAGGGTACTGCTGTTTGTATTAATTTATCTTGCACGGAGCAGAGCACTGATATTTGTATTGATTTATCTTGCAGGGAGCAGGGTACTGATGTTTGTATTGATTTATCTTGCAGGGAGCAGAGCACTGATATTTGTATTGATTTATCTTGAACGGAGCAGGGTACTGATATTTGCATTGATTTATCTTGCAGGGAGCAGAGCACTGATATTTGTATTGATTTATCTTGAAGAGAGCAGGGTACTGATGTTTGTATTGATTTATCTTGAAGAGAGCAGGGTACTGATGTTTGTATTGATTTATCTTGAAGAGAGCAGGGTACTGATGTTTGTATTGATTTATCTTGAAGAGAGCAGGGTACTGATGTTTGTATTAATTTATCTTGAAGGGAGCAGGATACTGATGTTTGTATTAATTTATCTTGAAGAGAGCAGGGTACAGATGTTTGTATTGATTTATCTTGAAGAGAGCAGGGTATTGATGTTTGTATTGATTTATCTTGAAGAGAGCAGGGTACAGATGTTTGTATTGATTTATCTTGAAGAGAGCAGGGTATTGATGTTTGTATTGATTTATCTTGAAGAGAGCAGGGTACAGATGTTTGTATTGATTTATCTTGAAGAGAGCAGGGTATTGATGTTTGTATTGATTTATCTTGAAGAGAGCAGGGTACTGATGTTTGTATTGATTTATCTTGAAGAGAGCAGGGTACTGATGTTTGTATTGATTTATCTTGAAGAGAGCAGGGTACAGATGTTTGTATTGATTTATCTTGAAGAGAGCAGGGTATTGATGTTTGTATTGATTTATCTTGAACGTAGCAGGGTACTGATATTTGCATTGATTTATCTTGCAGGGAGCAGAGCACTGATATTTGTATTGATTTATCTTGAAGAGAGCAGGGTACTGATGTTTGTATTGATTTATCTTGAAGAGAGCAGGGTACTGATGTTTGTATTGATTTATCTTGAAGAGAGCAGGGTACAGATGTTTGTATTGATTTATCTTGAAGAGAGCAGGGTATTGATGTTTGTATTGATTTATCTTGAAGAGAGCAGGGTACTGATGTTTGTATTGATTTATCTTGAAGAGAGCAGGGTACAGATGTTTGTATTGATTTATCTTGAAGAGAGCAGGGTATTGATGTTTGTATTGATTTATCTTGAAGAGAGCAGGGTACTGATGTTTGTATTGATTTATCTTGAAGAGAGCAGGGTACAGATGTTTGTATTGATTTATCTTGAAGAGAGCAGGGTATTGATGTTTGTATTGATTTATCTTGAAGAGAGCAGGGTACTGATGTTTGTATTGATTTATCTTGAAGGGAGCAGAACACTGATGTTTGTATTGATTTATCTGGATTTGAGCAGGGTACTGCTGTTTGTATTAATTTATCTTGCACGGAGCAGAGCACTGATATTTGTATTGATTTATCTTGCAGGGAGCAGGGTACTGATGTTTGTATTGATTTATCTTGCAGGGAGCAGAGCACTGATATTTGTATTGATTTATCTTGAACGGAGCAGGGTACTGATATTTGCATTGATTTATCTTGCAGGGAGCAGAGCACTGATATTTGTATTGATTTATCTTGAAGTGAGCAGGGTACTGATGTTTGTATTGTTTTATCTTGCAGGGAGCAGAGCACTGATATTTGTATTGATTTATCTTGAACGGAGCAGGGTACTGATATTTGCATTGATTTATCTTGCAGGGAGCAGAGCACTGATATTTGTATTGATTTATCTTGAAGTGAGCAGGGTGCTGATGTTTGTATTGATTTATCTTGAAGTGAGCAGGGTGCTGATGTTTGTATTGATTTATCTTGAAGTGAGCAGGTTACTGATGTTTGTATTGATTTATCTTGTAGCGTGCTGGGTGCTGATGTTTGTATCGATTTATCTTGAAGAGAGCAGGATACTGATATTTGTATTGATTTATCTTGAAGGGAGCAGAGCATTGATGTTTATATTGATTTATCTTGAAGAGAGCAGAGCACTGATATTTGTATTGATTTATCTTGAAGTGAGCAGGATACTGATATTTGTATTGATTTATCTTGAAGGGAGCAGGATACTGATGTTTGTATTGATTTATCTTGAAGGGAGCAGAGCATTGATGTTTATATTGATTTATCTTGAAGAGAGCAGAGCACTGATATTTGTATTGATTTATCTTGAAGTGAGCAGGATACTGATATTTGTATTGATTTTTCTTCAACGGAGCAGAGCACTGATATTTGTATTGATTTATCTTGCAGGGAGCAGACCACTGATATTTGTATTGATTTATCTTGAAGTGAGCAGGGTACAGATGTTTGTATTGATTTATCTTGAAGTGAGCAGGGTACTGATGTTTGTATTGATTTATCTTGAAGGGAGCAGGGTACTGATATTTGTATTGATTTATCTTGAATTGAGCAGGGTACTGATGTTTGTATTGATTTTTCTTGAAGTGAGCAGAGCACTGATATTTGTATTGATTTATCTTGAAGGGAGCAGGGTACTGATATTTGTATTGATTTTTCTTGAAGTGAGCAGAGCACTGATGTTTGTATTGATTTATCTTGAAGGGAGCAGGGTACTGATATTTGTATTGATTTATCTTGAATTGAGCAGGATACTGATATTTGTATTGATTTATCTTGAAGTGAACAGGGTACTGATATTTGTATTGACTTATCTTGAAGTGAGCAGGATACTGATGTTTGTATTGATTTATCTTGAAAGGAGCAATGTACTGATATTTGTATTGATTTATCTTGAAGTGTGCAGGATCCTGATATTTGTATTGATTTATCTTGAAGTGAGCAGGGTACTGATATTTGTATTGACTTATCTTGAAGTGAGCAGGGTGCTGATATTTGTATTGATTTATCTTGAAGGGAGCAGGGTACTGATGTTTGTATTGATTTATCTTGAAGTGAGCAGGGTACTGATATTTGTATTGATTTATATTGAAGTGAGCAGGGTACTGATATTTGTATTGATTTATCTTGAACGGAGCAGAGCACTGATATTTGTATTGATTTATCTTGCAGGGAGCAGAGCACTGATATTTGTATTGATTTATCTTGAAGTGAGCAGGGTACTGATGTTTGTATTGATTTATCTCGAAGGGAGCAGAGCACTGACATTTGTATTGATTTATCTTGAAGTGAGCAGGGTACTGATGTTTGTATTGATTAATCTTGCAGGGAGCAGAGCACTGATATTTGTATTGATTTATCTTGAAGTGAGCTGGGTAATGATGTTTGTATTGATTTATCTTGAAGAGAGCAGGGTACTGATGTTTGTATTGATTTATCTTGAAGAGAGCAGGGTACTGATTTTTGTATTGATTCATCTTGAAGAGAGCAGGGTACTGATGTTTGTATTGATTTATCTTGAAGAGAGCAGGGTACTGATGTTTGTATTGATTTATCTTGAAGTGAGCAGGGTACTGATATTTGTATTGATTTATCTTGAAGTGAGCAGGGTACTGATATTTGTATTGATTTATCTTCAAGTGAGCAGGGTACTGATGTTTGTATTGATTTATCTTAAAGGGAGCAGGATACTGATGTTTGTTTTGATTTATCTTGAAGGGATTAGGATACTGATGTTTGTATTGATTTATCTTGAAGGGAGCAGAGTACTGATGTTTGTATTGATTTATCTTGAAGAGAGCAGGGTACTGCTGTTTGCATTGACTTATCTTGAAGAGAGCGGGGTACTGATATTTGTATTGATTTATCTTGAAGTGAGCAGGGTACAGATGTTTGTATTGATTTATCTTGAAGAGAGCAGGGTACTGATATTTGTATTGATTTATCTTGAAGTGAGCAGGGTACTGATATTTGTATTGATTTATCTTCAAGTGAGCAGGGTACTGATGTTTGTATTGATTTATCTTAAAGGGAGCAGGATACTGATGTTTGTTTTGATTTATCTTGAAGGGATTAGGATACTGATGTTTGTATTGATTTATCTTGAAGGGAGCAGAGTACTGATGTTTGTATTGATTTATCTTGAAGAGAGCAGGGTACTGCTGTTTGCATTGACTTATCTTGAAGAGAGCGGGGTACTGCTGTTTGTAATGATGTATCTTGAAAAGAAGAGGGTACTGCCGTTTGTATTGATTTATCTTGAAGAGAGCAGGGTACTGATGTTTGTATCGACTTATCTTGAAGGGAGCAGGGTACAGATGTTTGTATTGATTTATCTTGAAGGGAGCAGGATACTGATGTTTCTATTGATTTATCTTGAAGGGAGCAGGATACTGATATTTGTATTGATTTATCTTGAAGGGAGCAGGATACTGATATTTGTATTGATTTATCTTGAAGTGAGCAGGGTACAGATGTTTGTATTGATTTATCTTGAAGGGAGCAGAGCATTGATGTTTATATTGATTTATCTTGAAGAGAGCAGAGCACTGATATTTGTATTGATTTATCTTGAAGTGAGCAGGATACTGATATTTGTATTGATTTTTCTTCAACGGAGCAGAGCACTGATATTTGTATTGATTTATCTTGCAGGGAGCAGACCACTGATATTTGTATTGATTTATCTTGAAGTGAGCAGGGTACAGATGTTTGTATTGATTTATCTTGAAGTGAGCAGGGTACTGATGTTTGTATTGATTTATCTTGAAGGGAGCAGGGTACTGATATTTGTATTGATTTATCTTGAATTGAGCAGGGTACTGATGTTTGTATTGATTTATCTTGAAGGGAGCAGGGTACTGATATTTGTATTGATTTTTCTTGAAGTGAGCAGAGCACTGATGTTTGTATTGATTTATCTTGAAGGGAGCAGGGTACTGATATTTGTATTGATTTATCTTGAATTGAGCAGGATACTGATATTTGTATTGATTTATCTTGAAGTGAACAGGGTACTGATGTTTGTATTGATTTATCTTGAAAGGAGCAATGTACTGATATTTGTATTGATTTATCTTGAAGTGTGCAGGATCCTGATATTTGTATTGATTTATCTTGAAGTGAGCAGAGCACTGATATTTGTATTGACTTATCTTGAAGTGAGCAGGATACTGATATTTGTATTGATTTATCTTGAAGTGAGCAGGGTACTGATATTTGTATTGATTTATCTTGAAGTGAGCAGGGTACTGATATTTGTATTGATTAATATTGAAGTGAGCAGGATACTGATATTTGTATTGATTTATCTTGAAGTGAGCAGGGTAGTGATGTTTATATTGATTTATCTTGAAGGGAGCAGGATACTGATATTTGTATTGATTTATCTTGAAGGGAGCAGGGTACTGATATTTGTATTGATTTATCTTGAAGGGAGCAGGGTACTGATATTTGTATTGATTTATCTTGAAGAGAGCTGGGTACTGATATTTGTAATGATTTATCTTGAAGTGAGCAGGGTACTGATGTTTGTATTGATTTATCTTGAAGGGAGCAGGGTACTGATATTTGTATTGATTTATCTTGAAGGGGGCAGGGTACTTATATTTGTATTGATTTATCTTGAAGGGAGCAGGGTACTGATATTTGTATTGATTTATCTTGAAGGGGGCAGGGTACTGATGTTTGTATTGATTTATCTTGAAGTGAGCAGGGTACTGATGTTTATATTGATTTATCTTGAAGGGAGCAGGGTACTGATATTTGTATTGATTTATCTTGAAGGGAGCAGGGTACTGATATTTGTATTGATTTATCTTGAAGGGAGCAGGGTACTGATATTTGTATTGATTTATCTTGAAGAGAGCTGGGTACTGATATTTGTAATGATTTATCTTGAAGTGAGCAGGGTACTGATGTTTGTATTGATTTATCTTGAAGGGAGCAGGGTACTGATATTTGTATTGATTTATCTTGAAGGGGGCAGGGTACTGATATTTGTATTGATTTATCTTGAAGGGAGCAGGGTACTGATTTTTGTATTGATTTATCTTGAAGGGAGCAGAGTACTGATGTTTGTATTGATTTATCTTGAAGTGAGCAGGATACTGATATTTGCATTGATTTATCTTGAAGTGAGCAGGGTACTGATATTTGTATTGATTTATCTTGAATTGAGCAGGATAATGATAGTTGTATTGATTTATCTTGAAGTGAGCAGGGTACTGATATTTGTATTGATTTATCTTGAAGTGAGCAGGATACTGATATTTGTATTGATTTATCTTGAAGTGAGCAGGATACTGATATTTGTATTGATTTATCTTGAAGTCAGCAGGATACTGATATTTCTATTGATTTATCTTGAAGTGAGCAGGGTACTGATATTTGTATTGATTTATCTTGAAGTGAGCAGGGTACTGATATTTGTATTGATTTATCTTGAAGTGAGCAGGATACTGATATTTGTATTGATTTATCTTGAAGTGAGCAGGATACTGATATTTCTATTGATTTATCTTGAAGTGAGCAGGGTACTGATATTTGTATTGATTTATCTTGAAGTGAGCAGGGTACTGATATTTGTATTGATTTATCTTGAAGTGAGCAGGATACTGATATTTGTATTGATTTATCTTGAAGTGAGCAGGGTACTGATATTTGTATTGATTTATCTTGAAGTGAGCAGGGTACTGATATTTGTATTGATTTATCTTGAAGTGAGCAGGATACTGATATTTGTATTGATTTATCTTGAAGTGAGCAGGGTACTGAGGTTTGTATTGATTTATCTTGAAGTGAGCAGAGCACTGATGTTTATATTGATTTATCTTGAAGGGAGCAGAGCACTGATGTTTGTATTCATTTATCTTGAAGTGAGCAGAGCACTGATGTTTATATTGATTTATCTTGAAGGGAGCTGGGCACTGATATTTGTATTGATTTATCTTGAAGTGAGCAGGATACTGATATTTGTATTGATTTATCTTGAAGTGAGCTGGGTACTGATATTTGTATTGATTTATCTTGAAGTTAGCAGGATACTGATATTTGTATTGATTTATCTTGAAGTGAGCAGGATACTGATATTTGTATTGATTTAACTTGAAGTGAGCTGGGTACTGATATTTGTATTGATTTATCTTGAAGTGAGCTGGATACTGATATTTGTATTGATTTATCTTGAAGTGAGAAGGATACTGATGTTTGTATTGATTTATCTTGAAGTGAGCAGGGTACTGATATTTGTATTGATTTATCTTGAAGTGAGCAGGGTACTGATATTTGTATTGATTTATCTTGAAGTGAGCAGGGTACTGATATTTGTATTGATTTATCTTGAAGTGAGCAGGATACTGAAGTTTGTATTGATTTATCTTGAAGGGAGCAGGGTACTGATATTTGTATTGATTTATCTTGAAGTGTGCAGGATCCTGATATTTGTATTGATTTATCTTGAAGTCAGCAGGGTACTGATATGTGTATTGATTTATCTTGAAGTGAGCAGGATACTGATATTTGTATTGATTTATCTTGAAGTGAGCAGGGTACTGATATTTGTATTGATTTATCTTGAAGGGAGCAGGGTACTGATGTTTGTATTGATTTATCTTGAAGTGAGCAGGATACTGATATTTGTATTGATTTATCTTGAAGTGAGCAGAGCACTGATGTTTATATTGATTTATCTTGAAGTGAGCTGGGCACTGATATTTGTATTGATTTATCTTGAAGTGAGCAGGATACTGATATTTGTATTGATTTATCTTGAAGAGAGCAGAGTACTGATGTTTATATTGATTTATCTTGAAGTGAGCAGGATACTGATGTTTGTATTGATTTATCTTGAAGAGAGCAGAGTACTGATGTTTATATTGATTTATCTTGAAGTGAGCAGGGTACTGATATTTGTATTGATTTATCTTGAAGTGAGCAGGATACTGATGTTTATATTGATTTATCTTGAAGTGAGC
The DNA here is from genome assembly GCF_036365525.1 of Heterodontus francisci. Lineage (NCBI taxonomy): Eukaryota > Metazoa > Chordata > Chondrichthyes > Heterodontiformes > Heterodontidae > Heterodontus > Heterodontus francisci. The sequence goes on along the minus strand of NC_090375.1, from coordinate 156,675,469 downwards.
AGGATACTGATATTTGTATTGATTTATCTTGAAGTGAGCAGGATACTGATATTTGTATTGATTTATCTTGAAGTGAGCAGGATACTGATATTTGTATTGATATAACTTGAAGTGAGCTGGGTACTGATATTTGTATTGATTTATCTTGAAGTGAGCAGGATACTGATGTTTGTATTGATTTATCTTGAAGTGAGCAGGGTACTGATATTTGTATTGATTTATCTTGAAGTGAGCAGGGTACTGATATTTGTATTGATTTATCTTGAAGTGAGCAGGGTACTGATATTTGTATTGATTTATCTTGAAGTGAGCAGGATACTGAAGTTTGTATTGATTTATCTTGAAGAGAGCAGAGCACTGATATTTGTATTGATTTATCTTGAAGGGAGCAGGGTCCTGATATTTGTATTGATTTATCTTGAAGTGTGCAGGATCCTGATATTTGTATTGATTTATCTTGAAGTGAGCAGGGTACTGATATTTGTATTGATTTATCTTGAAGTGAGCAGGATACTGATATTTGTATTGATTTATCTTGAAGTGAGCAGGGTACTGATATTTGTTTTGATTTATCTTGAAGGGAGCAGGGTACTGATGTTTGTATTGATTTATCTTGAAGTGAGCAGGGTATTGATATTTGTATTGATTTATATTGAAGTGAGCAGAATACTGATATTTGTATTGATTTATCTTGAAGTGAGCAGGGTACTGATGTTTATATAGATTTATCTTGAAGGGAGCAGGGTACTGATATTTGTATTGATTTATCTTGAAGGGAGCAGGGTACTGATATTTGCATTGATTTATATTGAAGTGAGCAGAATACTGATATTTGTATTGATTTATCTTGAAGTGAGCAGGGTACTGATGTTTATATAGATTTATCTTGAAGGGAGCAGGGTACTGATATTTGTATTGATTTATCTTGAAGGGAGCAGGGTACTGATATTTGCATTGATTTATATTGAAGTGAGCAGAATACTGATATTTGTATTGATTTATCTTGAAGTGAGCAGGGTACTGATGTTTATATAGATTTATCTTGAAGGGAGCAGGGTACTGATATTTGTATTGATTTATCTTGAAGGGAGCAGGGTACTGATATTTGCATTGATTTATATTGAAGTGAGCAGAATACTGATATTTGTATTGATTTATCTTGAAGTGAGCAGGGTACTGATGTTTATATAGATTTATCTTGAAGGGAGCAGGGTACTGATATTTGTATTGATTTATCTTGAAGGGAGCAGGGTACTGATATTTGTATTGATTTATCTTGAAGAGAGCTGGGTACTGATATTTGTAATGATTTATCTTGAAGAGAGCTGGGTACTGATATTTGTAATGATTTATCTTGAAGTGAGCAGGGTACTGATGTTTGTATTGATTTATCTTGAAGGGAGCAGAGCACTGATGTGTGTATTGATTTATCTTGAAGTGAGCAGGATACTGATATTTGTATTGATTTATCTTGAAGTGAGCAGGGTACTGATATTTGTATTGATTTATCTTGAAGAGAGCTGGGTACTGATATTTGTAATGATTTATCTTGAAGTGAGCAGGGTACTGATGTTTGTATTGATTTATCTTGAAGGGAGCAGAGCACTGATGTGTCTATTGATTTATCTTGAAGTGAGCAGGATACTGATATTTGTATTGATTTATCTTGAAGGGAGCAGGGTACTGATATTTGTATTGATTTATCTTGAAGAGAGCTGGGTACTGATATTTGTAATGATTTATCTTGAAGTGAGCAGGGTACTGATGTTTGTATTGATTTATCTTGAAGGGAGCAGAGCACTGATGTGTGTATTGATTTATCTTGAAGTGAGCAGGATACTGATATTTGTATTGATTTATCTTGAAGTGAGCAGGATACTGATATTTGTATTGATTTATCTTGAAGTGAGCAGGATACTGATATTTGTATTGATTTATCTTGAAGTGAGCAGGGTACTGATATTTGTATTGATTTATCTTGAAGTGAGCAGGATACTGATGTTTGTATTGATTTATCTTGAAGTGAGCAGGATACTGATATTTGTATTGATTTATCTTGAAGTGAGCCGGATACTGATATTTGTATTGATTTATCTTGAAGTCAGCAGGGTACTGATATTTGTATTGATTTACCTTGAAGAGAGCAGAGTACTGATGTTTATATTGATTTATCTTGAAGTGAGCAGGGTACTGATATTTGTATTGATTTATCTTGAAGTGAGCAGGATACTGATATTTGTATTGATTTATCTTGAAGTGAGCAGGGTACTGATATTTGTATTGATTTATCTTGAAGTGAGCAGGATACTGATATTTGTATTGATTTATCTTGAAGAGAGCAGAGTACTGATGTTTATATTGATTTATCTTGAAGTGAGCAGGGTACTGATATTTGTATTGATTTATCTTGAAGTGAGCAGTATACTGATATTTGTATTGATTTATCTTGAAGTGAGCTAGGTACTGATATTTGTATTGATTTATCTTGAAGTGAGCAGGATACTGATATTTGTATTGATTTATCTTGAAGTGAGCAGGATACTGATATTTGTATTGATTTAACTTGAAGTGAGCTGGGTACTGATATTTGTATTGATTTATCTTGAAGTGAGCTGGATACTGATATTTGTATTGATTTATCTTGAAGTGAGCAGGATACTGATGTTTGTATTGATTTATCTTGAAGTGAGCAGGGTACTGATATTTGTATTGATTTATCTTGAAGTGAGCAGGATACTGAAGTTTGTATTGATTTATCTTGAAGAGAGCAGAGCACTGATATTTGTATTGATTTATCTTGAAGGGAGCAGGGTACTGATATTTGTATTGATTTATCTTGAAGTGTGCAGGATCCTGATATTTGTATTGATTTATCTTGAAGTGAGCAGGGTACTGATATTTGTATTGATTTATCTTGAAGTGAGCAGGATACTGATATTTGTATTGATTTATCTTGAAGTGTGCAGGATCCTGATATTTGTATTGATTTATCTTGAAGTGAGCAGGGTACTGATATTTGTATTGATTTATCTTGAAGTGAGCAGGATACTGATATTTGTATTGATTTATCTTGAAGTGAGCAGGGTACTGATATTTGTTTTGATTTATCTTGAAGGGAGCAGGGTACTGATGTTTGTATTGATTTATCTTGAAGTGAGCAGGGTATTGATATTTGTATTGATTTATATTGAAGTGAGCAGAATACTGATATTTGTATTGATTTATCTTGAAGTGAGCAGGGTACTGATGTTTATATAGATTTATCTTGAAGGGAGCAGGGTACTGATATTTGTATTGATTTATCTTGAAGGGAGCAGGGTACTGATATTTGCATTGATTTATATTGAAGTGAGCAGAATACTGATATTTGTATTGATTTATCTTGAAGTGAGCAGGGTACTGATGTTTATATAGATTTATCTTGAAGGGAGCAGGGTACTGATATTTGTATTGATTTATCTTGAAGGGAGCAGGGTACTGATATTTGCATTGATTTATATTGAAGTGAGCAGAATACTGATATTTGTATTGATTTATCTTGAAGTGAGCAGGGTACTGATGTTTATATAGATTTATCTTGAAGGGAGCAGGGTACTGATATTTGTATTGATTTATCTTGAAGGGAGCAGGGTACTGATATTTGCATTGATTTATATTGAAGTGAGCAGAATACTGATATTTGTATTGATTTATCTTGAAGTGAGCAGGGTACTGATGTTTATATAGATTTATCTTGAAGGGAGCAGGGTACTGATATTTGTATTGATTTATCTTGAAGGGAGCAGGGTACTGATATTTGTATTGATTTATCTTGAAGAGAGCTGGGTACTGATATTTGTAATGATTTATCTTGAAGAGAGCTGGGTACTGATATTTGTAATGATTTATCTTGAAGTGAGCAGGGTACTGATGTTTGTATTGATTTATCTTGAAGGGAGCAGAGCACTGATGTGTGTATTGATTTATCTTGAAGTGAGCAGGATACTGATATTTGTATTGATTTATCTTGAAGTGAGCAGGGTACTGATATTTGTATTGATTTATCTTGAAGAGAGCTGGGTACTGATATTTGTAATGATTTATCTTGAAGTGAGCAGGGTACTGATGTTTGTATTGATTTATCTTGAAGGGAGCAGAGCACTGATGTGTGTATTGATTTATCTTGAAGTGAGCAGGATACTGATATTTGTATTGATTTATCTTGAAGGGAGCAGGGTACTGATATTTGTATTGATTTATCTTGAAGAGAGCTGGGTACTGATATTTGTAATGATTTATCTTGAAGTGAGCAGGGTACTGATGTTTGTATTGATTTATCTTGAAGGGAGCAGAGCACTGATGTGTGTATTGATTTATCTTGAAGTGAGCAGGATACTGATATTTGTATTGATTTATCTTGAAGTGAGCAGGATACTGATATTTGTATTGATTTATCTTGAAGTGAGCAGGATACTGATATTTGTATTGATTTATCTTGAAGTGAGCAGGGTACTGATATTTGTATTGATTTATCTTGAAGTGAGCAGGATACTGATGTTTGTATTGATTTATCTTGAAGTGAGCAGGATACTGATATTTGTATTGATTTATCTTGAAGTGAGCCGGATACTGATATTTGTATTGATTTATCTTGAAGTCAGCAGGGTACTGATATTTGTATTGATTTACCTTGAAGAGAGCAGAGTACTGATGTTTATATTGATTTATCTTGAAGTGAGCAGGGTACTGATATTTGTATTGATTTATCTTGAAGTGAGCAGGATACTGATATTTGTATTGATTTATCTTGAAGTGAGCAGGGTACTGATATTTGTATTGATTTATCTTGAAGTGAGCAGGATACTGATATTTGTATTGATTTATCTTGAAGAGAGCAGAGTACTGATGTTTATATTGATTTATCTTGAAGTGAGCAGGGTACTGATATTTGTATTGATTTATCTTGAAGTGAGCAGTATACTGATATTTGTATTGATTTATCTTGAAGTGAGCTAGGTACTGATATTTGTATTGATTTATCTTGAAGTGAGCAGGATACTGATATTTGTATTGATTTATCTTGAAGTGAGCAGGATACTGATATTTGTATTGATTTAACTTGAAGTGAGCTGGGTACTGATATTTGTATTGATTTATCTTGAAGTGAGCTGGATACTGATATTTGTATTGATTTATCTTGAAGTGAGCAGGATACTGATGTTTGTATTGATTTATCTTGAAGTGAGCAGGGTACTGATATTTGTATTGATTTATCTTGAAGTGAGCAGGATACTGAAGTTTGTATTGATTTATCTTGAAGAGAGCAGAGCACTGATATTTGTATTGATTTATCTTGAAGGGAGCAGGGTACTGATATTTGTATTGATTTATCTTGAAGTGTGCAGGATCCTGATATTTGTATTGATTTATCTTGAAGTGAGCAGGGTACTGATATTTGTATTGATTTATCTTGAAGTGAGCAGGATACTGATATTTGTATTGATTTATCTTGAAGTGAGCAGGATACTGAAGTTTGTATTGATTTATCTTGAAGAGAGCAGAGCACTGATATTTGTATTGATTTATCTTGAAGGGAGCAGGGTACTGATATTTGTATTGATTTATCTTGAAGTGTGCAGGATCCTGATATTTGTATTGATTTATCTTGAAGGGAGCAGGGTACTGATATTTGTATTGATTTATCTTGAAGTGTGCAGGATCCTGATATTTGTATTGATTTATCTTGAAGTGAGCAGGGTACTGATATTTGTATTGATTTATCTTGAAGTGAGCAGGATACTGATATTTGTATTGATTTATCTTGAAGGGAGCAGGGTACTGATGTTTGTATTGATTTATCTTGAAGTGAGCAGGGTACTGATATTTGTATTGATTTATATTGAAGTGAGCAGGATACTGATGTTTATATAGATTTATCTTGAAGGGAGCAGGGTACTGATATTTGTATTGATTTATCTTGAAGGGAGCAGGGTACTGATATTTGTATTGATTTATCTTGAAGGGAGCAGGGTACTGATATTTGTATTGATTTATCTTGAAGAGAGCTGGGTACTGATATTTGTAATGATTTATCTTGAAGTGAGCAGGGTACTGATGTTTGTATTGATTTATCTTGAAGGGAGCAGAGCACTGATGTGTGTATTGATTTATCTTGAAGTGAGCAGGATACTGATATTTGTATTGATTTATCTTGAAGTGAGCAGGGTACTGATATTTGTATTGATTGATCTTGAAGTGAGCAGGATACTGATATTTGTATTGATTTATCTTGAAGTGAGCAGGGTACTGATATTTGTATTGATTTATCTTGAAGTGAGCAGGATACTGATATTTGTATTGATTTATCTTGAAGTGAGCAGGGTACTGATATTTGTATTGATTTATCTTGAAGTGAGCAGGGTACTGATATTTGTATTGATTTATCTTGAAGTGAGCAGGATACTGATATTTGTATTGATTTATCTTGAAGTGAGCCGGATACTGATATTTGTATTGATTTATCTTGAAGTCAGCAGGGTACTGATATTTGTATTGATTTATCCTGAAGTGAGAAGGATAGTGATATTTGTATTGATTTATCTTGAAGTGAGCAGGATACTGATATTTCTATTGATTTATCTTGAAGTGAGCAGGATACTGATATTTGTATTGATTTATCTTGAAGTGAGCAGGGTACTGATATTTGTATTGATTTATCTTGAATTGAGCAGGATACTGATAGTTGTATTGATTTATCTTGAAGTGAGCAGGATACTGATGTTTGTATTGATTTATCTTGAAGTGAGCAGGGTACTGATATTTGTATTGATTTATCTTGAAGTGAGCAGGATACTGATATTTGTATTGATTTATCTTGAAGTGAGCAGGATACTGATGTTTGTATTGATTTATCTTGAAGTGAGCAGGGTACTGATATTTGTATTGATTTATCTTGAAGTGAGCAGGATACTGATATTTGTATTGATTTATCTTGAAGTGAGCAGGATACTGATGTTTGTATTGATTTATCTTGAAGTGAGCAGGGTACTGATATTTGTATTGATTTATCTTGAAGTGAGCAGGATACTGATATTTGTATTGATTTATCTTGAAGTGAGCCGGATACTGATATTTGTATTGATTTATCTTGAAGTCAGCAGGGTACTGATATTTGTATTGATTTATCCAGAAGTGAGCAGGATACTGATATTTGTATTGATTTATCTTGAAGTGAGCAGGATACTGATATTTCTATTGATTTATCTAGAAGTGAGCAGGGTACTGATATTTGTATTGATTTATCTTGAAGTGAGCAGGATACTGATATTTGTATTGATTTATCTTGAAGTGAGCAGGATACTGATATTTGTATTGATTTATCTTGAAGTGAGCAGGGTACTGATATTTGTATTGATTTATCTTGAAGTGAGCAGGGTACTGATATTTGTATTGATTTATCTTGAAGTGAGCAGGGTACTGAGGTTTGTATTGATTTATCTTGAAGTGAGCAGAGCACTGATGTTTATATTGATTTATCTTGAAGGGAGCAGAGCACTGATGTTTGTATTGATTTATCTTGAAGTGAGCAGGGTACTGATGTTTATATTGATTTATCTTGAAGTGAGCTGGGCACTGATATTTGTATTGATTTATCTTGAAGTGAGCAGGATACTGATATTTGTATTGATTTATCTTGAAGAGAGCAGAGTACTGATGTTTATATTGATTTATCTTGAAGTGAGCAGGATACTGATGTTTGTATTGATTTATCTTGAAGAGAGCAGAGTACTGATGTTTATATTGATTTATCTTGAAGTGAGCAGGGTACTGATATTTGTATTGATTTATCCTGAAGTGAGAAGGATAGTGATATTTGTATTGATTTATCTTGAAGTGAGCAGGATACTGATATTTCTATTGATTTATCTTGAAGTGAGCAGGATACTGATATTTGTATTGATTTATCTTGAAGTGAGCAGGGTACTGATATTTGTATTGATTTATCTTGAATTGAGCAGGATACTGATAGTTGTATTGATTTATCTTGAAGTGAGCAGGATACTGATGTTTGTATTGATTTATCTTGAAGTGAGCAGGGTACTGATATTTGTATTGATTTATCTTGAAGTGAGCAGGATACTGATATTTGTATTGATTTATCTTGAAGTGAGCAGGATACTGATGTTTGTATTGATTTATCTTGAAGTGAGCAGGGTACTGATATTTGTATTGATTTATCTTGAAGTGAGCAGGATACTGATATTTGTATTGATTTATCTTGAAGTGAGCAGGATACTGATGTTTGTATTGATTTATCTTGAAGTGAGCAGGGTACTGATATTTGTATTGATTTATCTTGAAGTGAGCAGGATACTGATATTTGTATTGATTTATCTTGAAGTGAGCCGGATACTGATATTTGTATTGATTTATCTTGAAGTCAGCAGGGTACTGATATTTGTATTGATTTATCCAGAAGTGAGCAGGATACTGATATTTGTATTGATTTATCTTGAAGTGAGCAGGATACTGATATTTCTATTGATTTATCTAGAAGTGAGCAGGGTACTGATATTTGTATTGATTTATCTTGAAGTGAGCAGGATACTGATATTTGTATTGATTTATCTTGAAGTGAGCAGGATACTGATATTTGTATTGATTTATCTTGAAGTGAGCAGGGTACTGATATTTGTATTGATTTATCTTGAAGTGAGCAGGGTACTGATATTTGTATTGATTTATCTTGAAGTGAGCAGGGTACTGAGGTTTGTATTGATTTATCTTGAAGTGAGCAGAGCACTGATGTTTATATTGATTTATCTTGAAGGGAGCAGAGCACTGATGTTTGTATTGATTTATCTTGAAGTGAGCAGGGTACTGATGTTTATATTGATTTATCTTGAAGTGAGCTGGGCACTGATATTTGTATTGATTTATCTTGAAGTGAGCAGGATACTGATATTTGTATTGATTTATCTTGAAGAGAGCAGAGTACTGATGTTTATATTGATTTATCTTGAAGTGAGCAGGATACTGATGTTTGTATTGATTTATCTTGAAGAGAGCAGAGTACTGATGTTTATATTGATTTATCTTGAAGTGAGCAGGGTACTGATATTTGTATTGATTTATCTTGAAGTGAGCAGGATACTGATATTTGTATTGATTTATCTTGAAGTGAGCAGGATACTGATATTTGTATTGATTTATCTTGAAGTGAGCTGGGTACTGATATTTGTATTGATTTATCTTGAAGTGAGCAGGATACTGATATTTGTATTGATTTATCTTGAAGTGAGCAGGATACTGATATTTGTATTGATTTAACTTGAAGTGAGCTGGGTACTGATATTTGTATTGATTTATCTTGAAGTGAGCAGGATACTGATATTTGTATTGATTTATCTTGAAGAGAGCAGAGTACTGATGTTTATATTGATTTATCTTGAAGTGAGCAGGGTACTGATATTTGTATTGATTTATCTTGAAGTGGGCAGGATACTGATATTTGTATTGATTTATCTTGAAGTGAGCAGGATACTGATGTTTGTATTGATTTATCTTGAAGTGAGCAGGGTACTGATATTTGTATTGATTTATCTTGAAGTGAGCAGGATACTGATATTTGTATTGATTTATCTTGAAGTGAGCAGGGTACTGATGTTTGGATTGAATTATCTTGAAGTGAGCAGGATACTGAAGTTTGTATTGATTTATCTTGAAGAGAGCAGAGCACTGATATTTGTATTGATTTATCTTGAAGTGAGCAGGGTACTGATGTTTGTATTGATTTATCTTGAAGAGAGCAGAGTACTGATGTTTATATTGATTTAACTTGAAGTGAGCTGGGTACTGATATTTGTATTGATTTATCTTCAAGTGGGCAGGATACTGATATTTGTATTGATTTATCTTGAAGTGAGCAGGATACTGATGTTTGTATTGATTTATCTTGAAGTGAGCAGGGTACTGATATTTGTATTGATTTATCTTGAAGTGAGCAGGATACTGATATTTGTATTGATTTATCTTGAAGTGAGCAGGGTACTGATAATTGGATTGAATTATCTTGAAGTGAGCAGGATACTGAAGTTTGTATTGATTTATCTTGAAGAGAGCAGAGCACTGATATTTGTATTGATTTATCTTGAAGTGAGCAGGGTACTGATGTTTGTATTGATTTATCTTGAAGAGAGCAGGGTACTGATTAGATTAGATTAGATTAGAGATACAGCACTGAAACAGGCCCTTCGGCCCACCGAGTCTGTGCCGAACATCAACCACCCATTTATACTAATCCTACACTAATCCCATATTCTTACCAAACATCCCCACCTGTCCCTATATTTCCCTACCACCTACCTATACTAGTGACAATTTATAATGGCCAATTTACCTATCAACCTGCAAGTCTTTTGGCTTGTGGGAGGAAACCGGAGCACCCGGTGAAAACCCACGCAGACACAGGGAGAACTTGCAAACTCCACACAGGCAGTACCCGGAATCGAACCCAGGTCCCTGGAGCTGTGAGGCTGCGGTGCTAACCACTGCGCCACTGATGTTTGTATTGATTTATCTTGAAGAGAACAGAGCACTGATGTTTGTATTGATTTATCTTGAAGTGAGCAGGGTACTGATGTTTGTATTGATTTCTCTTGAAGTGAGCAGGATACTGATGTTTGCATTGATTTCTCTTGAAGGGAGCAGGGTACTGTTCTTTGTATTGATTTATCTTGAAGAGAGCAGGGTACTGATGTTTGTATTGATTTATCTTGAAGTGAGCAGGGTACTGATATTTGTATTGATTTATCTTGCAGTGAGCTGGGTACTGATATTTGTATTGATTTATCTTGAAGTGAGCAGGATACTGATATTTGTATTGATTTATCTTGAAGTGAGCAGGATACTGATATTTGTATTGATTTATCTTGAAGTGAGCAGGATACTGATATTTGTATTGATTTATCTTGAAGTGAGCTGGGTACTGATATTTGTATTGATTTATCTTGAAGTGAGCAGGATACTGATATTTGTATTGATTTATCTTGAAGTGAGCAGGATACTGATGTTTGTATTGATTTATCTTGAAGAGAGCAGAGTACTGATGTTTATATTGATTTATCTTGAAGTGAGCAGGGTACTGATATTTGTATTGATTTATCTTGAAGTGAGCAGGGTACTGATGTTTATATAGATTTATCTTGAAGGGAGCATGGTACTGATATTTGTATTGATTTATCTTGAAGGGAGCAGGGTACTGATATTTGTATTGATTTATCTTGAAGTGAGCAGGGTACTGATATTTGTATTGATTTATCTTGCAGTGAGCTGGGTACTGATATTTGTATTGATTTATCTTGAAGTGAGCAGGATACTGATATTTGTATTGATTTATCTTGAAGTGAGCCGGATACTGATATTTGTATTGATTTATCTTGAAGTCAGCAGGGTACTGATATTTGTATTGATTTATCCTGAAGTGTGAAGGATAGTGATATTTGTATTGATTTATCTTGAAGTGAGCAGGATACTGATATTTCTATTGATTTATCTTGAAGTGAGCAGGATACTGATATTTGTATTGATTTATCTTGAAGTGAGCAGGGTACTGATATTTGTATTGATTTATCTTGAATTGAGCAGGATACTGATAGTTGTATTGATTTATCTTGAAGTGAGCAGGATACTGATGTTTGTATTGATTTATCTTGAAGTGAGCAGGGTACTGATATTTGTATTGATTTATCTTGAAGTGAGCAGGATACTGATATTTGTATTGATTTATCTTGAAGTGAGCAGGATACTGATGTTTGTATTGATTTATCTTGAAGTGAGCAGGGTACTGATATTTGTATTGATTTATCTTGAAGTGAGCAGGATACTGATATTTGTATTGATTTATCTTGAAGTGAGCAGGATACTGATGTTTGTATTGATTTATCTTGAAGTGAGCAGGGTACTGATATTTGTATTGATTTATCTTGAAGTGAGCAGGATACTGATATTTGTATTGATTTATCTTGAAGTGAGCCGGATACTGATATTTGTATTGATTTATCTTGAAGTCAGCAGGGTACTGATATTTGTATTGATTTATCCAGAAGTGAGCAGGATACTGATATTTGTATTGATTTATCTTGAAGTGAGCAGGATACTGATATTTCTATTGATTTATCTTGAAGTGAGCAGGGTACTGATATTTGTATTGATTTATCTTGAAGTGAGCAGGATACTGATATTTGTATTGATTTATCTTGAAGTGAGCAGGATACTGATATTTGTATTGATTTATCTTGAAGTGAGCAGGGTACTGATATTTGTATTGATTTATCTTGAAGTGAGCAGGGTACTGATATTTGTCTTGATTTATCTTGAAGTGAGCAGGGTACTGAGGTTTGTATTGATTTATCTTGAAGTGAGCAGAGCACTGATGTTTATATTGATTTATCTTGAAGGGAGCAGAGCACTGATGTTTGTATTGATTTATCTTGAAGTGAGCAGGGTACTGATGTTTATATTGATTTATCTTGAAGTGAGCTGGGCACTGATATTTGTATTGATTTATCTTGAAGTGAGCAGGATACTGATATTTGTATTGATTTATCTTGAAGAGAGCAGAGTACTGATGTTTATATTGATTTATCTTGAAGTGAGCAGGATACTGATGTTTGTATTGATTTATCTTGAAGAGAGCAGAGTACTGATGTTTATATTGATTTATCTTGAAGTGAGCAGGGTACTGATATTTGTATTGATTTATCTTGAAGTGAGCAGGATACTGATATTTGTATTGATTTATCTTGAAGTGAGCAGGATACTGATATTTGTATTGATTTATCTTGAAGTGAGCTGGGTACTGATATTTGTATTGATTTATCTTGAAGTGAGCAGGATACTGATATTTGTATTGATTTATCTTGAAGTGAGCAGGATACTGATATTTGTATTGATTTAACTTGAAGTGAGCTGGGTACTGATATTTGTATTGATTTATCTTGAAGTGAGCAGGATACTGATATTTGTATTGATTTATCTTGAAGAGAGCAGAGTACTGATGTTTATATTGATTTATCTTGAAGTGAGCAGGGTACTGATATTTGTATTGATTTATCTTGAAGTGGGCAGGATACTGATATTTGTATTGATTTATCTTGAAGTGAGCAGGATACTGATGTTTGTATTGATTTATCTTGAAGTGAGCAGGGTACTGATATTTGTATTGATTTATCTTGAAGTGAGCAGGGTACTGATGTTTGGATTGAATTATCTTGAAGTGAGCAGGATACTGAAGTTTGTATTGATTTATCTTGAAGAGAGCAGAGCACTGATATTTGTATTGATTTATCTTGAAGTGAGCAGGGTACTGATGTTTGTATTGATTTATCTTGAAGAGAGCAGAGCACTGATATTTGTATTGATTTATCTTGAAGAGAGCAGAGTACTGATGTTTATATTGATTTAACTTGAAGTGAGCTGGGTACTGATATTTGTATTGATTTATCTTGAAGTGGGCAGGATACTGATATTTGTATTGATTTATCTTGAAGTGAGCAGGATACTGATGTTTGTATTGATTTATCTTGAAGTGAGCAGGGTACTGATATTTGTATTGATTTATCTTGAAGTGAGCAGGATACTGATATTTGTATTGATTTATCTTGAAGTGAGCAGGGTACTGATAATTGGATTGAATTATCTTGAAGTGAGCAGGATACTGAAGTTTGTATTGATTTATCTTGAAGAGAGCAGAGCACTGATATTTGTATTGATTTATCTTGAAGTGAGCAGGGTACTGATGTTTGTATTGATTTATCTTGAAGAGAGCAGGGTACTGATTAGATTAGATTAGATTAGAGATACAGCACTGAAACAGGCCCTTCGGCCCACCGAGTCTGTGCCGAACATCAACCACCCATTTATACTAATCCTACACTAATCCCATATTCTTACCAAACATCCCCACCTGTCCCTATATTTCCCTACCACCTACCTATACTAGTGACAATTTATAATGGCCAATTTACCTATCAACCTGCAAGTCTTTTGGCTTGTGGGAGGAAACCGGAGCACCCGGTGAAAACCCACGCAGACACAGGGAGAACTTGCAAACTCCACACAGGCAGTACCCGGAATCGAACCCAGGTCCCTGGAGCTGTGAGGCTGCGGTGCTAACCACTGCGCCACTGATGTTTATATTGATTTATCTTGAAGGGAGCAGAGCACTGATGTTTGTATTGATTTATCTTGAAGAGAGCAGGGTACTGATGTTTGTATTGATTTCTCTTGAAGTGAGCAGGATACTGATGTTTGCATTGATTTCTCTTGAAGGGAGCAGGGTACTGTTCTTTGTATTGATTTATCTGAAAGGGAGCAGAGCACTGATGTTTGTATTGATTTCTCTTGAAGTGAGCAGAATACTGATGTTTGTATTGATTTATCTTGAAGAGAACAGAGCACTGATATTTGCATTGATTTATCTTGAAGTGAGCAGGGTACTGATGTTTGTATTGATTTATCTTGAAGTGAGCAGGGTACTGATGTTTGTATTGATTTATCTTGCAGTGAGCTGGGTACTGATATTTGTATTGATTTATCTTGAAGTGAGCAGGATACTGATATTTGTATTGATTTATCTTGAAGTGAGCAGGATACTGATATTTGTATTGATTTATCTTGAAGTGAGCAGGATACTGATATTTGTATTGATTTATCTTGAAGTGAGCTGGGTACTGATATTTGTATTGATTTATCTTGAAGTGAGCAGGATACTGATATTTGTATTGATTTATCTTGAAGTGAGCAGGATACTGATGTTTGTATTGATTTATCTTGAAGAGAGCAGAGTACTGATGTTTATATTGATTTATCTTGAAGTGAGCAGGGTACTGATATTTGTATTGATTTATCTTGAAGTGAGCAGGGTACTGATGTTTATATAGATTTATCTTGAAGGGAGCATGGTACTGATATTTGTATTGATTTATCTTGAAGGGAGCAGGGTACTGATATTTGTATTGATTTATCTTGAAGGGAGCAGGGTACTGATATTTGTACTGATTTATCTTGAAGAGAGCTGGGTACTGATATTTGTAACGATTTATCTTGAAGTGAGCAGGGTACTGATATTTGTATTGATTTATCTTGAAGAGAGCTGGGTACTGATGTTTGTATTGATTTATCTTGAAGTGAGCAGGATACTGATGTTTGTATTGATTTATCTTGAAGGGAGCAGGGTACGGATATTTGTATTGATTTATCTTGAAGGGGGCAGGGTACTGATATTTGTATTGATTTATCTTGAAGTGAGCAGGGTACTGATATTTGTATTGATTTATCTTGAAGAGAGCTGGGTACTGATATTTGTATTGATTTATCTTGAAGGGAGCAGGGTACTGATGTTTGTATTGATTTATCTTGAAGGGAGCAGGGTACGGATATTTGTATTGATTTATCTTGAAGGGGGCAGGGTACTGATATTTGTATTGATTTATCTTGAAGAGAGCTGGGTACTGATGTTTGTATTGATTTATCTTGAAGGGAGCAGGGTACGGATATTTGTATTGATTTATCTTGAAGAGAGCTGGGTACTGATGTTTGTATTGATTTATCTTGAAGGGAGCAGGGTACGGATATTTGTATTGATTTATCTTGAAGGGGGCAGGGTACTGATATTTGTATTGATTTATCTTGAAGTGAGCAGGGTACTGATGTTTGTATTGATTTATCTTGAAGGGAGCAGGGTACTGATATTTGTATGGATTTATCTTGAAGGGAGCAGGGTACTGATGATTGTATTGATTTATCTTGAAGGGAGCAGGGTACTGATATTTGTATTCATTTATCTTGAAGTGAGCAGGATACTGATTTTTGTATTGATTTATCTTGAAGGGAGCAGAGTACTGATGTTTGTATTGATTTATCTTGAAGTGAGCAGGATATTGATATTTGTATTGATTTATCTTGAAGTGAGCAGGGTACTGATATTTGTATTGATTGATCTTGAAGTGAGCAGGATACTGATATTTGTATTGATTTATCTTGAAGTGAGCAGGATACTGATATTTGTATTGATTTATCTTGAAGTGAGCAGGGTACTGATATTTGTATTGATTTATCTTGAATTGAGCAGGATACTGATATTTGTATTGATTTATCTTGAAGTGAGCAGGGTACTGATATTTGTATTGATTTATCTTGAAGTGAGCAGGATACTGATATTTGTATTGATTTATCTTGAAGTCAGGAGGGTACTGATATTTGTATTGATTTATCCTGAAGTGAGCAGGATACTGATATTTGTATTGATTTATCTTGAAGTGAGCAGGATACTGATATTTGTATTGATTTATCTTGAAGTGAGCAGGGTACTGATATTTGTATTGATTTATCTTGAAGTGAGCAGGGTACTGATATTTGTATTGATTTATCCTGAAGTGAGCAGGATACTGATATTTGTATTGATTTATCTTGAAGTGAGCAGGGTACTGATATTTGTATTGATTTATCTTGAAGTGAGCAGGATATTGATATTTGTATTGATTTATCTTGAAGTGAGCAGGGTACTGATATTTGTATTGATTGATCTTGAAGTGAGCAGGATACTGATATTTGTATTGATTTATCTTGAAGTGAGCAGGATACTGATATTTGTATTGATTTATCTTGAAGTGAGCAGGGTACTGATATTTGTATTGATTTATCTTGAATTGAGCAGGATACTGATATTTGTATTGATTTATCTTGAAGTGAGCAGGGTACTGATATTTGTATTGATTTATCTTGAAGTGAGCAGGATACTGATATTTGTATTGATTTATCTTGAAGTCAGGAGGGTACTGATATTTGTATTGATTTATCCTGAAGTGAGCAGGATACTGATATTTGTATTGATTTATCTTGAAGTGAGCAGGATACTGATATTTGTATTGATTTATCTTGAAGTGAGCAGGGTACTGATATTTGTATTGATTTATCTTGAAGTGAGCAGGATACTGATATTTGTATTGATTTATCTTGAAGTGAGCAGGATACTGATATTTGTATTGATTTATCTTGAAGTGAGCAGGGTACTGATATTTGTATTGATTTATCCTGAAGTGAGCAGGATACTGATATTTGTATTGATTTATCTTGAAGTGAGCAGGGTACTGATATTTGTATTGATTTATCTTGAAGTGAGCAGGGTACTGATATTTGTATTGATTTATCTTGAAGTGAGCAGGATACTGATATTTGTATTGATTTATCTTGAAGTGAGCAGGGTACTGATGTTTATATTGATTTATCTTGAAGTGAGCAGGGTACTGATATTTGTATTGATTTATCTGGAAGGGAGCAGGGTACTGATGTTTATATTGATTTATCTTGAAGGGAGCAGAGCACTGATGTTTGTATTGATTTATCTTGAAGAGAGCAGGGTACTGATGTTTGTATTGATTTCTCTTGAAGTGAGCAGGATACTGGTGTTTGCATTGATTTCTCTTGAAGGGAGCAGGGTACTGTTCTTTGTATTGATTTATCTGAAAGGGAGCAGAGCACTGATGTTTGTATTGATTTCTCTTGAAGTGAGCAGAATACTGATGTTTGTATTGATTTATCTTGAAGAGAACAGAGCACTGATATTTGTATTGATTTATCTTGAAGTGAGCAGGGTACTGATGTTTGTATTGATTTATCTTGAAGTGAGCAGGGTACTGATATTTGTATTGATTTATCTTGAAGTGAGCTGGGTACTGATATTTGTATTGATTTATCTTGAAGTGAGCAGGATACTGATATTTGTATTGATTTATCTTGAAGAGAGCAGAGCACTGATATTTGTATTGATTTATCTTGAAGTGAGCAGGGTACTGATGTTTGTATTGATTTATCTTGAAGAGAGCAGAGCACTGATATTTGTATTGATTTCTCTTGAAGGGAGCTGGGTACTGATGTTTGTATTAATTTATCTTGAACGGAGCAGGGTACCGTTCTTTGTATTGATTTATCTGAAAGGGAGCGGAGCACTGATGTTTGTATTGATTTCTCTTGAAGTGAGCTGGGTACTGATATTTGTATTGATTTATCTTGAAGTGAGCAGGATACTGATATTTGTATTGATTGATCTTGAACTGAGCAGGATACTGATATTTGTATTGATTTATCTTGAAGTGAGCTGGGTACTGATATTTGTATTGATTTATCTTGAAGTGAGCAGGATACTGATATTTGTATTGATTTATCTTGAAGAGAGCAGCGTACTGATGTTTATATTGATTTATCTTGAAGTGAGCAGGATACTGATGTTTGTATTGATTTATCTTGTAGAGAGCAGAGTACTGATGTTTATATTGATTTTATCTTGAAGTGAGAAGGATACTGATATTTGTATTGATTTATCTTGAAGTGAGCAGGATACTGATATTTGTATTGATTTATCTTGAAGTGAGCAGGATACTGATATTTGTATTGATTTATCTTGAAGTGAGCAGGATACTGATATTTGTATTGATTTATCTTGAAGTGAGCAGGATACTGATATTTGTATTGATTTATCTTGAAGTGAGCAGGATACTGATATTTGTATTGATTTATCTTGAAGTGAGCAGGGTACTGATATTTATATTGATTTATCTTGAAGGGAGCAGAGCACTGATGTTTGTATTGATTTATCTTGAAGAGAGCAGGGTACTGATGTTTGTATTGATTTCTCTTGAAGTGAGCAGGATACTGGTGTTTGCATTGATTTCTCTTGAAGGGAGCAGGGTACTGTTCTTTGTATTGATTTATCTGAAAGGGAGCAGAGCACTGATGTTTGTATTGATTTCTCTTGAAGTGAGCAGAATACTGATGTTTGTATTGATTTATCTTGAAGAGAACAGAGCACTGATATTTGTATTGATTTATCTTGAAGTGAGCAGGGTACTGATGTTTGTATTGATTTATCTTGAAGTGAGCAGGGTACTGATATTTGTATTGATTTATCTTGAAGTGAGCTGGGTACTGATATTTGTATTGATTTA
This sequence comes from Heterodontus francisci, assembly GCF_036365525.1. Lineage (NCBI taxonomy): Eukaryota > Metazoa > Chordata > Chondrichthyes > Heterodontiformes > Heterodontidae > Heterodontus > Heterodontus francisci. The sequence continues at coordinate 156,656,486 of NC_090375.1, read as the reverse complement.
TCTTGAAGTGAGCAGGATACTGATATTTGTATTGATTTATCTTGAAGAGAGCAGAGCACTGATATTTGTATTGATTTATCTTGAAGTGAGCAGGGTACTGATGTTTGTATTGATTTATCTTGAAGAGAGCAGAGCACTGATATTTGTATTGATTTCTCTTGAAGGGAGCTGGGTACTGATGTTTGTATTAATTTATCTTGAACGGAGCAGGGTACCGTTCTTTGTATTGATTTATCTGAAAGGGAGCGGAGCACTGATGTTTGTATTGATTTCTCTTGAAGTGAGCTGGGTACTGATATTTGTATTGATTTATCTTGAAGTGAGCAGGATACTGATATTTGTATTGATTGATCTTGAACTGAGCAGGATACTGATATTTGTATTGATTTATCTTGAAGTGAGCTGGGTACTGATATTTGTATTGATTTATCTTGAAGTGAGCAGGATACTGATATTTGTATTGATTTATCTTGAAGAGAGCAGCGTACTGATGTTTATATTGATTTATCTTGAAGTGAGCAGGATACTGATGTTTGTATTGATTTATCTTGTAGAGAGCAGAGTACTGATGTTTATATTGATTTTATCTTGAAGTGAGAAGGATACTGATATTTGTATTGATTTATCTTGAAGTGAGCAGGATACTGATATTTGTATTGATTTATCTTGAAGTGAGCAGGATACTGATATTTGTATTGATTTATCTTGAAGTGAGCAGGATACTGATATTTGTATTGATTTATCTTGAAGTGAGCAGGGTACTGATATTTGTATTGATTTATCCTGAAGTGAGCAGGATACTGATATTTGTATTGATTTATCTTGAAGTGAGCAGGGTACTGATATTTGTATTGATTTATCTTGAAGTGAGCAGGGTACTGATATTTGTATTGATTTATCTTGAAGTGAGCAGGATACTGATATTTGTATTGATTTATCTTGAAGTGAGCAGGGTACTGATGTTTATATTGATTTATCTTGAAGTGAGCAGGGTACTGATATTTGTATTGATTTATCTGGAAGGGAGCAGGGTACTGATGTTTATATTGATTTATCTTGAAGGGAGCAGAGCACTGATGTTTGTATTGATTTATCTTGAAGAGAGCAGGGTACTGATGTTTGTATTGATTTCTCTTGAAGTGAGCAGGATACTGGTGTTTGCATTGATTTCTCTTGAAGGGAGCAGGGTACTGTTCTTTGTATTGATTTATCTGAAAGGGAGCAGAGCACTGATGTTTGTATTGATTTCTCTTGAAGTGAGCAGAATACTGATGTTTGTATTGATTTATCTTGAAGAGAACAGAGCACTGATATTTGTATTGATTTATCTTGAAGTGAGCAGGGTACTGATGTTTGTATTGATTTATCTTGAAGTGAGCAGGGTACTGATATTTGTATTGATTTATCTTGAAGTGAGCTGGGTACTGATATTTGTATTGATTTATCTTGAAGTGAGCAGGATACTGATATTTGTATTGATTTATCTTGAAGAGAGCAGAGCACTGATATTTGTATTGATTTATCTTGAAGTGAGCAGGGTACTGATGTTTGTATTGATTTATCTTGAAGAGAGCAGAGCACTGATATTTGTATTGATTTCTCTTGAAGGGAGCTGGGTACTGATGTTTGTATTAATTTATCTTGAACGGAGCAGGGTACCGTTCTTTGTATTGATTTATCTGAAAGGGAGCGGAGCACTGATGTTTGTATTGATTTCTCTTGAAGTGAGCTGGGTACTGATATTTGTATTGATTTATCTTGAAGTGAGCAGGATACTGATATTTGTATTGATTGATCTTGAACTGAGCAGGATACTGATATTTGTATTGATTTATCTTGAAGTGAGCTGGGTACTGATATTTGTATTGATTTATCTTGAAGTGAGCAGGATACTGATATTTGTATTGATTTATCTTGAAGAGAGCAGCGTACTGATGTTTATATTGATTTATCTTGAAGTGAGCAGGATACTGATGTTTGTATTGATTTATCTTGTAGAGAGCAGAGTACTGATGTTTATATTGATTTTATCTTGAAGTGAGAAGGATACTGATATTTGTATTGATTTATCTTGAAGTGAGCAGGATACTGATATTTGTATTGATTTATCTTGAAGTGAGCAGGATACTGATATTTGTATTGATTTATCTTGAAGTGAGCAGGATACTGATATTTGTATTGATTTATCTTGAAGTGAGCAGGATACTGATATTTGTATTGATTTATCTTGAAGTGAGCAGGATACTGATATTTGTATTGATTTATCTTGAAGTGAGCAGGGTACTGATATTTGTATTGATTTAACTTGACGTGAAATGGGACTGATATTTGTATTGATTTATCTTGAAGTGAGCTGGATACTGATATTTGTATTGATTTATCTTGAAGTGAGCAGGATACTGATGTTTGTATTGATTTATCTTGAAGTGAGCAGGGTACTGATATTTGTATTGATTTAACTTGACGTGAAATGGGACTGATATTTGTATTGATTTATCTTGAAGTGAGCTGGATACTGATATTTGTATTGATTTATCTTGAAGTGAGCAGGATACTGATGTTTGTATTGATTTATCTTGAAGTGAGCAGGGTACTGATATTTGTATTGATTTATCTTGAAGTGAGCAGGGTACTGATATTTGTATTGATTTAACTTGACGTGAAATGGGACTGATATTTGTATTGATTTATCTTGAAGTGAGCTGGATACTGATATTTGTATTGATTTATCTTGAAGTGAGCAGGATACTGATGTTTGTATTGATTTATCTTGAAGTGAGCAGGGTACTGATATTTGTATTGATTTATCTTGAAGTGAGCAGGGTACTGATATTTGTATTGATTTATCTTGAAGTGAGCAGGGTACTGATATTTGTATTGATTTATCTTGAAGTGAGCAGGATACTGAAGTTTGTATTGATTTATCTTGAAGAGAGCAGAGCACTGATATTTGTATTGATTTATCTTGAAGGGAGCAGGGTACTGATATTTGTATTGATTTATCTTGAAGTGTGCAGGATCCTGATATTTGTATTGATTTATCTTGAAGTGAGCAGGGTACTGATATTTGTATTGATTTATCTTGAAGGGAGCAGGGTACTGATGTTTGTATTGATTTATCTTGAAGTGAGCAGGGTACTGATATTTGTATTGATTTATATTGAAGTGAGCAGGATACTGATATTTGTATTGATTTATCTTGAAGTGAGCAGGGTACTGATGTTTATATAGATTTATCTTGAAGGGAGCAGGGTACTGATATTTGTATTGATTTATCTTGAAGGGAGCAGGGTACTGATATTTGTATTGATTTATATTGAAGTGAGCAGGATACTGATATTTGTATTGATTTATCTTGAAGTGAGCAGGGTACTGATGTTTATATAGATTTATCTTGAAGGGAGCAGGGTACTGATATTTGTATTGATTTATCTTGAAGGGAGCAGGGTACTGATATTTGTATTGATTTATCTTGAAGTGAGCAGGATACTGATGTTTGTATTGATTTATCTTGAAGGGAGCAGGGTACTGATATTTGTATTGATTTATCTTGAAGGGAGCAGGGTACTGATATTTGTATTGATTTATCTTGAAGTGAGCAGGATACTGATGTTTGTATTGATTTCTCTTGAAGTGAGCAGGGTACTGATATTTGTGTTGATTTATCTTGAGTGAGCAGGGTACTGATATTTGTATTGATTTATCTTGAAGTGAGCAGGATACTCATATTTGTATTGATTTATCTTGAAGTGAGCAGGATACTGATATTTGTATTGATTTATCTTGAAGTCAGCAGGGTACTGATATTTATATTGATTTATTTGAAGGGAGCAGGGTACTGATATTTGTATTGATTTATCTTGAAGTGAGCAGGGTATTGATATTTGTAGTGATTTATCTTGATGTGAGCAGGATACTGATGTTTGTATTGATTTATCTTGAAGTGAGCAGGGTACTGATATTTGTATTGATTTATCTTGAAGTGAGCAGGATACTCATATTTGTATTGATTTATCTTGAAGTGAGCAGGATACTGATATTTGTATTGATTTATCTTGAAGTCAGCAGGGTACTGATATTTGTATTGATTTATCCTGAAGTGAGCAGGTTACTGATATTTGTATTGATTTATCTTGAAGTGAGCAGGATACTGATATTTGTATTGATTTATCTTCAAGTGAGCAGGGTACTGATGTTTGTATTGATTTATCTTGAAGTGAGCAGGATACTGATATTTGTATTGATTTATCTTGAAGTGAGCAGGGTACTGATATTTGTATTGATTTATCTTGAAGTGAGCAGGATACTGATATTTGTATTGATTTATCTTGAAGTGAGCTGGGTACTGATATTTGTATTGATTTATCTTGAAGTGAGCAGGGTACTGATGTTTGTATTGATTTATCTTGAAGTGAGCAGAGCACTGATGTTTATATTGATTTATCTTGAAGGGAGCAGAGCACTGATGTTTATATTGATTTATCTTGAAGGGAGCAGAGCACTGATGTTTATATTGATTTATCTTGAAGTGAGCAGAGCACTGATGTTTATATTGATTTATCTTGAAGTGAGCAGGGTACTGATATTTGTATTGATTTATCTTGAAGAGAGCAGGGTACCGATATTTGTATTGATTTATCTTGAAGAGAGCAGAGTACTGATGTTTATATTGATTTATCTTGAAGTGAGCAGGGTACTGATATTTGTATTGATTTATCTTGAAGTGAGCAGGGTACTGATATTTGTATTGATTTATCTTGAAGTGAGCAGGGTACTGATATTTGTATTGATTTATCTTGAAGTGAGCAGGGTACTGATATTTGTATTTATTTATCTTGAAGTGAGCAGGATACTAATATTTGTATTGATTTATCTTGAAGTGAGCAGGGTACTGATGTTTGTATTGATTTATCTTGAAGAGAGCAGGGTACTGATGTTTATATTGATTTATCTTGAAGGGAGCAGAGCACTGATATTTGTATTGATTTATCTTGAAGAGAGCAGGGTACTGATGTTTGTATTGTTTTATCTTGAAGAGAGCAGGGTACTGATGTTTGTATTGATTTATCTTGAACGGAGCAGGGTACTGTTCTTTGTATTGATTTATCTGAAAGTGAGCAGAGCACTGATGTTTGTATTGATTTCTCTTGAAGTGAGCAGGATACTGATGTTTTTATTGATTTCTCTTGAAGGGAGCTGGGTACTGATGTTTGTATTGATTTATCTTGAAGAGAGCAGAGCACTGATATTTGTATTGATTTATCTTGAAGTGAGCAGGGTACTGATGTCTGTATTGATTTATCTTGAAGAGAGCAGAGCACTGATATTTGTATTGATTTATCTTGAAGTGAGCAGGGTACTGTTCTTTGTATTGATTTATCTGAAAGGGAGCAGAGCACTGATGTTTGTATTGATTTCTCTTGAAGGGAGCAGGATACTGATGTTTGTATTGTTATATCTTGAAGGAAGCATGGTACTGATGTTTGTATTGATTTATCTTGAAGTGAGCAGGATATTGATGTTTGTATTGATTTGTCTTGAAGGGAGCAGGATACTGAGGTTTGTATTGATTTGTCTTGAAGGGAGCAGGATACTGATGTTTGTATTGATTTGTCTTGAACGGAGCAGGGTACAGTTCTTTGTATTGATTTAACTGAAAGGGAGCAGAGCACTGATGTTTGTATTGATTTCTCTTGAAGGGAGCAGGATATTGATGTTTGTATTGATTTGTCTTGAAGGGAGCAGGCTACTGATGTTTGTATTGATTTGTCTTGAAGTGAGCAGGATATTGATGTTTGTATTGATTTGTCTTGAAGGGAGCAGGCTACTGATTAGATTAGATGAGATTAGAGATACAGCACTGAAGCAGGCCCTTCGGCCCACCGAGTCTGTGCCGACCATCAACCACCCATTTATACTAATCCTACACTAATCCCATATTCCTACCAAACATCCCCACCTGTCCCTATATTTCCCTACCACCGACCTACACTAGTGACAATTTATAACGGCCAATTTACCTACCAACCTGCAAGTCTTTTGGCTTGTGGGAGGAAACCGGAGCACCCGGAGAAAACCCACGCAGACACAGGGAGAACTTGCAAACTCCACACAGGCAGTACCCAGAATCGAACCCGGATCCCTGGAGCTGTGAGGCTGCAGTGCTAACCACTGCGCCACTGTGCCGCCGATGTTTGTATTGATTTGTCTTGAAGGGAGCAGGATATTGATGTTTGTATTGATTTGTCTTGAAGTGAGCAGGCTACTGATATTTGTATTGATTTGTCTTGAAGGGAGCATGATATTGATGTTTGTATTGATTTGTCTTGAAGGGAGCAGGGTACTGATGTTTGTATCGATTTATCTTGAAGGGAGAAGAGTCCTGATGTTTGTATTGATTTGTCTTGAAGGGAGCAGGATACTGATGTTTGTATTGATTTGTCTTGAAGGGAGCAGGATACTGATGTTTGTATTGATTTGTCTTAAAGGGAGAAGAGTCCTGATGTTTGTATTGATTTGTCTTGAAGGGAGCAGGATACTGATGTTTGTATTGATTTGTCTTGAAGGGAGCAGGATATTGATGTTTGTATTGATTTGTCTTGAAGGGAGCAGGATACTGATGTTTGTATTGATTTGTCTTGAAGGGAGCAGAGCACTGATGTTTGTATTGATTTATTTCAAGTGAGCAGGGTACTGATGTTTGTATTGATTTGTCTTGAAGGGAGCAGGGTACTGATGCTTGTATATATTTATCTTGAAGGGAGCAGTATACTGATGTTTGTATTGATTTATCTTGAAGGGAGCAGGGTACTGATGTTTGTTTTGATTTATCTTGAAGGGAGCAGAGCACAGATATTTGCATTGATTTATCTTGCAGGGAGCAGGATACTGATGTTTGTATTCATTTATCTTGAAGTGAGCAGGGTACTGATGTTTGTATTGATTTATCTTGCAGGGAGCAGGATACTGATGTTTGTATTGATTTATCTTGAAGGGAGCAGGGTACTGATATTTGCATTGATTTATCTTGCAGGGAGCAGGATTCTGATGTTTATATTGATTTATCTTGACGGGAGCAGAGCACTGATATTTGTATTGATTTATCTTGAAGAGAGCAGGGTACTGATGTTTGCATTGATTTATCTTGCAGGGAGCAGGATACTGATGTTTGTATTGATTTATCTTGAAGTGAGCAGGATACTGATGTTTATATTGATTTATCTTGACGGGAGCAGAGCACTGATATTTGTATTGATTTATCTTGAAGAGAGCAGGGTACTGATATTTGTATTGATTTATCTTGAAGAGAGCAGGGTACTGATGTTTATACTCATTTATCTTGAGGGGAGCAGGGTACTGATGTTTATACTGATTTATCTTGAAGGGAGCAGGGTACTGATGTTTATACTGATTTATCTTGAAGAGAGCAGGGTACTGATGTTGATACTGATTTATCTTGAAGAGAGCAGGGTACTGATGTTTATACTGATTTATCTTGAAGAGAGCAGGGTACTGATGTTTATACTGATTTATCTTGAAGAGAGCAGGGTCCTGATGTTCATACTGATTTATCTTGAAGGGAGCAGGGTACTGATGTTTATACTGATTTATCTTGAAGGGAGCAGGGTACTGATGTTTATACTGATTTATCTTGAAGAGAGCAGGGTACTGATGTTTATACTGATTTATCATGAAGATGCAGGGTACTGATGTTTATACTGATTTATCTTGAAGGGAGCAGGGTACTGATGTTTATACTGATTTATCTTGAAGGGAGCAGAGTACTGATGTTTATACTGATTTATCTTGAAGAGAGCAGGGTACTGATGTTTATACTGATTTATCTTGAAGAGAGCAGGGTACTGATGTTTATACTGATTTATCTTGAAGAGAGCAGGGTACTGATGTTTATACTGATTTATCTTGAAGAGAGCAGGGTACTGATGTTTGAATTGATTTATCTTGAAGGGAGCAGGGTACTGATGTTTATACTGATTTATCTTGAAGAGAGCAGGGTACTGATGTTTGAATTGATTTATCTTGAAGGGAGCAGGGTACTGATGTTTATACTGATTTATCTTGAAGAGAGCAGGGTGCTGATGTTTGAATTGATTTATCTTGAAGGGAGCAGGGTACTGATGTTTATACTGATTTATCTTGAAGGGAGCAGGGTACTGATGTTTATACTGATTTATCTTGAAGAGAGCAGGGTACTGATGTTTATACTGATTTATCTTGAAGGGAGCAGGGTACTGATGTTTATACTGATTTATCTTGAAGGGAGCAGAGCACTAATATTTGTATTGATTTATCTTGAAGAGAGCAGGGTACTGATGTTTATACTGATTTATCTTGAAGGGAGCAGAGCACTAATATTTGTATTGATTTATCTTGAAGAGAGCAGGGTACTGATGTTTATACTGATTTATCTTGAAGGGAGCAGGGTACTGATGTTCATACTGATTTATCTTGAAGAGAGCAGGGTACTGATGTTTATACTGATTTATCTTGAAGGGAGCAGGGTACTGATGTTTATACTGATTTATCTTGAAGAGAGCAGGGTACTGATGTTTATACTGATATATCTTGAAGAGAGCAGGGTACTGATGTTTGAATTGATTTATCTTGAAGGGAGCAGGGTACTGATATTTGCATTGATTTATCTTGCAGGGAGCAGGATTCTGATGTTTATATTGATTTATCTTGACGGGAGCAGAGCACTGATATTTGTATTGATTTATCTTGAAGAGAGCAGGGTACTGATATTTGCATTGATTTATCTTGCAGGGAGCAGGATACTGATGTTTGTATTGATTTATCTTGAAGTGAGCAGGATACTGATGTTTATATTGATTTATCTTGACGGGAGCAGAGCACTGACATTTGTATTGATTTATCTTGAAGAGAGCAGGGTACTGATATTTGCATTGATTTATCTTGCAGGGAGCAGGATACTGATGTTTGTATTGATTTATCTTGAAGTGAGCAGGATACTGATGTTTATATTGATTTATCTTGACGGGAGCAGAGCACTGATATTTGTATTGATTTATCTTGAAGAGAGCAGGGTACTGATATTTGCATTGATTTATCTTGCAGGGAGCAGGATACTGATGTTTGTATTGATTTATCTTGAAGTGAGCAGGATACTGATGTTTATATTGATTTATCTTGACGGGAGCAGAGCACTGACATTTGTATTGATTTATCTTGAAGTGAGCAGGATACTGATGTTTATATTGATTTATCTTGACGGGAGCAGAGCACTGACATTTGTATTGATTTATCTTGAAGTGAGCAGGGTACTGATGTTTACACTCATTTATCTTGAGGGGAGCAGGGTACTGATGTTTATACTGATTTATCTTGAAGGGAGCAGGGTACTGATGTTTATACTGATTTATCTTGAAGAGAGCAGGGTACTGATGTTTATACTGATTTATCTTGAAGAGAGCAGAGCACTGATATTTGTATTGATTTATCTTGAAGTGAGCAGGGTACTGATGTTTGTATTGTTATATCTTGAAGGAAGCAGGGTACTGATGTTTGTATTGATTTGTCTTGAAGGGAGCAGGATATTGATGTTTGTATTGATTTGTCTTGAAGGGAGCAGGATACTGATGTTTGTATTGATTTGTCTTGAAGGGAGCAGAGCACTGATGTTTGTATTGATTTATTTCAAGTGAGCAGGGTACTGATGTTTGTATTGATTTGTCTTGAAGGGAGCAGGGTACTGATGCTTGTATATATTCATCTTGAAGGGAGCAGTATACTGATGTTTGTATTGATTTATCTTGAAGGGAGCAGGGTACTGATGTTTGTTTTGATTTATCTTGAAGGGAGCAGAGCACAGATATTTGCATTGATTTATCTTGCAGGGAGCAGGATACTGATGTTTGTATTCATTTATCTTGAAGTGAGCAGGGTACTGATGTTTGTATTGATTTATCTTGAAGGGAGCAGGGTACTGATATTTGCATTGATTTATCTTGCAGGGAGCAGGATACTGATGTTTGTATTGATTTATCTTGACGGGAGCAGAGCACTGATATTTGTATTGATTTATCTTGAAGAGAGCAGGGTACTGATATTTGCATTGATTTATCTTGCAGGGAGCAGGATACTGATGTTTGTATTGATTTATCTTGAAGTGAGCAGGATACTGATGTTTATATTGATTTATCTTGACGGGAGCAGAGCACTGATATTTGTATTGATTTATCTTGAAGAGAGCAGGGTACTGATATTTGTATTGATTTATCTTGAAGAGAGCAGGGTACTGATGTTTATACTCATTTATCTTGAGGGGAGCAGGGTACTGATGTTTATACTGATTTATCTTGAAGGGAGCAGGGTACTGATGTTTATACTGATTTATCTTGAAGAGAGCAGGGTACTGATGTTGATACTGATTTATCTTGAAGAGAGCAGGGTACTGATGTTTATACTGATTTATCTTGAAGAGAGCAGGGTACTGATGTTTATACTGATTTATCTTGAAGAGAGCAGGGTCCTGATGTTCATACTGATTTATCTTGAAGGGAGCAGGGTACTGATGTTTATACTGATTTATCTTGAAGGGAGCAGGGTACTGATGTTTATACTGATTTATCTTGAAGAGAGCAGGGTACTGATGTTTATACTGATTTATCTTGAAGATGCAGGGTACTGATGTTTATACTGATTTATCTTGAAGGGAGCAGGGTACTGATGTTTATACTGATTTATCTTGAAGGGAGCAGAGTACTGATGTTTATACTGATTTATCTTGAAGAGAGCAGGGTACTGATGTTTATACTGATTTATCTTGAAGAGAGCAGGGTACTGATGTTTATACTGATTTATCTTGAAGAGAGCAGGGTACTGATGTTTATACTGATTTATCTTGAAGAGAGCAGGGTACTGATGTTTGAATTGATTTATCTTGAAGGGAGCAGGGTACTGATGTTTATACTGATTTATCTTGAAGAGAGCAGGGTACTGATGTTTGAATTGATTTATCTTGAAGGGAGCAGGGTACTGATGTTTATACTGATTTATCTTGAAGAGAGCAGGGTACTGATGTTTGAATTGATTTATCTTGAAGAGAGCAGGGTACTGATGTTTATACTGATTTATCTTGAAGGGAGCAGGGTACTGATGTTTATACTGATTTATCTTGAAGGGAGCAGAGCACTAATATTTGTATTGATTTATCTTGAAGAGAGCAGGGTACTGATGTTTATACTGATTTATCTTGAAGGGAGCAGAGCACTAATATTTGTATTGATTTATCTTGAAGAGAGCAGGGTACTGATGTTTATACTGATTTATCTTGAAGGGAGCAGGGTACTGATGTTCATACTGATTTATCTTGAAGAGAGCAGGGTACTGATGTTTATACTGATTTATCTTGAAGGGAGCAGGGTACTGATGTTTATACTGATTTATCTTGAAGAGAGCAGGGTACTGATGTTTATACTGATTTATCTTGAAGAGAGCAGGGTACTGATGTTTGAATTGATTTATCTTGAAGGGAGCAGGGTACTGATATTTGCATTGATTTATCTTGCAGGGAGCAGGATTCTGATGTTTATATTGATTTATCTTGACGGGAGCAGAGCACTGATATTTGTATTGATTTATCTTGAAGAGAGCAGGGTACTGATATTTGCATTGATTTATCTTGCAGGGAGCAGGATACTGATGTTTGTATTGATTTATCTTGAAGTGAGCAGGATACTGATGTTTATATTGATTTATCTTGACGGGAGCAGAGCACTGACATTTGTATTGATTTATCTTGAAGAGAGCAGGGTACTGATATTTGCATTGATTTATCTTGCAGGGAGCAGGATACTGATGTTTGTATTGATTTATCTTGAAGTGAGCAGGATACTGATGTTTATATTGATTTATCTTGACGGGAGCAGAGCACTGATATTTGTATTGATTTATCTTGAAGAGAGCAGGGTACTGATATTTGCATTGATTTATCTTGCAGGGAGCAGGATACTGATGTTTGTATTGATTTATCTTGAAGTGAGCAGGATACTGATGTTTATATTGATTTATCTTGACGGGAGCAGAGCACTGACATTTGTATTGATTTATCTTGAAGTGAGCAGGATACTGATGTTTATATTGATTTATCTTGACGGGAGCAGAGCACTGACATTTGTATTGATTTATCTTGAAGAGAGCAGGGTACTGATGTTTACACTCATTTATCTTGAGGGGAGCAGGGTACTGATGTTTATACTGATTTATCTTGAAGGGAGCAGGGTACTGATGTTTATACTGATTTATCTTGAAGAGAGCAGGGTACTGATGTTTATACTGATTTATCTTGAAGAGAGCAGAGCACTGATATTTGTATTGATTTATCTTGAAGTGAGCAGGGTACTGATGTTTGTATTGTTATATCTTGAAGGAAGCAGGGTACTGATGTTTGTATTGATTTGTCTTGAAGGGAGCAGGATATTGATGTTTGTATTGATTTGTCTTGAAGGGAGCAGGATACTGATGTTTGTATTGATTTGTCTTGAAGGGAGCAGAGCACTGATGTTTGTATTGATTTATTTCAAGTGAGCAGGGTACTGATGTTTGTATTGATTTGTCTTGAAGGGAGCAGGGTACTGATGCTTGTATATATTCATCTTGAAGGGAGCAGTATACTGATGTTTGTATTGATTTATCTTGAAGGGAGCAGGGTACTGATGTTTGTTTTGATTTATCTTGAAGGGAGCAGAGCACAGATATTTGCATTGATTTATCTTGCAGGGAGCAGGATACTGATGTTTGTATTCATTTATCTTGAAGTGAGCAGGGTACTGATGTTTGTATTGATTTATCTTGAAGGGAGCAGGGTACTGATATTTGCATTGATTTATCTTGCAGGGAGCAGGATACTGATGTTTGTATTGATTTATCTTGACGGGAGCAGAGCACTGATATTTGTATTGATTTATCTTGAAGAGAGCAGGGTACTGATATTTGCATTGATTTATCTTGCAGGGAGCAGGATACTGATGTTTTTATTGATTTATCTTGAAGTGAGCAGGATACTGATGTTTATATTGATTTATCTTGACGGGAGCAGAGCACTGATATTTGTATTGATTTATCTTGAAGAGAGCAGGGTACTGATATTTGTATTGATTTATCTTGAAGAGAGCAGGGTACTGATGTTTATACTCATTTATCTTGAGGGGAGCAGGGTACTGATGTTTATACTGATTTATCTTGAAGGGAGCAGGGTACTGATGTTTATACTGATTTATCTTGAAGAGAGCAGGGTACTGATGTTGATACTGATTTATCTTGAAGAGAGCAGGGTACTGATGTTTATACTGATTTATCTTGAAGAGAGCAGGGTACTGATGTTTATACTGATTTATCTTGAAGAGAGCAGGGTCCTGATGTTCATACTGATTTATCTTGAAGGGAGCAGGGTACTGATGTTTATACTGATTTATCTTGAAGGGAGCAGGGTACTGATGTTTATACTGATTTATCTTGAAGAGAGCAGGGTACTGATGTTTATACTGATTTATCTTGAAGATGCAGGGTACTGATGTTTATACTGATTTATCTTGAAGGGAGCAGGGTACTGATGTTTATACTGATTTATCTTGAAGGGAGCAGAGTACTGATGTTTATACTGATTTATCTTGAAGAGAGCAGGGTACTGATGTTTATACTGATTTATCTTGAAGAGAGCAGGGTACTGATGTTTATACTGATTTATCTTGAAGAGAGCAGGGTACTGATGTGTATACTGATTTATCTTGAAGAGAGCAGGGTACTGATGTTTGAATTGATTTATCTTGAAGGGAGCAGGGTACTGATGTTTATACTGATTTATCTTGAAGAGAGCAGGGTACTGATGTTTGAATTGATTTATCTTGAAGGGAGCAGGGTACTGATGTTTATACTGATTTATCTTGAAGAGAGCAGGGTACTGATGTTTGAATTGATTTATCTTGAAGGGAGCAGGGTACTGATGTTTATACTGATTTATCTTGAAGAGAGCAGGGTACTGATGTTTGAATTGATTTATCTTGAAGGGAGCAGGGTACTGATGTTTATACTGATTTATCTTGAAGAGAGCAGGGTACTGATGTTTGAATTGATTTATCTTGAAGGGAGCAGGGTACTGATGTTTATACTGATTTATCTTGAAGGGAGCAGGGTACTGATGTTTATACTGATTTATCTTGAAGAGAGCAGGGTACTGATGTTTATACTGATTTATCTTGAAGGGAGCAGGGTACTGATGTTTATACTGATTTATCTTGAAGGGAGCAGAGCTCTAATATTTGTATTGATTTATCTTGAAGAGAGCAGGGTACTGATGTTTATACTGATTTATCTTGAAGGGAGCAGAGCACTAATATTTGTATTGATTTATCTTGAAGAGAGCAGGGTACTGATGTTTATACTGATTTGTCTTGAAGGGAGCAGGGTACTGATGTTCATACTGATTTATCTTGAAGAGAGCAGGGTACTGATGTTTATACCGATTTATCTTGAAGGGAGCAGGGTACTGATGTTTATACTGATTTATCTTGAAGAGAGCAGGGTACTGATGTTTATACTGATTTATCTTGAAGAGAGCAGGGTACTGATGTTTGAATTGATTTATCTTGAAGGGAGCAGGGTACTGATATTTGCATTGATTTATCTTGCAGGGAGCAGGATTCTGATGTTTATATTGATTTATCTTGACGGGAGCAGAGCACTGATATTTGTATTGATTTATCTTGAAGAGAGCAGGGTACTGATATTGGCATTGATTTATCTTGCAGGGAGCAGGATACTGATGTTTGTATTGATTTATCTTGAAGTGAGCAGGATACTGATGTTTATATTGATTTATCTTGACGGGAGCAGAGCACTGACATTTGTATTGATTTATCTTGAAGAGAGCAGGGTACTGATATTTGTATTGATTTATCTTGAAGAGAGCAGGGTACTGATGTTTACACTCATTTATCTTGAGGGGAGCAGGGTACTGATGTTTATACTGATTTATCTTGAAGGGAGCAGGGTACTGATGTTTATACTGATTTATCTTGAAGAGAGCAGGGTACTGATGTTTATACTGATTTATCTTGAAGAGAGCAGAGCACTGATATTTGTATTGATTTATCTTGAAGTGAGCAGGGTACTGATGTTTGTATTGTTATATCTTGAAGGAAGTAGGGTACTGATGTTTGTATTGATTTGTCTTGAAGGGAGCAGGATATTGATGTTTGTATTGATTTGTCTTGAAGGGATCAGGATACTGATGTTTGTATTGATTTGTCTTGAAGGGAGCAGAGCACTGATGTTTGTATTGATTTATTTCAAGTGAGCAGGGTACTGATGTTTGTATTGATTTGTCTTGAAGGGAGCAGGGTACTGATGCTTGTATATATTTATCTTGAAGGGAGCAGTATACTGATGTTTGTATTGATTTATCTTGAAGGGAGCAGGGTACTGATGTTTGTTTTGATTTATCTTGAAGGGAGCAGAGCACAGATATTTGCATTGATTTATCTTGCAGGGAGCAGGATACTGATGTTTGTATTCATTTATCTTGAAGTGAGCAGGGTACTGATGTTTGTATTGATTTATCTTGCAGGGAGCAGGATACTGATGTTTGTATTGATTTATCTTGAAGGGAGCAGGGTACTGATATTTGCATTGATTTATCTTGCAGGGAGCAGGATTCTGATGTTTATATTGATTTATCTTGACGGGAGCAGAGCACTGATATTTGTATTGATTTATCTTGAAGAGAGCAGGGTACTGATATTTGCATTGATTTATCTTGCAGGGAGCAGGATACTGATGTTTGTATTGATTTATCTTGAAGTGAGCAGGATACTGATGTTTATATTGATTTATCTTGACGGGAGCAGAGCACTGATATTTGTATTGATTTATCTT
Organism: Heterodontus francisci; assembly: GCF_036365525.1. Lineage (NCBI taxonomy): Eukaryota > Metazoa > Chordata > Chondrichthyes > Heterodontiformes > Heterodontidae > Heterodontus > Heterodontus francisci. Next base: position 156,640,571 of record NC_090375.1, on the reverse strand, counting down.
GAAGAGAGCAGGGTACTGATATTTGTATTGATTTATCTTGAAGAGAGCAGGGTACTGATGTTGATACTGATTTATCTTGAGGGGAGCAGGGTACTGATGTTTATACTGATTTATCTTGAAGGGAGCAGGGTACTGATGTTTATACTGATTTATCTTGAAGAGAGCAGGGTACTGATGTTGATACTGATTTATCTTGAAGAGAGCAGGGTACTGATGTTTATACTGATTTATCTTGAAGAGAGCAGGGTACTGATGTTTATACTGATTTATCTTGAAGAGAGCAGGGTACTGATGTTCATACTGATTTATCTTGAAGGGAGCAGGGTACTGATGTTTATACTGATTTATCTTGAAGGGAGCAGGGTACTGATGTTTATACTGATTTATCTTGAAGAGAGCAGGGTACTGATGTTTATACTGATTTATCTTGAAGATGCAGGGTACTGATGTTTATACTGATTTATCTTGAAGGGAGCAGGGTACTGATGTTTATACTGATTTATCTTGAAGGGAGCAGAGTACTGATGTTTATACTGATTTATCTTGAAGAGAGCAGGGTACTGATGTTTATACTGATTTATCTTGAAGAGAGCAGGGTACTGATGTTTATACTGATTTATCTTGAAGAGAGCAGGGTACTGATGTTTATACTGATTTATCTTGAAGAGAGCAGGGTACTGATGTTTGAATTGATTTATCTTGAAGGGAGCAGGGTACTGATGTTTATACTGATTTTTCTTGAAGAGAGCAGGGTACTGATGTTTGAATTGATTTATCTTGAAGGGAGCAGGGTACTGATGTTTATACTGATTTATCTTGAAGGGAGCAGGGTACTGATGTTTATACTGATTTATCTTGAAGAGAGCAGGGTACTGATGTTTATACTGATTTATCTTGAAGGGAGCAGGGTACTGATGTTTATACTGATTTATCTTGAAGGGAGCAGAGCACTAATATTTGTATTGATTTATCTTGAAGAGAGCAGGGTACTGATGTTTATACTGATTTATCTTGAAGGGAGCAGAGCACTAATATTTGTATTGATTTATCTTGAAGAGAGCAGGGTACTGATGTTTATACTGATTTATCTTGAAGGGAGCAGGGTACTGATGTTCATACTGATTTATCTTGAAGAGAGCAGGGTACTGATGTTTATACTGATTTATCTTGAAGGGAGCAGGGTACTGATGTTTATACTGATTTATCTTGAAGAGAGCAGGGTACTGATGTTTATACTGATTTATCTTGAAGAGAGCAGGGTACTGATGTTTGAATTGATTTATCTTGAAGGGAGCAGGGTACTGATATTTGCATTGATTTATCTTGCAGGGAGCAGGATTCTGATGTTTATATTGATTTATCTTGACGGGAGCAGAGCACTGATATTTGTATTGATTTATCTTGAAGAGAGCAGGGTACTGATATTTGCATTGATTTATCTTGCAGGGAGCAGGATACTGATGTTTGTATTGATTTATCTTGAAGTGAGCAGGATACTGATGTTTATATTGATTTATCTTGACGGGAGCAGAGCACTGACATTTGTATTGATTTATCTTGAAGAGAGCAGGGTACTGATATTTGTATTGATTTATCTTGAAGAGAGCAGGGTACTGATGTTTACACTCATTTATCTTGAGGGGAGCAGGGTACTGATGTTTATACTGATTTATCTTGAAGGGAGCAGGGTACTGATGTTTATACTGATTTATCTTGAAGAGAGCAGGGTACTGATGTTTATACTGATTTATCTTGAAGAGAGCAGAGCACTGATATTTGTATTGATTTATCTTGAAGTGAGCAGGGTACTGATGTTTGTAATGTTATATCTTGAAGGAAGCAGGGTACTGATGTTTGTATTGATTTGTCTTGAAGGGAGCAGGATATTGATGTTTGTATTGATTTGTCTTGAAGGGAGCAGGATACTGAGGTTTGTATTGATTTGTCTTGAAGGGAGCAGGATACTGATGTTTGTATCGATTTATCTTGAAGGGAGCAGAGTCCTGATGTTTCTATTGATTTGTCTTGAAGGGAGCAGGATACTGATGTTTGTATCGATTTGTCTTGAAGGGAGAAGAATACTGAGGTTTGTATTGATTTGTCTTGAAGGGAGCAGGATACTGATGTTTGTATCGATTTATCTTGAAGGGAGCAGAGTCCTGATGTTTGTATTGATTTGTCTTGAAGGGAGCAGGATACTGAAGTTTGTATTGATTTGTCTTGAAGGGAGCAGGATACTGATGTTTGTATCGATTTATCTTGAAGGGAGCAGAGCACTGATGTTTGTATTGATTTCTCTTGAAGGGAGCAGAGCACTGATGTTTGTATTGATTTATCTTGAAGTGAGCAGGCTACTGATGTTTGTATTGATTTGTCTTGAAGGGAGCAGGATATTGATGTTTGTATTGATTTATCTTGAAGGGAGCAGGATACTGAGGTTTGTATTGATTTGTCTTGAAGGGAGCAGGATACTGATGTTTGTATCGATTTATCTTGAAGGGAGCAGAGTCCTGATGTTTGTATTGATTTGTCTTGAGGGGGGGGAAATTGATGTTTGTATTGATTTGTCTTGAACAGAGCAGGGTACTGTTCTTTGTATTGATTTAACTGAAAGGGAGCAGAGCACTGATGTTTGTATTGATTTCTCTTGAAGGGAGCAGGATACTGATGTTTGTTTTGTTATATCTTGAAGGAAGCAGGGTACTGATGTTTGTATTGATTTATCTTGAAGTGAGCAGGCTATTGATGTTTGTATTGATTTGTCTTGAAGGGAGCAGGATATTGATGTTTGTATTGATTTATCTTGAACGGAGCAGGGTACTGATGTTTGTATCGATTTATCTTGAAGTGAGCAGGCTACTGATGTTTGTATTGATTTGTCTTGAAGGGAGCAGAGTCCTGATGTTTGTATTGATTTGTCTTGACGGGTGCAGGATACTGATGTTTGTATTGATTTGTCTTGAAGGGAGCAGGATACTGATGTTTGTATCGATTTATCTTGAAGGGAGCAGAGTCCTGATGTTTGTATTGATTTGTCTTGAAGGGAGCAGGATATTGATGTTTGTATTGATTTCTCTTGAAGGGAGCAGGATACTGATATTTGTATTGATTTGTCTTGCAGGGCGCAGGATACTGATGTTTGTATTGATTTGTCTTGAAGGGAGCAGGGTACTGATGTTTGTATCGATTTATCTTGAAGTGAGCAGGGTACTGATATTTGTATTGATTTATCTTGAAGTGAGCAGGATACTGATGTTTGTATTGATTTATCTGGAAGGGAGCAGGGTACTGATATTTGTATTGATTTATCTTGAAGTGAGCCGGGTACTGATATTTGTTTTGATTTATCTTGAAGTGAGCAGGGTACTGATATTTGTATTGATTTATCTTGAAGTGAGCAGGGTACTGATATTTGTATTGATTTATCTTGAAGTGAGCCGGGTACTGATATTTGTTTTGATTTATCTTGAAGGGAGCAGGGTACTGATGTTTGTATTGATTTATCTTGAAGGGAGCAGGGTACTGATATTTGTATTGATTTATCTTGAAGTGAGCAGGGTACTGATATTTGTTTTGATTTATCTTGAAGGGAGCAGGGTACTGATATTTGTTTTGATTTATCTTGAAGGGAGCAGGGTACTGATGTTTGTATTGATTTATCTTGAAGTGAGCCGGGTACTGATATTTGTTTTGATTTATCTTGAAGGGAGCAGGGTACTGATGTTTGTATTGATTTATCTTGAAGTGAGCAGGGTACTGATATTTGTTTTGATTTATCTTGAAGTGAGCAGGGTACTGATGTTTGTATTGATTTATCTTGAAGTGAGCAGGGTACTGATGTTTGTATTGATTTATCTTGAAGTGAGCAGGGTACTGATATTTGTATTGATTTATCTTGAAGTGAGCCGGATACTGATATTTGTATTGATTTATCTTGAAGTGAGCCGGGTACTGATATTTGTTTTGATTTATCTTGAAGTGAGCAGGGTACTGATGTTTGTATTGATTTATCTTGAAGTGAGCCGGATACTGATATTTGTATTGATTTATCTTGAAGTGAGCAGGGTACTGATATTTGTATTGATTTATCTTGAAGTGAGCCGGATACTGATATTTGTATTGATTTATCTTGAAGTGAGCCGGATACTGATATTTGTATTGATTTATCTTGAAGTGAGCAGGGTACTGATATTTGTATTGATTTATCTTGAAGTGAGCCGGATACTGATATTTGTTTTGATTTATCTTGAAGGGAGCAGGGTACTGATGTTTGTATTGATTTATCTTGAAGGGAGCAGGGTACTGATATTTGTATTGATTTATCTTGAAGTGAGCAGGGTACTGATATTTGTTTTGATTTATCTTGAAGGGAGCAGGGTACTGATATTTGTATTGATTTATCTTGAAGTGAGCAGGGTACTGATATTTGTTTTGATTTATCTTGAAGGGAGCAGGGTATTGATATTTGTATTGATTTATCTTGAAGTGAGCAGGGTACTGATATTTGTTTTGATTTATCTTGAAGGGAGCAGGGTATTGATATTTGTATTGATTTATCTTGAAGTGAGCAGGGTACTGATATTTGTTTTGATTTATCTTGAAGGGAGCAGGGTACTGATATTTGTATTGATTTATCTTGAAGTGAGCAGGGTACTGATATTTGTTTTGATTTATCTTGAAGGGAGCAGGGTACTGATATTTGTATTGATTTATCTTGAAGTGAGCAGGGTACTGATATTTGTTTTGATTTATCTTGAAGGGAGCAGGGCACTGATATTTGTATTGATTTATCTTGAAGTGAGCAGGGTACTGATATTTGTTTTGATTTATCTTGAAGGGAGCAGGGTACTGATATTTGTATTGATTTATCTTGAAGTGAGCAGGGTACTGATATTTGTATTGATTTATCTTGAAGTGAGCAGGGTACTGATATTTGTTTTGATTTATCTTGAAGGGAGCAGGGTACTGATATTTGTATTGATTTATCTTGAAGTGAGCAGGGTACTGATATTTGTATTGATTTATCTTGAAGTGAGCAGGGTACTGATATTTGTTTTGATTTATCTTGAAGGGAGCAGGGTACTGATATTTGTTTTGATTTATCTTGAAGGGAGCAGGGTACTGATATTTGTATTGATTTATCTTGAAGTGAGCAGGGTATTGATATTTGTATTGATTTATCTTGAAGTGAGCAGGGTACTGATATTTGTTTTGATTTATCTTGAAGGGAGCAGGGTACTGATATTTGTATTGATTTATCTTGAAGTGAGCAGGGTACTGATATTTGTTTTGATTTATCTTGAAGGGAGCAGGGTACTGATATTTGTATTGATTTATCTTGAAGTGAGCAGGGTACTGATATTTGTTTTGATTTATCTTGAAGGGAGCAGGGTACTGATATTTGTATTGATTTATCTTGAAGTGAGCAGGGTACTGATATTTGTTTTGATTTATCTTGAAGTGAGCAGGGTATTGATATTTGTATTGATTTATCTTGAAGTGAGCAGGGTACTGATATTTGTTTTGATTTATCTTGAAGGGAGCAGGGTACTGATATTTGTATTGATTTATCTTGAAGTGAGCAGGGTACTGATATTTGTATTGATTTATCTTGATTTATCTTGGCCATGTGAGCCGCATGGAAGATGGCAGGATCCCCAAAGACACATTGTACAGCGAGCTCGCCACTGGTATCAGACCCACCGGCCGTCCATGTCTCCGTTATAAAGACGTCTGCAAACGCGACATGAAATCGTGTGACATTGATCACAAGTCGTGGGAGTCAGTTGCCAGCATTCGCCAGAGCTGGCGGGCAGCCATAAAGACAGGGCTAAATTGTGGCGAGTCGAAGAGACTTAGTAGTTGGCAGGAAAAAAGACAGAGGCGCAAGGGGAGAGCCAACTGTGCAACAGCCCCAACAAACAAATTTCTCTGCAGCACCTGTGGAAGAGCCTGTCACTCCAGAATTGGCCTTTATAGCCACTCCAGGCGCTGCTTCACAAATCACTGACCACCTCCAGGCGCGTATCCATTGTCTCTCGAGATAAGGAGGCCCAAAAGAAAAAAAGAGCAGGGTACTGATATTTGTTTTGATTTATCTTGAAGGGAGCAGGGTACTGATATTTGTATTGATTTATCTTGAAGTGAGCAGGGTACTGATATTTGTATTGATTTATCTTGAAGTGAGCAGGGTACTGATATTTGTATTGATTTATCTTGAAGTGAGCAGAGCACTGATATTTGTTTTGATTTATCTTGAAGGGAGCAGGGTACTGATATTTGTATTGATTTATCTTGAAGTGAGCAGGGTACTGATATTTGTATTGATTTATCTTGAAGTGAGCAGGGTACTGATATTTGTTTTGATTTATCTTGAAGGGAGCAGGGTACTGATATTTGTATTGATTTATCTTGAAGTGAGCAGGGTACTGATATTTGTATTGATTTATCTTGAAGTGAGCAGGGTACTGATATTTGTATTGATTTATCTTGAAGTGAGCAGGGTACTGATATTTGTTTTGATTTATCTTGAAGGGAGCAGGGTACTGATATTTGTATTGATTTATCTTGAAGTGAGCAGGGTACTGATATTTGTATTGATTTATCTTGAAGTGAGCAGGGTACTGATATTTGTTTTGATTTATCTTGAAGTGAGCAGGGTACTGATATTTGTTTTGATTTATCTTGAAGGGAGCAGGGTACTGATATTTGTATTGATTTATCTTGAAGTGAGCAGGGTACTGATATTTGTATTGATTTATCTTGAAGTGAGCAGGGTACTGATATTTGTATTGATTTATCTTGAAGTGAGCAGGGTACTGATATTTGTATTGATTTATCTTGAAGTGAGCAGGGTACTGATATTTGTTTTGATTTATCTTGAAGGGAGCAGGGTACTGATATTTGTATTGATTTATCTTGAAGTGAGCAGGGTACTGATATTTGTTTTGATTTATCTTGAAGGGAGCAGGGTACTGATATTTGTATTGATTTATCTTGAAGTGAGCAGGGTACTGATATTTGTATTGATTTATCTTGAAGTGAGCCGGGTACTGATATTTGTTTTGATTTATCTTGAAGGGAGCAGGGTACTGATGTTTGTATTGATTTATCTTGAAGTGAGCAGGGTACTGATATTTGTATTGATTGATCTTGAAGTGAGCAGGATACTGATATTTGTATTGATTTATCTTGAAGTGAGCAGGATACTGATATTTGTATTGATTTATCTTGAAGTGAGCAGGATACTGATATTTGTATTGATTTATCTTGAAGTGAGCAGGATACTGATATTTGTATTGATTTATCTTGAAGTGAGCAGGATACTGATATTTGTATTGATTTATCTTGAAGTGAGCAGGGTACTGATATTTGTATTGATTGATCTTGAAGTGAGCAGGATACTGATATTTGTATTGATTTATCTTGAAGTGAGCAGGATACTGATATTTGTATTGATTTATCTTGAAGTGAGCAGGATACTGATATTTGTATTGATTTATCTTGAAGTGAGCAGGATACTGATATTTGTATTGATTTATCTTGAAGTGAGCAGGATACTGATATTTGTATTGATTTATCTTGAAGAGAGCAGGGTACTGATATTTGTATTGTTTTATCTTGAAGTGAGCAGGATACTGATATTTGTATTGATTTATCTTGAAGTGAGCAGGGTACTGATATTTGTATTGATTTATCTTGAAGTGAGCAGGATACTGATGTTTGTATTGATTTCTCTTGAAGTGAGCAGGGTACTGATATTTGTGTTGATTTATCTTGAGTGAGCAGGGTACTGATATTTGTATTGATTTATCTTGAAGTGAGCAGGATACTCATATTTGTATTGATTTATCTTGAAGTGAGCAGGATACTGATATTTGTATTGATTTATCTTGAAGTCAGCAGGGTACTGATATTTATATTGATTTATCTTGAAGTGAGCAGAGCACTGATGTTTATATTGATTTATCTTGAAGGGAGCAGAGCACTGATGTTTGTATTGATTTATCTTGAAGAGAGCAGGGTACTGATGTTTGTATTGATTTATCTTGAAGTGAGCAGAGCACTGATGTTTATATTGATTTATCTTGAAGGGAGCAGAGCACTGATATTTGTATTGATTTATCTTGAAGAGAGCAGAGTACTGATGTTTATATTGATTTATCTTGCAGTGAGCAGGGTACTGATATTTGTATTGATTTATCTTGAAGTGAGCAGGGTACTGATATTTGTATTGATTTATCTTGAAGTGAGCAGAGCACTGATTTTTATATTGATTTATCTTGAAGTGAGCAGAGCACTGATGTTTGTATTGATTTATCTTGAAGAGAGCAGGGTACTGATATTTGTATTGATTTATCTTGAAGAGAGCAGAGTACTGATGTTTATATTGATTTATCTTGAAGTGAGCAGAGCACTGATGTTTGTATTGATTTATCTTGAAGAGAGCAGGGTACTGATATTTGTATTGATTTATCTTGAAGAGAGCAGAGTACTGATGTTTATATTGATTTATCTTGAAGTGAGCAGGGTACTGATGTTTGTATTGATTTATCTTGAAGAGAGCAGGGTACTGATATTTGTATTGATTTATCTTGAAGAGAGCAGAGTACTGATGTTTATATTGATTTATCTTGAAGTGAGCAGGGTACTGATGTTTGTATTGATTTATCTTGAAGTGAGCAGAGCACTGATGTTTATATTGATTTATCTTGAAGTGAGCAGAGCACTGATGTTTGTATTGATTTATCTTGAAGAGAGCAGGGTACTGATGTTTATATTGATTTATCTTGAAGTGAGCAGAGCACTGATATTTGTATTGATTTATCTTGAAGAGAGCAGAGTACTGATGTTTATATTGATTTATCTTGAAGTGAGCAGGGTACTGATATTTGTATTGATTTATCTTGAAGTGAGCAGGGTACTGATATTTGTATTGATTTATGTTGAAGTGAGCAGGGTACTGATATTTGTATTGATTTATCTTGAAGTGAGCAGGGTACTGATATTTGTATTTATTTATCTTGAAGTGAGCAGGATACTGATATTTGTATTGATTTATCTTGAAGTGAGCAGGGTACTGATGTTTGTATTGATTTATCTTGAAGAGAGCAGAGCACTGATATTTGTATTGATTTATCTTGAAGTGAGCAGGGTACTGATGTTTATATTGATTTATCTTGAAGGGAGCAGAGCACTGATATTTGTATTGATTTATCTTGAAGAGAGCAGGGTACTGATGTTTGTATTGTTTTATCTTGAAGAGAGCAGGGTACTGATGTTTGTATTGATTTATCTTGAACGGAGCAGGGTACTGTTCTTTGTATTGATTTATCTGAAAGTGAGCAGAGCACTGATGTTTGTATTGATTTCTCTTGAAGTGAGCAGGATACTGATGTTTTTATTGATTTCTCTTGAAGGGAGCTGGGTACTGATGTTTGTATTGATTTATCTTGAACGGAGCAGGGTACTGTTCTTTGTATTGATTTATCTGAAAGTGAGCAGAGCACTGATGTTTGTATTGATTTCTCTTGAAGTGAGCAGGATACTGATGTTTGTATTGATTTATCTTGAAGAGAGCAGAGCACTGATATTTGTATTGATTTATCTTGAAGTGAGCAGGGTACTGATGTTTGTATTGATTTATCTTGAAGAGAGCAGAGCACTGATATTTGTATTGATTTATCTTGAAGTGAGCAGGGTACTGTTCTTTGTATTGATTTATCTGAAAGGGAGCAGAGCACTGATGTTTGTATTGATTTCTCTTGAAGGGAGCAGGATACTGATGTTTGTATTGTTATATCTTGAAGGGAGCAGGATACTGATGTTTGTATTGATTTATCTTGAAGTGAGCAGGATATTGATGTTTGTATTGATTTGTCTTGAAGGGAGCAGGATACTGAGGTTTGTATTGATTTGTCTTGAAGGGAGCAGGATACTGATGTTTGTATTGATTTGTCTTGAACGGAGCAGGGTACTGTTCTTTGTATTGATTTAACTGAAAGGGAGCAGAGCACTGATGTTTGTATTGATTTCTCTTGAAGGGAGCAGGATATTGATGTTTGTATTGATTTGTCTTGAAGGGAGCAGGCTACTGATGTTTGTATTGAATTGTCTTGAAGGGAGCAGGATATTGATGTTTGTATTGATTTGTCTTGAAGGGAGCAGGCTACTGATTAGATTAGATGAGATTAGAGATACAGCACTGAAACAGGCCCTTCGGCCCACCGAGTCTGTGCCGACCATCAACCACCCATTTATACTAATCCTACACTAATCCCATATTCCTACCAAACATCCCCACCTGTCCCTATATTTCCCTACCACCGACCTACACTAGTGACAATTTATAACGGCCAATTTACCTACCAACCTGCAAGTCTTTTGGCTTGTGGGAGGAAACCGGAGCACCCGGAGAAAACCCACGCAGACACAGGGAGAACTTGCAAACTCCACACAGGCAGTACCCAGAATCGAACCCGGATCCCTGGAGCTGTGAGGCTGCAGTGCTAACCACTGCGCCACTGTGCCCCGATGTTTGTATTGATTTGTCTTGAAGGGAGCAGGATATTGATGTTTGTATTGATTTGTCTTGAAGTGAGCAGGCTACTGATGTTTGTATTGATTTGTCTTGAAGGGAGCAGGATATTGATGTTTGTATTGATTTGTCTTGAAGGGAGCAGGGTACTGATGTTTGTATCGATTTATCTTGAAGGGAGAAGAGTCCTGATGTTTGTATTGATTTGTCTTGAAGGGAGCAGGATACTGATGTTTGTATTGATTTGTCTTGAAGGGAGCAGGATACTGATGTTTGTATTGATTTGTCTTGAAGGGAGAAGAGTCCTGATGTTTGTATTGATTTGTCTTGAAGGGAGCAGGATACTGATGTTTGTATTGATTTGTCTTGAAGGGAGCAGGATATTGATGTTTGTATTGATTTGTCTTGAAGGGAGCAGGATACTGATGTTTGTATTGATTTGTCTTGAAGGGAGCAGAGCACTGATGTTTGTATTGATTTATTTCAAGTGAGCAGTGTACTGATGTTTGTATTGATTTATCGAGAGCAGAGCACTGATGTTTGTATTGATTTCTCTTGAAGGGAGCAGGGTACTGATGTTTGTTTTGATTTATCTTGAAGGGAGCAGAGCACAGATATTTGCATTGATTTATCTTGCAGGGAGCAGGATATTGATGTTTGTATTGATTTATCTTGAAGGAAGCAGGATACTGATGTTTATATTGATTTATCTTGACGGGAGCAGAGCACTGATATTTGTATTGATTTATCTTGAAGAGAGCAGGGTACTGATATTTGCATTGATTTATCTTGCAGGGAGCAGGATACTGATGTTTGTATTGATTTATCTTGAAGTGAGCAGGGTACTGATGTTTGTATTGATTTATCTTGCAGGGAGCAGGATACTGATGTTTGTATTGATTTATCTTGAAGGGAGCAGGGTACTGATATTTGCATTGATTTATCTTGCAGGGAGCAGGATTCTGATGTTTATATTGATTTATCTTGACGGGAGCAGAGCACTGATATTTGTATTGATTTATCTTGAAGAGAGCAGGGTACTGATATTTGCATTGATTTATCTTGCAGGGAGCAGGATACTGATGTTTGTATTGATTTATCTTGAAGTGAGCAGGATACTGATGTTTATATTGATTTATCTTGACGGGAGCAGAGCACTGATATTTGTATTGATATATCTTGAAGAGAGCAGGGTACTGATATTTGTATTGATTTATCTTGAAGAGAGCAGGGTACTGATGTTTATACTCATTTATCTTGAGGGGAGCAGGGTACTGATGTTTATACTGATTTATCTTGAAGGGAGCAGGGTACTGATGTTTATACTGATTTATCTTGAAGAGAGCAGGGTACTGATGTTTATACTGATTTATCTTGAAGAGAGCAGGGTACTGATGTTTATACTGATTTATCTTGAAGAGAGCAGGGTACTGATGTTTCTCCTGATTTATCTTGAAGAGAGCAGGGTCCTGATGTTCATACTGATTTATCTTGAAGGGAGCAGGGTACTGATGTTTATACTGATTTATCTTGAAGGGAGCAGGGTACTGATGTTTATACTGATTTATCTTGAAGAGAGCAGGGTACTGATGTTTATACTGATTTATCTTGAAGATGCAGGGTACTGATGTTTATACTGATTTATCTTGAAGGGAGCAGGGTACTGATGTTTATACTGATTTATCTTGAAGGGAGCAGGGTACTGATGTTTATACTGATTTATCTTGAAGAGAGCAGGGTACTGATGTTTATACTGATTTATCTTGAAGAGAGCAGGGTACTGATGTTTATACTGATTTATCTTGAAGAGAGCAGGGTACTGATGTTTATACTGATTTATCTTGAAGAGAGCAGGGTACTGATGTTTGAATTGATTTATCTTGAAGGGAGCAGGGTACTGATGTTTATACTGATTTATCTTGAAGAGAGCAGGGTACTGATGTTTGAATTGATTTATCTTGAAGGGAGCAGGGTACTGATGTTTATACTGATTTATCTTCAAGGGAGCAGGGTACTGATGTTTATACTGATTTATCTTGAAGAGAGCAGGGTACTGATGTTTGAATTGATTTATCTTGAAGGGAGCAGGGTACTGATGTTTATACTGATTTATCTTGAAGGGAGCAGGGTACTGATGTTTATACTGATTTATCTTGAAGGGAGCATAGCACTAATATTTGTATTGATTTATCTTGAAGAGAGCAGGGTACTGATGTTTATACTGATTTATCTTGAAGGGAGCAGGGTACTGATGTTTATACTGATTTATCTTGAAGGGAGCAGGGTACTGATGTTTATACTGATTTATCTGGAAGAGAGCAGGGTACTGATGTTTATACTGATTTATCTTGAAGGGAGCAGGGTACTGATGTTTATACTGATTTATCTTGAAGGGAGCAGGGTACTGATGTTTATACTGATTTATCTTGAAGAGAGCAGGGTACTGATGTTTATACTGATTTATCTTGAAGGGAGCAGGGTACTGATGTTTATACTGATTTATCTTGAAGAGAGCAGGGTACTGATGTTTATACTGATTTATCTTGAAGGGAGCAGGGTACTGATGTTTATACTGATTTATCTTGAAGGGAGCAGGGTACTGATGTTTATACTGATTTATCTTGAAGAGAGCAGGGTACTGATGTTTATACTGATTTATCTTGAAGGGAGCAGGGTACTGATGTTTATACTGATTTATCTTGAAGAGAGCAGGGTACTGATGTTTATACTGATTTATCTTGAAGAGAGCAGGGTACTGATGTTTGAATTGATTGATCTTGAAGGGAGCAGGGTACTGATGTTTGAATTGATTTATCTTGAAGGGAGCAGGGTACTCATGTTTATACTGATTTATCTTGAAGGGAGCAGGGTACTGATGTTGATACTGATTTATCTTGATGGGAGCAGAGCACTAATATTTGTATTGATTTATCTTGAAGAGAGCAGGGTACTGATGTTTATACTGATTTATCTTGAAGAGAGCAGGGTACTGATGTTTATACTGATTTATCTTGAAGAGAGCAGGGTACTGATGTTTGAATTGATTGATCTTGAAGGGAGCAGGGTACTGATTTTTGAATTGATTTATCTTGAAGGGAGCAGGGTACTGATGTTTGAATTGATTGATCTTGAAGGGAGCAGGGTACTGATTTTTGAATTGATTTATCTTGAAGTGAGCAGGGTACTGATGTTTATACTGATTTATCTTGAAGGGAGCAGGGTACTGATGTTTATACTGATTTATCTTCAAGGGAGCAGAGCACTAATATTTGTATTGATTTATCTTGAAGAGAGCAGGGTACTGATGTTTATACTGATTTATCTTGAAGAGAGCAGGGTACTGATGTTTGAATTGATTTATCTTGAAGGGAGCAGGGTACTGATTTTTGAATTGATTTATCTTGAAGGGAGCAGGGTACTGATTTTTGAATTGATTTATCTTGAGGGGAGCAGGGTACTGATGTTTGAATTGATTTATCTCGAAGTGAGCAGGGTACTGATTTTTGAATTGATTTATCTTGAGGGGAGCAGGGTATTGATGTTTGAATTGATTTATCTCGAAGTGAGCAGGGTACTGATTTTTGAATTGATTTATCTTGAGGGGAGCAGGGTACTTATTTTTGAATTGATTTATCTTGAGGGGAGCAGGGTACTGATGTTTGAATTGATTTATCTCGAAGTGAGCAGGGTACTGATTTTTGAATTGATTTATCTCGAAGTGAGCAGGGTACTGATTTTTGAATTGATTTATCTTGAGGGGAACAGCGTACTGATTTTTGAATTGATTTATCTCGAAGTGAGCAGGGTACTGATTTTTGAATTGATTTATCTTGAGGGGAGCAGGGTACTGATGTTTGAATTGATTTATCTTGAGGGGAGCAGGGTACTGATGTTTGAATTGATTTATCTCGAAATGAGCAGGGTACTGATTTTTGTATTGATTTATCTTGAGGGGAGCAGGGTACTGATGTTTGAATTGATTTATCTCGAAGTGAGCAGGGTACTGATTTTTGAATTGATTTATCTTGAAGGGAGCAGGGTACTGATGTTTGAATTGATTTATCTTGAGGGGAGCAGGGTCCTCATTTTAGAATTGATTTATCTTGAAGGGAGCAGGGTACTGATGTTTGAATTGATTTATCTTGAGGGGAGCAGGGTACTGATTTTTGAATTGATTTATCTCGAAGTGAGCAGGGTACTGATATTTGTATTGATTTATCTTGAGGGGAGCAGGGTACTGATGTTTGAATTGATTTATCTCGAAATGAGCAGGGTACTGATTTTTGTATTGATTTATCTTGAGGGGAGCAGGGTACTGATGTTTGAATTGATTTATCTCGAAGTGAGCAGGGTACTGATTTTTGAATTGATTTATCTTGAAGGGAGCAGGGTACTGATGTTTGAATTGATTTATCTTGAGGGGAGCAGGGTCCTCATTTTAGAATTGATTTATCTTGAAGGGAGCAGGGTACTGATGTTTGAATTGATTTATCTTGAGGGGAGCAGGGTACTGATTTTTGAATTGATTTATCTCGAAGTGAGCAGGGTACTGATGTTTGAATTGATTTATCTTGAGGGGAGCAGGGTACTGATTTTTGAATTGATTTATCTCGAAGTGAGCAGGGTACTGATGTTTGAATTGATTTATCTTGAGGGGAGCAGGGTACTGATGTTTGAATTGATTTATCTCGAAGCGAGCAGGGTACTGATGTTTGAATTGATTTATCTCGAAGCGAGCAGGGTACTGATGTTTGAATTGATTTATCTTGAAGGGAGCAGGGTACTGATGTTTGAATTGATTTATCTTGAAGGGAGCAGGGTACTGATGTTTGAATTGATTTATCTTGAGGGGAACAGCGTACTGATTTTTGAATTGATTTATCTCGAAGTGAGCAGGGTACTGATTTTTGAATTGATTTATCTTGAGGGGAGCAGGGTACTGATGTTTGAATTGATTTATCTTGAGGGGAGCAGGGTACTGATGTTTGAATTGATTTATCTCGAAATGAGCAGGGTACTGATTTTTGTATTGATTTATCTTGAGGGGAGCAGGGTACTGATGTTTGAATTGATTTATCTCGAAGTGAGCAGGGTACTGATTTTTGAATTGATTTATCTTGAAGGGAGCAGGGTACTGATGTTTGAATTGATTTATCTTGAGGGGAGCAGGGTCCTCATTTTAGAATTGATTTATCTTGAAGGGAGCAGGGTACTGATGTTTGAATTGATTTATCTTGAGGGGAGCAGGGTACTGATTTTTGAATTGATTTATCTCGAAGTGAGCAGGGTACTGATATTTGTATTGATTTATCTTGAGGGGAGCAGGGTACTGATGTTTGAATTGATTTATCTCGAAATGAGCAGGGTACTGATTTTTGTATTGATTTATCTTGAGGGGAGCAGGGTACTGATGTTTGAATTGATTTATCTCGAAGTGAGCAGGGTACTGATTTTTGAATTGATTTATCTTGAAGGGAGCAGGGTACTGATGTTTGAATTGATTTATCTTGAGGGGAGCAGGGTCCTCATTTTAGAATTGATTTATCTTGAAGGGAGCAGGGTACTGATGTTTGAATTGATTTATCTTGAGGGGAGCAGGGTACTGATTTTTGAATTGATTTATCTCGAAGTGAGCAGGGTACTGATGTTTGAATTGATTTATCTTGAGGGGAGCAGGGTACTGATTTTTGAATTGATTTATCTCGAAGTGAGCAGGGTACTGATGTTTGAATTGATTTATCTTGAGGGGAGCAGGGTACTGATGTTTGAATTGATTTATCTCGAAGCGAGCAGGGTACTGATGTTTGAATTGATTTATCTCGAAGCGAGCAGGGTACTGATGTTTGAATTGATTTATCTTGAAGGGAGCAGGGTACTGATGTTTGAATTGATTTATCTTGAAGGGAGCAGGGTACTGATGTTTGAATTGATTTATCTTGAAGGGAGCAGGGTACTGATGTTTGAATTGATTTATCTCGAAGCGAGCAGGGTACTGATGTTTGAATTGATTTATCTCGAAGTGAGCAGGGTACTGATTTTTGAATTGATTTATCTCGAAGTGAGCAGGGTACTGATGTTTGAATTGATTTATCTCGAAGTGAGCAGGGTACTGATTTTTGAATTGATTTATCTTGAAGGGAGCAGGGTACTGATGTTTGAATTGATTTATCTCGAAGTGAGCAGGGTACTGATGTTTGAATTGATTTATCTTGAGGGGAGCAGGGTACTGATGTTTGAATTGATTTATCTCGAAGCGAGCAGGGTACTGATGTTTGAATTGATTTATCTCGAAGCGAGCAGGGTACTGATGTTTGAATTGATTTATCTTGAAGGGAGCAGGGTACTGATGTTTGAATTGATTTATCTTGAAGGGAGCAGGGTACTGATGTTTGAATTGATTTATCTTGAGGGGAACAGCGTACTGATTTTTGAATTGATTTATCTCGAAGTGAGCAGGGTACTGATTTTTGAATTGATTTATCTTGAGGGGAGCAGGGTACTGATGTTTGAATTGATTTATCTTGAGGGGAGCAGGGTACTGATGTTTGAATTGATTTATCTCGAAATGAGCAGGGTACTGATTTTTGTATTGATTTATCTTGAGGGGAGCAGGGTACTGATGTTTGAATTGATTTATCTCGAAGTGAGCAGGGTACTGATTTTTGAATTGATTTATCTTGAAGGGAGCAGGGTACTGATGTTTGAATTGATTTATCTTGAGGGGAGCAGGGTCCTCATTTTAGAATTGATTTATCTTGAAGGGAGCAGGGTACTGATGTTTGAATTGATTTATCTTGAGGGGAGCAGGGTACTGATTTTTGAATTGATTTATCTCGAAGTGAGCAGGGTACTGATATTTGTATTGATTTATCTTGAGGGGAGCAGGGTACTGATGTTTGAATTGATTTATCTCGAAATGAGCAGGGTACTGATTTTTGTATTGATTTATCTTGAGGGGAGCAGGGTACTGATGTTTGAATTGATTTATCTCGAAGTGAGCAGGGTACTGATTTTTGAATTGATTTATCTTGAAGGGAGCAGGGTACTGATGTTTGAATTGATTTATCTTGAGGGGAGCAGGGTCCTCATTTTAGAATTGATTTATCTTGAAGGGAGCAGGGTACTGATGTTTGAATTGATTTATCTTGAGGGGAGCAGGGTACTGATTTTTGAATTGATTTATCTCGAAGTGAGCAGGGTACTGATGTTTGAATTGATTTATCTTGAGGGGAGCAGGGTACTGATTTTTGAATTGATTTATCTCGAAGTGAGCAGGGTACTGATGTTTGAATTGATTTATCTTGAGGGGAGCAGGGTACTGATGTTTGAATTGATTTATCTCGAAGCGAGCAGGGTACTGATGTTTGAATTGATTTATCTCGAAGCGAGCAGGGTACTGATGTTTGAATTGATTTATCTTGAAGGGAGCAGGGTACTGATGTTTGAATTGATTTATCTTGAAGGGAGCAGGGTACTGATGTTTGAATTGATTTATCTTGAAGGGAGCAGGGTACTGAGTTTGAATTGATTTATCTCGAAGCGAGCAGGGTACTGATGTTTGAATTGATTTATCTCGAAGTGAGCAGGGTACTGATTTTTGAATTGATTTATCTCGAAGTGAGCAGGGTACTGATGTTTGAATTGATTTATCTCGAAGTGAGCAGGGTACTGATTTTTGAATTGATTTATCTTGAAGGGAGCAGGGTACTGATGTTTGAATTGATTTATCTCGAAGCGAGCAGGGTACTGATGTTTGAATTGATTTATCTTGAAGGGAGCAGGGTACTGATGTTTGAATTGATTTATCTTGAGGGGAGCAGGATACCGATGTTTGTACTGATTTGTCTTGAAGGGAGCAGCGTGGTGATGCAATAAACTGTTAAATGAATATGCAGTGTTCTGAGTCCTGAACCTCAGCCATTTTTGGCACCCAGGTGGTTTCAGTTCGGACTTTGGATTAACTGTTTAAGAGGCGTGGTGCGGGTTCACTTACCTACACAGAGTACGTCTGACACTTGCAGGTGCATCAGGGTTAGTTGCAATTGTCAGTTTCCTGCTTTCTGAATCCCAGTGCATTTTGCCAGATGTTTGAGCACTGCTACCTCCTTTTTTAGGTGTACAAATAGTAGTCGAGTAAGTAGGACAAGCAGAAGACATTTCAAAAGTCACTCGGCCTACATTGAGACACTCACATCACCCACACTTTAAAAATATAGGCACTCACTCACTAACTAGAATTATGTCACTTTGAATATATCTCACTTTCTGTCATTCTTTTAATGTGTTGGAAAGAAAGCATAATTTTACCTGAAGTAGACTGAAGTGAACAGATTGGATTTATGAGGCACAACTAAACAGGCAAATCAACTAGCAGCTTCCTGGTAGATAATGTGTGCGATAGAAAGCTTCAGCAGATAATTGTAGAACTCATCAGATTCAACGCCACTGAGTATCTTTTGTATCCACCCTCCTGACTGCACTGGTTAACTGAATGCTGCTAAATACCAGTGTCATTCTGCTGTGCCCGGTCTTGTTGCTGCTCCTCATTCAAGCCCATAGTGAGGTGTCTGTCCATGGTAATTTAATACACCATAAAATCATAGAATCATAGAACAGTGCAGAACAGAAGCAGGCCATTTGTCCCATCAAATCTGCACCAGCTCTTTTGAACAGCAATCCAGTTAGCTCCACTTCCCTGCTCTTTCTCTATATTCCTAAACTGTTTCCTCATTCAAGTATTTATCCATTCTCCTTTGAAAGCTACTATCGAATCTCTATCTATCACCATATTCCAAATCCTGCCCACTCATTGCAAAATGTTTTGCCACATGTTGCTTCTGGTTCTTTTGCCACTCACCTTAAATCTGTCCCCCTGATTAGCGATGCCTCAACCATTGGTAACAAGTTACTCCTTGTTTACTCAGTCTCAACCCTTCATTAATTTAAACACCTCTCTTAAATCACCTCTTAGTCTTCTTTGCTCTAAGGAGAACAACCCCAGCTTCTGCTGTCTATCCACATAAGTGGAATCCCTCATCCCTGGAATCATTCTAGTAAATCTCTCTGTACCCTCTTCAAGGCGTTCACCTTTTTCCTAAAGTGGTGCCCAGAAGTGGGTACAATACTCCACCTGTCATCATACTAGTGTTTTATATAAATTTAGCATAACTTCCTGGCTTTTGTACTCAAGCAACTTGCCCTTTGGCCCACTTTCAGTTGGGCCTGTTAAAGAGACTCGAGCCACTGATATCCCTTTGCAAGACCTTTGGAGGCTCATTTGAAGTTGGGTGGAATTTCCATCCACCTTGTTACGGGCAGGTGAGGGGGAGTCGAAGGGCTTCCCTCGTTTCCCTCTCCTTGTTTGACCACAACAAGTTTAATTCTTTTTAAAAGTGGATTGTGACAGAAACCACACCTGTCAAATGGAAACATATTAATGATTAATTTATTAATTATTAATTTTGTCAGATGGAACACTACTTGAACCCTTTTACTCGACATTGCACAGAACTTGTTTAGAAAAAGACCACAGAGTTGGACAGCTGAAATATCTCAGCCCCAAGACATCACTGCAGGGCCTCCTCAGGGCAGTGTCCTAGGTCCAACCACCTTCAGCTGCTTCATCAATGGTCTTCCCTCCATCACAAAGTTAGAAATGGGGATGTTCGCTGACCATTGCACAGTGTTCAAGTCTATTTGCAATTCCTCAGATCATGAAGCAGTGCACGCGTGCATGCAGCAAGGCCTAGACGACATCCAGGGTTGTGCTTATAGGTGACAAGTAGCACTCACACCACACAACTGTCAGGCAATGACCAGTTCCACCAAGAGAGAGGCTAACCACCTCCCATTGACATTCAATGGTTTTTCCACCAATGACATCTCCACTATCAAAATCCCAGGGTCACCAGTGACCAGAACTAAATTGGACCAGCCACATAAATGCCAAGAGCAGAGCAGGGGCTAGGTATTCTGTAGTGAGAGTCTCATCTACTGGCTCACCAAATCCTTTCCACCACCTACAAGGTACAAGGCAGGAGTTTGATGGAATACTTTCGATGTACCTGGATGGGTACAGTTGCAACAATACAAGAAACTTGACACCATCCATGACAAAAAGCAGTCCACTTTACTGGCACTTTATTCACAACCTTAAACATTCACTACTTCTGCCATTCATAGGTGCAATGTGAGCTATCTACAAGATCTACTACAGCAACTCATAAAGGCTTCTTCAGCAGTACCTCCCAACCAAGCCCACAACCTCCACCATCACCTCTAAATCACACAGCATCCTGCCTTGGAAGTGTATCGACATTCCGTCATCTTATAAGAACAGAGCATTATGATAGTACCCTCATGGACTGAAGTAGTTTAATAAGAAGGTGCCCCACCACTACCTTCTTAAGGATAACTAAGGGATAGACAATGAATGCTGGCCTTGCCAAAATTAGCAGTGCATTGAAGATGCGATGCCTACAAAAACAAGCTGAACTGTCAAAGCTCTTCAGCTTTGTAGTGAAAGAAACGTGAGTCCCATCTGCAGCAGTTTCACAATGTACATTAAAGGGCCAGGAAATGACATTACTCATCACTGCTGCACAAGTAACACAGGAGTTAAACCAACACCAACCATCATTTTCAGACTCCCATCAGTGCTTTCATATGGCCTTATGAATTTAATAAGGAATGAATAAGGAATAGGCTTTAAATGTAGCCAAGAAAAAAGCTGCTGTAGCTTGAAATACCATCAGTGACCTCGTTTAGACCCCTCGTGGATAACTGAGTCATAGAGGTTAAAATGTAAGAAACTTTTGTGCCACTCTCAGCTAAACCTGTCAAGTTTCATCCTTGTCACATCTTTTTACCTCTGGCTATGCAGCTGTCATCATCTCTGAAGCAATAATGGGTTAAATAAGTCTGGAAACAGGCATGCAAATAAGCTGGATAAGTGCCGTATATACCACAAAACCACACATTGGATTTGAGGGGAGATGGGACGGTTAGCACCTCTGACAGTCGTAATGTGCTTAAAATAATGAGTGGGTGTGAATGACTTCACGTGATTTCACATAGAATGGAGGAAGGCAAGAAAGCTTCAGCCAGTCAGAGAAGGAGAGAGAGAGCACATTGCAAAGCATATGTATTGAGGCCAATTAGGTGGTCAGGTTCTTCAATGGTTTCCACCCAATCTGCAGATTAGGTGGAATTTCTCATTAGTTAATGAGAAAAGTGACTGCACTCATTAAAGATGTTCAGTGCCAAGATATGCTGAAACTGTTGACCACACATTTAAAAAAAATATTAGCTACAATGGATATTTCACTATTCAGAGTGTCTCCAATAGCTGAGGAACCTTGTTTTGCTGCAGTATTTATCATTCACTTTTCTTCAATGTTTTGAATCATATTACTCCAGGTTGACACCTCATCCACCACATTAAACATTCACTCCCTCCACCACCGGTGTTTAGTTTGATTTTGTTTCGTGTTTTAGTTTTTTTTTTGTAGCTCCCTTTTAATTTGAGACTTATTACCAACTGCAATTTAACTCACAACAATTACAATTCTGAAGGGAGTTATTCCATTGGGTATTTCTCTGCATTTGTTTGTTTTGGAAAAGGAAGAGGAAGATCCAATGGGGCTTGAGAGGATGGGACACACTAACTTGAAGCAATCTAACCACACCTGCTCTTACTTAATCGCTCTTGTCTACAGACCAAGGTGAACCCATCGAAGGAGATTATTTTTTATTATTCGTTCACAGGATGCGGGCATCGCTGGCCAGGCCAGCATTTATTGCCCATCCCTAATTGCCCTTGAGAAGGTGGTGATGAGCTGCCTTCTTGAACCGCTGCAGTCCATCTGGGGGAGGTACACCCACAGTGCTGTTAGGGAGGGGTTTCCAGGTTTTTGACCCAGTGACAGTGAAGTAACGGCGATATACTTCCAAGTCAGGGTGGTGTATAATTTGGAGAGGAACTTGCAGGTGGTGGTGTTCCCACGCATCTGCTGCCCTTGTCCTTCTAGGTGGTAGGGGCCGTGGATTTGGAAGGAGCTATGGAAGGAGGCTTGGCAAGTTGCTGCTGTGCATTTTGTATATGGTAGACACTGCTGCCACTGAGCATCAATGGTGGAGGGAGTGAATGTTTGTGAATAGGGTGCTAATCAAGTGGGCTGCTTTGTCCTGGATGGTGTTGAGCTTCTTGAGTGTTGTTGGAGCTGCACCCATCCAGGCAAGTGGAGAGTATTCCATCACACTCTTGACTTGTGCCTTGTAGATGTTGGACAGGCTTTGGGGAGTCAGGAGGTGGGTTACTTGCCACTGATTCCCAGTCTCTGACCCGCTCTTGTACCACAGTATTTATATGATTGGTTCAGTTCAATTTCTGGTCAATGGTGGCCCTCAGGATATTGATGTATCTTCAACGCTAATGGCAATCCGGATTTATGACATCTGAACAACCAGAAGATCAAACAAGTTCAAGTATAGCACTGGCAGCAGCTGCCAAAGTGGCCACAACCTTAAACTTCTATGTTACTTGATCTTTCCAAGCAATAACAGGGAACATATACCAAATTTTGCAACCAACAGAGCTCTGATTCATAAAGCAAGTGGTGCCTGAACCTTACAGTCTGCGTGGAAAGCAGCCAATACCATGAGGGAGTATTGCATTTTTCCCAAATTGAAAGTTTCTCCAAAGTGTAAGACATGATCAGTGGCATAGAGATGGCCGAAATTCCCAGTCCTGCTTGAACAGAAAGTGGCTTCACTCCATTACTCTGCAGCTAATGTTTTACCGCAAGCGCAATGTTATTCATGTCAATACCTGCCACCCTGATAACTGCCACAACTCAAATAAAAGCAAAATACAGCAGATGCTTGAAATCTGAAATAAAAACAAGAAATGCTGGAAATACTCAGCAGATCTGGCAGCATCAGTGGAGAGCGAAGCAGAGTTAACAGTTCAGGACGGTGTCCCTTCATCAGACTGGCAGAGGCTAGAAATGTAATAGGTTTTAAGCAAGTAAAGCGGGGGTGGGGCAAGAGATAACAAAAGAGAAGGTGTTTATAGGGCAAGGTCACAGAATAACTGACCAAAAGGTCATGGAGCAAAGGCAAACAGTATGTTAATGGTGTGGTGAAAGACAAAGCGTTAGGACAGAGAGGGTGTTAATTGACAGAAAACTGAACAGCTGGCCCAAAGCACAAACATGAAAAAAACAGTGGGTAGGCACAGTAGAAACAAGCTAAACAAACTAAAATAAAATAAACACATAAAAAAGAAAAAAGAAAAAATAACGAAAAATAAAAAGGGGGGCCTGTCATGCTCTGAAATTATTGAACTCAATGTTCAATCCGGCAGACTGTAGAGTGCCTAATTGGTAAATGAGATGCTGTTCCTCGAGCTTGCGTTGATGTTCACTGGAACACTGCAGCAATCCCAGGACAGAGATGTGAGCATGGGAGCAGGAGGGAGTGTTGAAATGGCCAGCAACCAGAATCTCAGGGTCATGCTTTCGGACTGAGCGGAGGTGTTCCGCAAAGCGGTCACCCAATCTGTGTTTGGGCTCCCCAATGTCGAGGAGACCACATTGTGAGCAGCGAATACAGTATACTAAATTGAAAGAAGTACAAGTAAATTTCTGCTTCACATGAAAGGAGTGTTTGGGGCCTTGGATAGTGAGGAGAGAGGAGGTAAATGGGTAGGTATTATACCTCCTGCGATTGCATGGGAAGGTGTCGTGGGAAGGGGACGAGGTGGTGGGGGTAATGGAGGAGTGGACCAGGGTGTCACGGAGGGATTGATCCCTTTGGAATGCTGATAGGGAAGGGGATGGAAGATGCGTTTGGTAGTGACATCATGCTGGAGGTGGCTGAAATGGTGGAGGATGATCTTTTGGACGTGGAGAGTGAGGACAAGGGGAACCCTGTCACGGTTCTGGGAGGGAGGGGAAGGGGTGAGGGTACAGGTGCGGGAAACGGGTCGGACACGGTTGAGTGCCCTGTCAACAACAGTGGGGGGGAATCCTCGGTTGAGGAAAAAGGAAGACATATCAGAAGTGCTGTCATGGAAGGTTGCATCATCAGAGCAGATGCGTCGGAGGCGGAGAAATGGGGAGAATGGAATGGAGTCCTTACAGGAGGCAGGGTGTGAAGAAGTGTAGTCAAGGTAGCTGTGGGAGTCGGTGGGTTTATAATGAATATTAGTAGACAGTCTATCCCCAGAGATGGAGACAGAGAAGTCAAGGAAGGGGAAGGAAGTGTCAGAGATGGACCATGTAAAGGCGAGAGAAGGGTGGAAATTAGAAGCAAAGTTGATAAAGTTTTCCAGTTTGGGGCGGGAGCAGGAAATGGCACCGATACAGTCATCAATGCTACGGAAAAAGAGTTGGGGGAGGGGGCCTGAGTAGGACTGGAACAAGGAATGTTCAACATATCCCACAAAAAGACAGGCATAACTAGGACCCATGCCACAACTCCTTCATTTTACCCAGTTTGTGATTCCACCAATATTTGAAGGAACAGAAAGACTGGATGAACCATTCCTCAGGAACTAAGGATATCCTCTCCAGTCTTGGCTATAAGCTAAATGATATAATCTTAAAGGTGTTGCTGGAACAGAGAAACCTGTGGCTTCACATACATAAATCTTTGAAGATGGCAGGACAAATTGAGAATGCTGTTAAAAAAGCAGACAGGATCTTTGAATTATGAATAGAGGCTTTGGGCGAAATCTTGTCAGCCCCGCTGAGACGGCTTCGGAGGTGGGGGGAGAGGAAATTTGGAAAGTAATGCATTGAGTCAGCTTCCCGACGTGTTCCTGCCTCTGTGCGCTTTTGCTGGAGGCAGGTTAACAGCAGTGGTGGGTAGCCAATTGGCCAATAAGGCCGCACTTAGGGGAAAATTTCAGACGCTGACGGTACCTTACTGGCATTGGACCCCCCCACTGAGTCTGGTGGCCAGTAGCATCATGGAGGCAGCCTACCGACAGCAGGCCAGAGGGTCATCGGTGCCTCCTATCAGTGGCCCAATGAATGAGCCTCAGGAATAAAAAGGCCACAGCCACAGCCCCTCCACACTAATGGTCCTGGGCGATGTGGGACTTCCTTATTTTTACCATTTAAGCAGGCATCTTGAGAGCACCTCCATTTTGAGATGCCCTCATGCTCTCCTACCTGTCTTCAGGATGGGAATAGAGGGATATGGTCCCCGGAAGTGCAGAAGGTTTTAGTTTAGACAGGCATCAAGATCGGCGCAGGCTTGGAGGGCCGAGTGGCCTGTTCCTGTGCTGTACTGTTCTTTGTTCTTTGTTCATAGTGCCCACCTTTCCCAGTGAGGTTGCCGTCTGCAGACCGTCCTATTGAGCCTCCTGCCTCGGGAATTCACCTGTCCTCCTGAATTGGAAGGTGAACTTGGAGGTGGCTTCTTAATTGGTTGCCTCCACTAAGTTTCCCCTCACTTGCCTCTGACCCATGTGGGTTCAGGACATGGAAATGCTCCCGCCCGTCATTATAAAGAAAGTTGGTAAGATTCTGCCTGTGGCGTACAAAAGTAAGGAAGTTGTTCTAAAATCTATAAATCATTAGTTAGACCTCAGCTCAAGTGTTGTGTCCAATTTTGAGCACAACACTTTAGGAAAGATGTCAAGGCCTTGGAGATGGTGCAGAAATTGATTTACTAAAATGGTACTAAGAATGAAAGACTTTGATTATCTGGAGAGACTAGAGAAGCTGGGATTGTTCCCATTACAGCAGAGAAGTTTAAGAGGAGATTCAACTGAGGTGTTTAAAATTATGAAGGGTTTTGATCGAGTAGATAGGGAGAAGTTGCTTGAACTGGCAGGAGGACACAGCTTTAAGCAAGAAAGCCGGGGGAGATGAAGAGTTTCTTTTTAACTCAGCAAGTTGTTATGGTCTGGAATGCATTGCCAGAAGTAGATCCAATAGTAACTTCCAAAAAGGCATTGGATCTTTACTTAAAAAGGGAATATTTTCAGGGCTGTAGGAAAAGAGCAGGAGAGTGAAAGGAATTGGTAGCTCTTTCAGAGAGCCGACAGAGACATGGTGGACCAAATGGCCTCTTTCTGTGCAGTATGATTCTATGATATATGCCTAATTGACCCTACATTAACCACCATGGAAACCAATCCATTCCTGTATTTCTGTCTTATTCCCTAAACCAAAGTGAACTCTAAAGACTCAGTTAAATAAAATAAAGTTATTTATTTTTCCATAATACTGTGTATATATGCTTGCCAATATGTCTTACCCTAGTGCTTCTCCTTTGTAAGAGTGCAAGGGATGTGTTTTTTTGCTCCTGAACCTCGTGCTCCAACTCAGTGATTTCCCAGTGGGAGGATTTACGGTGGTTGGCTGCTGCCAACTTAGCTTGCCTTTCAAAATGGAGGTGATCCAGTACCTCCTTGTCCTAGGTCATGGAATGTCCCTGCAACAGCAGTGGTGGCCTGCCTGGCCTGCATGCTATCTGGCACATTGTGAGTCATTTCAGCTGGGTATCTATGTGCAAAGGAAGGGAGAGACAGTTCCAGTATTTGTTCAAACTCTTGTTATCCCTACCTTAAGCACTGATCACTGGGCAGCAATGAAGTTGTTAAAGTTTTGCATAAAGGCTTTTGAATCCATTCCCTCACCATGTTTGAATCTCATAAGAGACTGTTGTATCCTGCAGCTCAAGGCGTCTGTAGCCCGAATCCTACCACTCATTAGTGAAATTGTACTGAGGCCTGAGTTTCAATCCCTGGGGTTCAAGCAGCTAAAAGAGGACACCAATGGACCCTCTGAATAACAAGTTTCTATTCCTTGACTGACATCTCTACTTTCTCTTTCTCATTCAGCCTTCCTCAAGTGTCAACCTTGGCTCTTGCCTTTAAATTAGAAGGCTGTGGGTTCAAGTCCCACTCCAGAGAATTGACGGAGTGCTGCACTTTCAGAGTATGCTGTCTTTCAGATGAGGTGTTAAACTGACCATTGCTTCTCTGCCCTAGCTTTGATTTACTTCCCACTGTCCCTGGTGGGACCACCTTTTGCCATATGATGCCTGTAGCGCATTGAGGCCTGGACTTCTATCCTATTTTCCTCCCGACCACCCTAGTTACCAGCACTCTCTGTGACCACCTGGTGGAATGGTGGTAGGTACAGCATAGCAGCAGTAATGGCCTCAATTTCTTCTGATGAAGGAAGAGGGCCTACTTGAGAACATAAGAAATAGGAGCAGGAGTAGGCCATTCAGCCCCTCAAATATGCTCTTGCATTCAATAAGATCATGAATAATCTGATCCTGGCCTCACTCCACTTTCCTGCCTATTCCCCAGAACTCTTGACTCTCGTATAGTTCAAAATCTGTCTAACTAATTCTTGAATATATTCAATGACCCAGCTTCCAATGCTGTCTGGGATGGAGAATTCCAAAGAATTAGGAATTAGAATTAGAGTTAGGCAGTCTTAGTGGTGACATGGATATGTGGTCAGAAGCTCATCTCGGGGTCAAATATAACACCAAAGTTGATAACAGTCTGGTTCAGCCTCAGATAGCTGCCAGGGAGAGAAAGAAAGAACGATTTGCATTTATATGGTGCCTGTCATGATCTCAGGACATCCTAAAGTGCTTACAGCCAATGAAGTACTTTTGAAGTGCAGTTGCTGTTGTAATGTAGGAAACGCAGCAGCCAATTCGCTCACAGCATGCTCCCACAAACAGCAATGTGATAATGACCAGATAATCTGTTTTTGTGATGTTGTTTGAGGGGTAAATATTGGCCAGGACACTGAGGAGAACTCCCCTGCTCTTCTTCAAAATAGAGTCATAGGATCTTTTATATCCACCTAGAAAGCAGACAAAGCCTTAGATCTCATCGAAAAGATGTCACCTTGGACAGTGCAACACTCCCTCTGTACTGCACTGGAGTGTCAGCCCAGATTTTGTGGTCAAGACTCTGTCATGGGACCTACGCCCACAACCTTGTGACTCAGAGGTGAGAGTGCTACCAACTGAGCCACAGTTGAGGGATAGAGTTGGTGGCTAGGGAAGAGAGTTTGGAGCAGGGACCAAAGACAATGGCTTTGGTTTTCCCAATATTTAATTGGAGAAAACATTTTCTTATCCAGTACTGGATATCAGACAAGCAGTCTGACAATTTAGAGACAAGGAGGGGTTAAGAGAGATGGTGGTGAAATAGAACTGGGTGTCTTAAGCATACATGTGGAAACTAACGATGTGATTTTGGATGATGTCGCTGAGGGGCAGCATGTAGATGAAAAATAGGAGGGGGTTCCAAGGATAGATCCGTGCGAGATGCCAGAGATAACAGGAACAGGGAGAGAAGACATTGCAGGTAATTCTCTGGCTATGATTAGATAGATAAGAATGGAATGAGGCAAATGCAGTCCCACCCAACTGGAGGCCAAGGAGAGGCATTGGAGGACTTACGATCAACCTTGTCAAAGGATGAAGACAGATCAAGAAGGATGAGGAGGGATAGTTTACCTTCATTGCAGCCCAGAGTTCCCAGAAAGATGGACATGGATTTGGGAGGCAACAACACATTCAATGACTTTGCAGAGGAAAAGGAGGTTGGAGATGGGTCAGTAGTTTGCAAGGATGGTGAGGTTAAGGGTTTGCTTTTTGGGGAAGGGATGATAATGGCAGATTTGAATGAAATTGGTACAGTACCTGAGGAGAGAGAACTGTAAACAATATCAGCTAACATGGGAGCTGGGAAAGAAAGTTGGGTGGTCAGTAGTTTAATAGAAATAGGATCAAGAGAGCAGGGGTCCAACAAGTAACAATGAGAAGACAAGAAATAAAGACTGTTTGCACTGAATGTTCTGATTTATTAAGTCATTTTACACGTTTGACTAAATTACTTTGACAATTAGACATTTCAAAATTATTCTCACAAAATAACTTGAGATCTGGATTTTGAAATGTTAGAGTTGTTCGCCATCTAGTGTAGAGAGGAAGAAAGTGCAAAAGAATTATCAGTAAGGAATTAATAGGTCAATGATAATGATAATGAGACACAGGGAAAAGGACTTTGTTCTGCTAATGTCTCTTCTTTGTAACTTTTTCCCTCTCTTTTCTGTTACAAAGTGGTAGGCACACTGATGACATTGGCCCTATGGCTGCAGCAAAGTTACTCGGGCTATTCAGGTTTATATTTATTTATTTTATTTAGAGATACAGCACTGAAACAGGCCCTTCGGCCCACCGAGTCTGTGCTGAACAACAACCACCCATTTATACTAACCCTACAGTAATCTCATACCTACACTAGGGGCAATTTACAACAGCCAATTTACCTACCACCTGCAAGTCTTTGGCTGTGGGAGGAAACCGGAGCACCCGACGAAAACCCACGCGGTCACAGGGAGAACTTGCAAACTACGCACAGGCAGTACCCAGGATCGAACCCGGGTCCCTGGAGCTGTGAGGCTGCGGTGCTAACCACTGCGCCACTGTGCCACCCATATACAGTTGTTCCATGCTCATGCAGCAGTTCTGAGTCTGACACCGAACACTGGTTTTACTCCAGGTTCCCTCAGGTCTGTCACATCGGCTTTTCTTTGCAACTCTTGGTCATTGGTTCAACCTCCTCTGATCTGGTTGATGTTTTCACAGTTTGCAGGCTACCACTTAT
This sequence comes from Heterodontus francisci, assembly GCF_036365525.1. Classification (NCBI taxonomy): domain Eukaryota; kingdom Metazoa; phylum Chordata; class Chondrichthyes; order Heterodontiformes; family Heterodontidae; genus Heterodontus; species Heterodontus francisci. The sequence continues at coordinate 156,610,374 of NC_090375.1, read as the reverse complement.
ACTGACCTTCTGCTTTTGCAAACACACATGAACATTAGTTCACCTCAACTACAGAACATGATGGATATATTGATCAAGTCTCTTGTTGTCAAGCAACAAATAGTCTCTCAATCTTACAGTAGCATGGTGGTGATGCAACTGGACTAGTAATCCAGAAGCAGCATTGGTAGATGTGTACGGGTGAGGTGGAGTTTCTGGATATTAGGCATGAGCCCTGAGTGCCAGGGAGTGCTGCTGGGTGAGTGATGGGGGTGTGCTGCATTGAGCAGCGTGAAAGGTTGCTGTTGTGTTGCCTAGGAGATGTCATGTGACGATGACACATGAGATAATCAAACTTCTTGCTAATCTGCTGCCAGGTCCTCAGGTCCAGATTCCAGGAGTTGGCCGTCCTGGCCACCAGCTCCCACTCCTTTCTGAAGGTAGTCAATGTGGGTCTCCTGGCCCCCCACAGAACCATGGCATCTCTGCCCCTCCTGACCTTCACCAGTAATGCCTCCAGCGCTGCATCCTTCTGTCTGGAGCCCTCTCCTGCTGTGATGTTCCAATTTCCATGTTTTAAATCCCAGCAACATTATTCAGTACAGCTTCCCTTTATTAGACTGCCTGTAAGAAGAGCAGGCTGGCTAAATCACATGTTTGCAACACAATACTGATAGGCTCCCTGCTGAGCACAGAGGCAGCAGGCAGTGAAGCAGAGGAAGCCAGCAGTGAGGAACCTACTCGTTCTCAAGCTATAACCATGGTAATGAGGTGGGAGCAATAAATTTGCGTGCTGCCCACCTTCAACAGAACCGGTGCAGGTAGAACTTGAATCACAAAAATCCTACGTCCAAAAAATGGGCCTGATGAATTTCTATCCCATAATATATATAAATTACAAGGTATTTACAGTACAGAAACAGGCCATTCAGCCCAACAGATCCATGTCACTGTTTATGATCCACACAAAACTCCTCTCACCCCTCTTGATCTAACACTATCAGGATATCCTTCTAAACCTTTCTCAGTCATGTACCTATCTAGTTTCTCCTTAAATACATCTATGCCATCTGCCATTTCTCCGCCCAAGTCTCCAACCAATCGATATCCTGCTGTATCCTCTGACAATCCTCGTCACTATCCGCAACTCCACCAACCTTTGTGTCGTCCGCAAACTTACTAATCAGACCAGCTACATTTTCCTCCAATTCATTTATATATACTACAAACAGCAAAGGTCCCAGCACTGATCCCTGCGGAACACCACTAGTCACATCCCTCCATTCAGAAAAGCACCCTTCCACTGCTACCCTCTGTCTATGACCGAGCCAATTCTGTATCCATCTTGCCAACTCACCTCTGATCCCATGTGACTTCACCTTTTGTACCAGTCTGCCATGAGGGACCTTGTCAAAGGCTTTACTGAAGTCCATATAGATAACATCCACTGCCCTTCCTTCATCGATCATCTTTGTCACTTCCTCAAAAAACTCAAATTAGTGAGACACGACCGCCCCTTCACAAAACCATGCTGCCTGTTGCTAATAAGTTTGTTTGTTTCCAAATGGGAGTAAATCCTGTCCCAAAGAATCCTCTCTAATAATTTCCCTACCACTGACGTAAGGCTCACCGGCCTATAATTTCCTGGATTATCCTTGCTACCCTTCTTGAACAAAAGAACAACATTGGCTATTCTCCAGTCCTCTGGGACCTCACCTGTAGCCAATGAGGATACAAAAATTTCTGTCAAGGCCCCAGCAATTTCTTCCCTTGCCTCCCTCAGTATTCTGGGGTAGATCCCATCAGGCCCTGGGGACTTATCTACCTTAATGCTTTGCAAGACACCCAACACCTCCTCCTTTTTGATAATGACATGACCGAGACTATCTACACGCCCTTCCCTAGACTCATCATCCACCAAAGTCCTTCTCTTTGGTGAATACTGATGCAAAGTACTCATTTAGTACCTCGCCCATTTCCTCTGGCTCCACACATAGATTCCCTACTCTGTCCTTGAGTGGGCCAACCCTTTCCCTGGTTACCCTCTTGCTCTTTATATACGTATAAAAAGCCTTGGGATTTTCCTTAATCCTGTTTGCCAATGACTTTTCATGACCCCTTTTAGCCCTCCTGACTGCTTGCTTAAGTTCCTTCCTACAGTCTTTATATTCCTCAAGGGCTTCGTCTGTTCCCAGCCTTCCAGCCCTTATGAATGCTTCCTTTTTCTTTTTGACTAGGCTCACAATATCCCGCGTTATCCAAAGATCACGACATTTGCCAAACTTATCCTTCTTCCTCACAGGAACATGGTCCTGGATTCTAATCAACTGACGTTTGAAAGACTCCCACATGTCAGATGTTGATTTACCCTCAAACAGCCGCCCCCAATCTAAATTCTTCAGTTCCTGCCTAATATTGTTATAATTAGCCTTCCCCCAGTTTAGCACCTTTACCTGAGGGCTACTCTTATCCTTATCCACAAAGCGGCGCAGTGGCGCAGTGGTTAGCACCGCAGCCTCACAGCTCCAGCGACCCGGGTTCAATTCTGGGTACTGCCTGTGTGGAGTTTGCAAGTTCTCCCTGTGTCTGCGTGGGTTTTCTCCGGGTGCTCCGGTTTCCTCCCACAAGCCAAAAGACTTGCAGGTTGGTAGGTAAATTGGCCATTATAAATTGCCCCCAGTATAGGTAGGTGGTAGGGAAATATAGGGACAGGTGGGGATGTGGTAGGAATATGGGATTAGTGTAGGATTAGTATAAATGGGTGGTTAAAGGTCGGCACAGACTCGGTGGGCCGAAGGGCCTGTTTCAGTGCTGTGTCTCTAAACTAAAAAGTACCTTAAAACTTATGGAATTATGGTCACTGGTCCCGAAATGCTCCCCTACTGAAACTTCGACCACCTGGCCGGGCTCATTCCCCAATACCAGGTCCAGTACGACCCCGTCCCTAGTTGGACTATCTACATATTGTTTCAAGAAGCCCTCCTGGATGCTCCTTATAAATTCTGCCCCATCCAAACCCCTAGCACTAAGTGAGTCCTAGTCAATATAGGGGAAGTTAAAATCACCCACCACTACAACCCTGTTACCTTTGCATCTTTCCAAAATCTGTCTACATATCTGCTCCTCTACCTCCCGCTGGCTGTTGGGAGGCCTGTAGTAAACCCCAACATCGTGACTGCACCCTTCCTATTCCTGAGCTCCACCCATATTGCCTTGTTGCATGACCTCTCCAAGGTGTCCTCCCACAGTACAGCTGTGATATTCTCCTTAACCAGTAATGCAACTCCCCCACCCCTTTTACTTCCCCCTCTATCCCACCTGAAGCTTCTAAATCCTGGAACATTTAGCTGCCAATCCTTTCCTTCCCTCAACCAAGTCTCTGTAATAGCAACAATATCATAGTTCCAAGTACTAATCCAAGCTCTAAGTTCATCTGCCTTACCTGTTATACTTCTTGCATTGAAACAAATGCACTTCAGACCACCAGTCCCGCTGTGCTCCGCAACATCTCCCTGCCTGCTCTTCCTCTTAGTCTTACAGGCCTTATTTACTAGTTCCCCCTCATTTATTTCACCTGCTGTCCTACTGCTCTGGTTCCCACAAGTGGAAACATCCTTGCTATTTCTACCCTATCGAACTCCTACATAATTTAAAGCCTTCTATCAGGTCACCTCAGTCATCACTTTTCTAAAGAAAGGAGCCCCAGCCTACTCAGTCTTTCTAATAGGTATAACTCCTCATTTCTGATATCATTCTTGTAAATCTTTTTTGTACCTTCTCCAGCGCCTCTATATCTTTTCTATAATATGGAGACCAGAACTGTGCATCGTACTCTAAATGTGGTCTCAGCGAGGTCTTATACACATTTAATATAACCTGCCTGCTTTTGAATTCTATTCCTTTAGAAATGAACCCCGGTACTTTGTTTGCATTGTTTGTGGCTTTGCTAACCTGCATTGCTACTTTTAGTGATTTTTGAATCTCTATTCCTCTACCCAATTTCGACTATTATGTCCAAGGAGTAGATAGTCTCCTTATTCCTCCTACCAAAATGCACCACCTCATATTTACCTATATTGAAATTCATTGACATGCCCATTCTGCAAGTGTGTTACTATCTTCTTGTATTTTATTGGATTCTTAATCAGTACTAACTATACCCCCAATTTGGTGTCATCCACAAATTTTGTATTTCTGATTCCCAAGTCAAAGTTATTTGTGTAAATGGTGAGTAACAGTGTTGCCGGCGCTGATCCCTGTGGAACACCACTTCCCACCTTCTGTGAGTCTGAATAACTACCTTTAACTCCTACACGCTGATTTTCTGTTTTGTACCTAATTTACTGGGGGTTGGGTAGCTCAGTTGGTTCAGAACATTAACAGCATGGGTTCAGTTCCTATTCCAGTCTGAGAAAGGTAATGGGAAACCACCTCATATACCCTCTAACCTAGTCATGCTCATCTCGCCTGGCAGTTAAAAAAAGAGCAGAGGACCTGCCTTGGGCATACCACCACAGCACAGCACCCAACGTATCCATTCTGCTTCTTGTCCCCTGACATGGTCTGACCTTAGACATGAGTCTATTATGCAGTCCCTCTCTGAAGGTCTATTGAAAACCTATGTATATTATATTTACTACAAAAATCTTGTTGACACTTTGTTATTTCTTCAAAAAAATTGACAAGTTTGGTATATATGTACATTCCATGCGCACACACAATGGCAGATTTCTGAGAACTAATATCTCCCCTGCTATGCGTGTGGACTAGAAATCCATGGACAATACAACTGTACTTTGCGTTCAGCAGACTTGTATATTAATCCTTGGGCAAGGACTCCAGATATTTCATTAGCTGTGTTGCTCAGATAATTGTTTGATTTTTGAAAATATTGTAAATCAATTTCATAGACCAGCCCGAATCGCAAATGGAAATAATAATCATCTGGTCCAGACTTGTTAGCATAATTATTCACAACTCCAAGTGCAAACTCAGATGAATCGAGGGATAACAACAACAACTTGCATTTACAGAGCACCTTTAACATATCCAAAGGCACATCACAGAGGTGTCATCAAATTTTTAAAAGTGCTGAGAAAGATATAAAGAAGGGTGACCGAATGCTTTGTCAAAGAGATTGATTTTAAGGAAACTCTTAAAGGGCTAGCATGAATTAGAAATGGAATTGCAGAGCATGGAGTCAAAATGGCTGAAAACAAGTTTGAAATGGTGGGGTGAAGGGATGGAGGAATGCACAAGAGAGAAGAGTCGGAGGAACCAAAAGTTCCGGGAGCTTGTAGAGCTAGAGTGTTTAGGGAACATGAGGGCGAAAATCTTAAATTTCAGGCATTGTGAGGACTGGGTGCCAATGCAGGTCAGCGTGACCAGGGGGCTGGGTAAGCAGGACTTGGTGCAAGATTGGATATAGGCAGCAGATTTTGGTTGAACTGAAGTTACTGAAGTTGAAGAATGGGAGGCCAATGGGAGCATTGGAATAGTCAGCTCTGGGAGAAACAAAGGCATGGATGAGAGTTTCAGTAGCAAAATGTGCTGCAGCAGGGTTGGAGCCAGTCATGCTACATAGGTATAAGTCGGCCATGTTTGTGATGAAGAGGATGTGGGGTTGAATGCTCAGCTCAGGGTCAAACATTGAGAAAAGATACCACAGGAGGTGGCAAAGTCAAGGGCGTGGCCATGAATATGGGTAGGATAATTAATATAGAGGGAGAGATATAAGGAGGATTGCTGAACTGAAGATTGAAATTGAGGATGATGAGGTTCTCATTGCAGAGATGAAGTAAGGTTATCTCAAGGAGAAATTTGGGGCGGAGTAGTAAATAATGAGGACTTGAAAAAGTTGGGTGAGAGGAATGGAACAAGACAAAGTACTTGAAGGAGAGGGAGGATCCAGAGGAGTAGGGAGAGAGAAACTAACACGTGACTTGGTAATAAAGGCTACACCACCACTATGGTTGTTTGTGTGGGGCAGGTGGTGGAACGTATTGGCAGGAAGGGAAGATTCAGTAAGAAACAAGTTGTGGTCCTGCCTCCCCTTCCCCCTCCCCCTCCATGAGCCAAGTTTCAGTCAGTCAAAGCCATGGTGTCAGTGCAATCGTCCATAATATTGTAGAAAGCAGTGAACGTGACCATTCCCTTGAATCTATTTGCCGGTAGGTCTTTCCATGCCGCCTCAGATGACTTCAATTCATATTAGTCAGGTATCAGCTGACCATTGTACAAAAAAGGCCACTGCTGCTCTTTCCAGCAAGCCTCATTGTTTTGCATATTCCATTGCAAAGGTAATAAACTAAGAGCAAGCAGCTAGTTCTACAGGCAAGCAGGACTACCACAAGTGTAATGCACAATTAATGAAGAATATGACCTTGAAAGCCTCTTACAACAATGTCCTCAATTTCAATTTCAGTCTATCAATGTCCAGCTACTTTACGATGCTAATTGCCTTATCATATATGTTAATGCCCGCTTACCAAATAGCTGCTATATTCATCATGCAACAATTCCCCATTACTTATCCCAGTAATACAGCAATATTATAATAATGCTTATCCCAATTATACTGATATATTATAACATTACTCACCCCACTTATATGGGTGTATTATATTATTATTTATTCCAGTTATATAGGTGTATTATAAACTTATTTATCCAAGTTAAACAGGTGTATTTATAACATTGCTTTCCATAGTTGTATAAGTATGACATTGCCTGTTTAATTATGTTGCTTTCCCAGAATTTTCCATGTAGATAGCATTCTGTCACATCCTGGTCAGGGTAAAAGTTCTGCCCCATCCCCTTATGGCCCTCCCTGATGCTGACTAATTTTCAAGGAGGCAGGCTATTTTTAGATTGTTAGGGGGCTTTCAAACCTTGCCCTGGGAACTCATCAATAAGCAAGCAGGAAATGTCTTTTATAATCATTGAGTGCCTCCCACAATGAAGTGTGCCTGATAAACTTTGGGACTGGCCCAAATTAAGATAATGTGCTTTCCACAATGGTTCTGCTCATCTCTCCCCATAACTAAAGCAAAATTAAAGGGTTTGTGCCAATCTTCTGCCAATCTGAAGAACTCTTCACAGAAATTCTACTTCATACTTTTTTCCTCTTTGTCTTTAACTGCTACCTTATGTGATGTGATTGATCAATCCGAGTGATTACATTGGCTAAGACAATCCTTTAATGTTTGGCACTATGGATGCCCAACATTCCAAACACCCAGTGTGTTGCTGAGGCACAAATGACAGGAATTATGTCAGACAAAATATTGCCATTATTGCATACCTTTACCATACACACGGCCATATCTGGACAAATGTGTACATCCCCAATCGCTTCCACCAGAAAATTCCAAAAGTGATGAAAGACATCAAGGAGCCAATCGCCTCATGTTGAATTCACACATATTCCGCTGAAATAACTCCAGCACAAAATCCTGCCCCTTTGGCTGTTCAGTGACTGGATCAGATTCAAACTGTTTTCTTATGTGTGTGTAGCAATTTGGCAAAACTGTTCCTTTCTAATGTGGCTTTGTCATTAGATCAGGGAACCACTAGACAAAAATTCTTATTATGGCCTACATATCTTTTTACTTCAGTTATTTTGACGTACTAATCTCTGGATAGCAGTGAAACTTTAATGAGATCGGAGAGCTTATAAGAAATTAAAAATATCAGAAACACTTATAAAGTTGGACCAACTGAGATCTTTGTAGCCAACACTTTGCAGTGATTGCATTCATACTGTAGCTGGTGTGAAGACAGTGGTGTGAGCTTATTTTCTGCTGAAATTTATGGCAAAACATGATTACATCCATCATAGTGACAGACCTATTGTGTATTACCAACATTCTCTGCTTTTGTTCCCAATTCCCAGCATTTTTACCTTGGCTGTTTAGTACTTTTGTTTAAATGTAATATGTTGCCCAGCTTACTAACCACACCCAATACATATCTTGCATCAGCATGAAACTAAAAAAAACTTGGCATTAATTCAAAATGTACATGATAACTAGTCTATAAAAGATCTGTCCCAGTGCCTTGCTTGTGCACATAACATATTGTTTGGGCTGTGGCCTCTAGGGGGAGTTAAACAACTAGTAACTGGGTTATCTCTTTGATGCACCAGCTGTGCTCTGTAGACAGTTTGCTTGACACTCCAGCATTTTATCATAGAATAGTTAGATATTTGGAAAAGTAACTGTGTCTCTGTTTCTCCTCAGGTATCCAACCAAGCGAGAAGCATTTATTCCAGATTTATGTGCCGACCCACTTGAGATTCTCATTCATCATATACAGATATTTGTATACACTGATTCCACGAGGACATCTGAGTGACAGACCAATGTACTTCTGATGAAAGGTCACAGACCTGAAACATTAATTTTGCTTCTCTCGCCACAGTAAAGGCTGGCTCGGGTCAGCAAACGAAACCCGACCCGAGCCCGACAGAACCACATCTGACCCCGAGCCCAACCCGCCCGAGTCCTTCCATTTTTTCCCGCTCCCTACCCAACCCAGCCATCAGTTAACCTACCTTCCGTTTTTTCACTTTGTTGCTGATCTGCACAAGCTGTTGGGCAGCCAAAAAGACGGGGCTAAAGTGTGGCGAGTCGAAGAGACTTAGTAGTTGGCAGGAAAAAAGACAGAGGCGTAAGGGGAGAGCCAACTGTGAAACAGCCCCGACAAACAAATTTCTCTGCAGCACCTGTGGAAGAGCCTGTCACTCTAGAATTGGCCTTTATAGCCACTCCAGGCGCTGCTTCACAAACTACTGACCACCTCCAGGCGCTTAGCCATTGTCTCTCGAGATAAGGAGGCCAAAGAAAAAAAAACAAGCTTAAAATAACTAACTAAACAACCATTCTAGTACAAAAATTACATTAACAGTGGAGCCACTTACCTGAGGTTGTGATAGAACGTGTCCAACACGGCCCGACCCAAGCCCGAATGCCAGACCCTGAAGTGTGACCCGACCTGACCCAAACCCGACACAGGTCCCGTCAGGTTCCGGTTAGGTAGCCAGCCTTTACTCCACAGATGCTGCCAGACCTGCTGAGTATTTCCAGCATTTTTGGTTTTGTTACTTCAGAACAGTGTTGATTTTCACTGCATGAATGTTCTGCTGGGATTCAAGCACACTGTGGCAGGGAGTAGCACAATATTAATTTACAACTGGAATTGGCCACATGGTGATCGCAGCAGAGAGTGGAGACCAGGCTGTTGCCGACAGGAAGGCAGGGAAAAAGGAAGACAGCAAAGCCAGTTTACACTCTTGTACCACCTGGTGTCTAAACACAGAGAGGCATCAGCAGAAATCCAGAGATAGGTTGCCTATCGGTCTTTAAATGAAAGATGCACGGCCTATAGCTTGGGGAGCTCGCTTCTAACTCACGGCAGGTCTTGGACAGTTGGAAAATCACCTGCTGCTTCTGAAATGAGGCCTGGGCTATTTTAATTCAGAGGCCTCATTTAAACCATTCCAGTTGTGAAAACAGTGGGAAGCTTGATGACTGGATAGGCTAAGGTTGTTTTCCTTAGAGCACAGAAGACTGAGGGGGGACCTGATTGAGGTATAGAAAATTATGAAGGGCATAAATAGGATAGATAGGAAGAAACTTTTTCCCTTAGCAGATGTGTCAATAACCAGGGGGCATAGATTTAAGGTAAGAGGCAGGAGGTTTAGAGGGGATTTGAGGAAATATTTTTTCACCCAGAGGGTGGTTGGAATCTGGAACACACTGCCTGAAGGGGTGATAGAGGCAGGAACCTTCACAACATTTAAGAAGTATTTAGATAAGCACTTGAAACGCCATAGCATACAAGGCTATGGGCCAAGTGCTGGAAAATGGGATTAGAATAGATAGGCGCTTGATGGCCATCTTGGACACGATGGGCCAAAGGGCCTGTTTCTGTGCTATGTAATCCTTTACTATGACTCTATGACCAGGCAGGTGGCAGTATTGACTGCCAGGACCATCTGTTGGGATTTTCACGATCATGAAGAGGGAATGAGTCTGCAGCAGGGGAAGCCTAAGCTTTCATTGCCTGGCATTCCTGTTCCGCCTGACTCTCCAAGGAAGGTAAAAAACTTAGATGTTTGCACCTCTTTTGGCCTGATCCTCCTCTCCGCTATCTTCATCTGACAAGGAAGCCACTGCAGTGTATGTAACCTGGGAGATTTTATCTATGATCCCACTCGGTTTCCATCGGGAAGTAGGTCAAGCCAGAGAAGTGAGTGGAAATGGTTATTGAAATATAAGAATCTACATCTTATTTTAAACTCCTAAATATATATTGCTGCAGCAGCCAATAATGTGTCAACCTGAACAGTTGACCACAGACGTGTTTATAGCAGTGCAGGGACACTGATGATATCAGTTACATATCAAAACCCTGCAATTTTCTTTATTGTTGTGACAGCCAAGTACTGGTGAGTCATCAGGATGCAAATTAGGTGTTAATGAAGTGTAATGCTGAAACTTTGCCCTGCACATCACATTTGAGAAATGCACAGACTTTTGAATATACCACAGCAAGGTAAAAAAGTAGGAGCTCATCACCGTTGGGATAGATTTATCATGACCAAAACAATCTCTGAGTAAGAGACCCTCTTCCCAGTACATTGCTTAGTTTACGTTGTTGCATAGTGTCATGCTAGGCCCCCACCTTTCAAGAATGAGGCACATTAATTTTGTCATGAACATTAATTTTAAGCTGTTACTGGAATGAAGAAAGGACTGGTTGACGTGGCTGAGAAAGACGTTTGCATATTAACAGATGATGATTAGAAGGACAAAGGACCATTCCCTGATGCATTCAACTCACAATGGACCTTGAGCACCAGATATTGTGTGTAAAAGGAGCATTCCAGAGACTGCCTAGGTGATACAATCCAAGACGCGGTCAGACCAGTTAGTCACATGACTAACCTGCTTGGCAACCTGGGTTTTTCTGAATTGTACAAACAGTTTGAACTGAGACTGTCTGTTTGCTCCTGGACTGAGAGGTTCTCTCATGACTACTCCCATCACTTTCTCACAAGCCTCTGAATCCACTGAAGACACATGAACCCCAAGCGAGAAAAGTCTCCTACGGTGAACAAGGTTTAAGAAGAATACTGGACCCCAAAGAAAAGCAAGATCTACCTACAATCATGGACTCTACAGTGATCTTGAAAAACCGTAACAAAAACTCTTCAGATATTGCCTCAAACTTTTCCACTTTACTTTTCTTCTGCTCTTTTCTGTCACTATTTGCATATATGTATCCCGTACGCACGCTAGCGTGGGTGCGTCGTGTATCCGTAGACGTTAACCGAATTAGAGTTTAAGTTTAATAAATTTCAACTTTTCTTCTGTAAACCTAAGAAAGTCTGTTTGTGCTAGTTTCTTTGCCTTATAATTGGAAAGCGGTGAACAAGGATTCACCAAGAGGGAGCTAAAAACAGTGTGTTTAAAATTAAACCCTGTTATGGTAAGAGCAGGGGAAGGCTGAAAGGGAACCCTAGACCTCTTTCTCACCTGGTCGTAACAATAGCAATTTTAGTGCAGTCACATCTCTGGTGAGTTGTTGAAGCTGTTTTGCTGCCAGGTTGTGGGACCTCAGTGGATTTGAAAGTAGGAAGAAATGCGATATATATGCCCCTGAAATAACATCACTGATAATCACCACAAAGCCTATGGGCGGCCACTTTATACAGTGACCAAAAATACTGCAGTTGGAAACAAAAAGTGTATAACTGATTTGCAATGCTTTTATGCACCACTAATTCCGACACAGAACAAATTTTGAAAATCAGCTGCGGTATTCCTATTCAGCTCCAAGTAAAATGTATGACAATGATGAGGCACTCCACCCAGAACTCACCCTGACTGTGGGCAGCAAGCTTCAGTGACATCCAGTCCTGGATCTTAAACATATCTCCAGCTGCTTGGAAAGAAACTCCCATAGTAATCCTGTGTGGATGAAACTATGATACACCATGACATTATGTTAAATCAGAATGCATTCAAGTTCATCTCTTTACTTGGGAAATCCAAGGGTTTCTGAAGAGAGAATTCACTGTCAAAATCCTTCCAAAACCAAATAGGGATGAAGTGCTATAAGTAATTTTGCCTTCTGTTTTCTTCTTTCTATTTCTGTTGATTTAATTTGGAATATCTTTGTTCACACATCAGGACATTATTAAGGAAGCTGATCAGGAGCAATTATACGCATACACATCTCTGGTGAACAGTTGAAGCTGTTTTGCTGTCTATATGAGAATTTGAAAGTGGGAGGAAAACATATGCACGTATATGCACACAAAAACACATGCACAAATACATGTATGTGTACATATAGATACGCTCAAAAACTCTCAAGCACAAGTGTGCATATGTGTGCACACACACTTAAGCTGGCACACGTACAGAAAAACACGTATACATACACTGAGAAACACACACACAACACACACGCACACACAGTTGTAAGGATACTATCTCCTATTCTTTTTGTTAATGTACTAATAAACTTGTTGGGCATATTTATATACAAAATTTACTTTGGCTCTTAACAATGAAGACAATGATGTTGATAAGCTCATTGGGATAAAGAATCCGCTTTGAGTGTAATCGACAATCCAGTCACAAATTGTGGCCAAAATTGCACTAGTTTCCCAAATTGAACTTCTTGCTCAGGATTCTGTCCAAACTCCCTCGCATATCAGTGAATATAAAATCTCCTATGAACCAATGCAATTGGATAGCGTTTCGAACATAATTTTTTTCTTGAATTAAAGATATTCCTTGATAACCTGGTGCAGTTTCATTAATAAGGCTGAAAATGGGTTTACCACAAAAATATTTTTAATCAGAGTATCCAGCCCACCACCTGTGAATAACCCAGTTAAAATAACTGAAAATGACAAAAAAACTATTCAGAAATGCTTACTAGTTTCATTAGTTTACACTAGTCCGTTTCTTAGTAAAACAAATTATTTTTAATATTTCAAAGTTTTTAAAATAAAGCTATTAGTACCATAGCTCCTAAACAATGGGGGTAATTTTATGGGCCCTTCAAGAGTGGCTTTGGTAGCGTGAAGGGTGATTTAATTAGGTGTGATTTGTTTTTTCAGATTTCTAATGGCGTTTTTTTAAATCACAATTAAATCAATGACATGTTTGCGGTAGTCTGGGGCTCCCCTCACATGCAGGCAGATTGCAGCTTTGCATGCATTTCCATACCATGAATACTCATTACCCTACACTTACTTAAAATTAAGTCCTACCTGCCAGATTAAGCTAGCGGCAAATGGCATTCCCGTGCCTTCCGGTTCACGTTTGTTTAAAGGTGGCCTACACCAGTCGGCTTTGTGCAGTTGTGTCTGAGGTCAGTGCTCTCATTGGCCAACATTTGAATGGATGTTTGGATCCAGCTTAGCACCAGCAAGGGCGATTCTTCTCAGGCGATGGCGGGGAAGGCATGGGGAGTGGTGCATGAAGGCACACGGGAGGGTACTCGGGGAGGACAGGGAAGGGTTATTGGGTGCATGAGGCGCAAGGGAGGGTAGCCTGTGACAAAACAGGTTAGGGTTATCAGGTGCGTGGAGGAGCAGGGGAGGGTACTCGGGGAGGGCAGGGTGGGGTCTTGGATGGGCAGTGGAGCAGATGAGGAAGGAAGGCAGCGTTAACAGTATATATTGGTTGTTATTGATACTGAAGCTGGCTGTTGGTGGTCGCAGGGAGTGGTGGGTTGATGTGTTCATGACGGTCAACAGATGGTCATGAGGGGCCTAACAGAATAGATGAGTGCTGTCTACATCAGGGTCCTGTGAGGCAAAGTCAGGGTACTGGCTGGCAGAGGGAATAGTCACAAGCATTAAAAAAACTATGACGGGGAAGTGATGCTTGGATGCAAACTTAAACTGAAGGTAAACCAAGCCCAAATTATAGTAAACTTATTCTGTGCTGTCCTCTTTCTTCCTTTCCTACATGAAACAGCCACCACTATAAAGAACTTTTTTACGCAGCGGATCGGAATGACCTGGAACTCACTGCCCACAAGGATGGTGGAAGCGGAAACAATCAATGACATCAAAAGAAAATTAGATGACCATTTGAAGGAAATAGACTAGCAGGACTACGGGGATCGAGCGGGGGAGTGGGACTGACTGAATAGCTCCATGGAGAGCGGCATGAACTTGATGGGCGAATGGCCACCTTCTGTGCTGTAAGTGACTCTATGACTCAATCAGCATATGCTTTCGAAGGCTGCTGATCCTGTGGCTTACAACACAGAATAATTTATCAACCTGTGACTCATGGTGCTTCACAGAGTGACGGCAGGTTCCACAAATGAAAGTCCGTCTCCACTGCATGATCACACATGTCTCCCATGCCAGTCACCACACCGTTAATTTGCATGTAAAATTATGTGCAAAATGGGAAAAAGGCCAACTACCGGTTCTGCCGTCAGAAACGCCACGGGACTCATAAAATCTCGGCCAATGAGTTTAATTGTAAGAACCCCAAGAACAATTAGTGGAAACTCGCCATGGTAATTTATTCAATCTGGGGGCGTGACCAGTTTTGTGGGTGGGCCCAGTATCCAGCATCATGTGTTTTAAAGCAGCTCAGTGAATCGCAGATACTTATTTTGCCCTGAACGTAATTTGCGCTTGGAATTCTACAATCTTTGTGCTAGTTTGGCCAATTCTGGGTGAATTGCACTGGAAACACCAGCACAAGCTAGTGGAAACTTTACCCCATTGTATTATCAATGCCTGTGTAAATGATGTTGTCTCTGTAGTCCCTGGGCTATTGAAAGTAGCTCTGCCAATATTATTGGGTCAGTAACTCTTCCAAACCAGTTTCCCGAGTGATGACATTCGCATTCATTATTCCAATTGACAGAAAATAAATAAAAGCAAAATACTGCAGATGCTGGAAATCTGAAATAAAAACAAGAAATGATGGAAATACTCAGCAGGTCTGGCAGCATCTGTGGAGAGAGAAGCAGAGTTAACGTTTCAGCTCAGTGACCTTTCATCAGAACTTAACAGACAGAAAATAAATGATTGTTAATCCTAGGATTTAACATCTGATTTTTTTTTTCAATGTAGCTGGTAATGATGCTCCTTCATTAGAGTAATTTAATACAATTCCTAGGAAAACTGGCTTGGAGCAGTTACTCTGTCTCGTAATGTAAATCAATATTCACAAAGTTACACTGATTATTCTAGGAGTTTAAGATACGGTATCATTTACAGAAGTATTCACTGATGCAGGAATGTGTTTCTCAATAGAATTGTTCACACTGGTACAGTAGGGAATATAGCTGATCTCCCTGAGAACTGTTGTGTGAATGTGGAACCATCTGTAGTTTATGTAATTTGTCTGAATTTTGATACACTTCAGAAATAAATGTTGATAATGGCCTCAAGATTCGCCTGTTGCTGAAGTTAGAGATCCCATCCCTAATGATGCAGACGGGGTCATTTAAATGAGCAGAACTAACGCACTACACCTGCAACTGCACGTCAGAGGGACCTGCCAATGTTGCTAGCTGATGTTAGATATAATATATGGAAGAGGCACAAGGTCATCAACTATCCAAAAGAAATATCTTTGAGAGAACAGAAGAACAGGATTCACAATTTATAGATTTCTTTCTTGATGTCAGTTTTTTCCCAGCAGCTCCCTTCAACAACTCAGAATTTCTTTTCCTTCCCCCTTCATCCTAACCGCCAGTTCTTTACAAACTCACACTTTACACAATGATATGCATCACAAGTCAAGCCAGTTACTTAAACATGCTTTTGACGTACTAGCTAACCTTGAACACTGGTCCCTGGTGAAATTATACACTGCACTGGTGATTAAAGTATTTTTATTTCTATATTACCCCTTTCCAAAAGTCAAGGAGAAAAGTCTATGAAGTTGTTGTCAGGATATGAAATTGTAAAGACGATGCTTCCGGCCATGATGTAGTGTTAGTAACCTTTCTTGTTGGAGCTTACTGAGTAATATGTGGTGTTGGTAACCCAAGCAACTTTCCTTTCCAGTACTTCCCCCGCCCCTTTTTCTCTGTCCTTCTCCTGCGTTTTTAAAAATTCAATCTTGTGATGCAGACATTGCTGGCAAGGCTGGCATTTATTGCCCATCCCTAGTTGCCATTGAGAAGGTAGTGGTGAGCTGTCTTCTTGAAATGGTGCAGTCCATGTGATGAAAGTACTCCCACAATACTGTTAGCTAGGGAGTGGCAGGATTTTGACCCAACAATGATGAAGAACAGTAATACATGTCCAAGTCAAGATGGTGTTCAACTTGAAGGGGGACCTGGAGGTGGTGGTGTTCCTCATGCACTTTGATGCATTTGTTCCTTTTATAGATGGTAGAGGTGGTGGGTTTGGGAGGCATTGCTGAAGAAGCTATAGTGAAGTACTGCAACATATCCGGTAGATGCCACTGCCACAGTATGCCAGTCGTGGAGGGGATGAAGGGTGAAGTGCCAATCAAGTGCATCGGCTTATCCTGGATGGTGTTGAGCTTCTTGAGTGTTGTTGCAGCTGCACCCACCCAGAGAAAGTGGAAATCATTCCATCAGAGTCCTGTCTTATGCCTTGAAGGTGGTAGAAAGGCTTTGGGGAATCAGCAGGTGAACCACGAACCACAGAATACCCATCCTCTGACCTGCACTAGCAGCGATGGCATGTATGTGGCTGATCCAGTTGAGTTTCTGGCCAATGGCAACCTCTAGGATGTTGATATGGGTGTCTCAACAATGGTAATACTGTTAAATTTCAAAAGGGGATTGTTAGATTTTCTCTCAGTTCCTACCAGTTGTGTGGTGCGATTATTACTTGCCACTTATCAACCCAAGCCTAGATGTTGTCCAGATCTTGCTTCATTCCTTCATTATCTGAGGAATGGTAAATGGAGCAGTCATCTGCAAACATCCCCACTTCTGACCCAATGATAGAGGAAAGGTCATTGATGAAGCAGCCGAAGATGGTTGGGCATCGGACACTACCCTGAGGAACTCGTGCAGTAATGTCCTGTGACTGAGCTGATTGGGCTCCAACAACCACAACCATCTTCCTTTGTACCAGGATCTAGTGAGTTTTCCCCCAATCTGCATTGACTTCAGTTTAATTCGGGCTCCTTGGTGCCACACTTGGGACACTATCAGACCCAAACATATCTAAAGCAGGAACAAAAACAAGAAATGCTGGAATCACTCAGCAGGTCTGGCAGCATCTGTGGAAAGAGAAGCAGAGTTAACGTTTCGGGTCAGCGACCCTTCTTCGGAACTGACAAATATTAGAAAAGTCACAGATTATAAACAAGTGAGGTGGGGGTTGGGCAAGAGATAACAAAGGAGAAGGTGCAGATTGGACCAGGCCACATAGCTGACCAAAAGGTCACAGAGCAAAGGCAAACAATATGTTAATGGTGTGTTGAAAGACAAAGCATTAGTACAGATTAGGTGTGAATATACTGAATATTGAACAGCAGCAAGTGCAAACCTGAAGAAAAACAACTTGAAAAAAACAGTGGGTAAGCAAACTGAACAAACTAAGATGAAATGAAATAAATGCAAAAAAAGATTGTAAAAAATGTAAAAAGGAATGTAAAAAAAAAGGAAGAAAAAATAACTAAAAATGACTAAAAATGAAAGTAAAGTGGGGGGCTGTCATGCTCTGAAATTATTGAACTCAATGTTCAGTCCGGCAGGCTGTAGTGTGCCTAATCGGTAGATGAGATGCTGTTCCTCGAGCTTGCGTTGATGTTCACTGGAACACTGCAGCAATCCCAGGACAGAGATGTGAGCATGAGAGCAGGGGGGAGTGTTGAAATGGCAAGCAACTGGAAGCTCAGGGTCCTGCTTGCGGACTGAGCGGAGATGTTCCGCAAAGCGGTCACCCAGTCTGCGCTTGGTCTCCCCAATGTAGAGGAGACCACACTGTGAGCAGCGAATACAGTACACTACATTGAAAGAGGTACAAGTAAATCGCTGCTTCACCTGAAAGGAGTGTTTGGGGCCTGGGATAGTGAGGAGAGAGGAGGTAAATGGGCAGGTATTACACCTCCTGCGATTGCAAGGGAAGGTGCCCTGGGACGGGGACGAGGTGGTGGGGGTAATGGAGGAGTGGACCAGGGTGTCGCGGAGGGAACGATCCCTTCGGAATGCTGACAGGGGAAGGGAGGGGAAGATGCGACTGGTAGTGGCATCACGCTGGAGGTGGCGAAAATGGCGGAGGATGATCCTTTGGATATGGAGGCTGGTGGGATGAAAAGTGAGGACAAGGGGAACCCTGTCACGGTTCTGGGAGGGAGGGGAAGGGGTGAGGGTAGAGGTGCGGGGAATGGGTCGGACACGGTTGAGGGCCCTGTCAACCACAGTGGGGGGAAATCCTCGGTTGAGGAAAAAGGAGGTCATATCAGAAGCACCATCATGGAAGGTAGCATCATCAGAGCAGATGCGTCGGAGACGGAGAAACTGGGAGAATGGAATGGAGTCCTGACAGGAGGGAGGGTGTGAAGAAGTGTAGTCGAGGTAGCTGTGGGAGTCAGTGGGCTTATAATGGATATTGGTAGACAACCTATCCCCAGAGATGGAGACAGAGAAGTCGAGGAAGGGAAGGGAAGTGTCAGAGATGGACCATGTAAAGGTGAGAGAAGGGTGGAAATTGGAAGCAAAGTTGATAAAGTTTTCTAGTTCGGGGCGGGAGCAGGAAACGGCACCGATACAGTCATCAATGTACCGGAAAAAGAGTTGGGGGAGGGGGCCTGAGTAGGACTGGAACAAAGAATGCTCGACATATCCCACAAAAAGACAGGCATAACTAGGACCCATGCGGGTATCCATAGCGACACCTTTTACTTGAAAGAAATGCATGGAGTTGAAGGAGAAGTTGTTCAATGTGAGAACAAGTTCAGCCAGGCGGAGGAGGGTGTTGGTGGATGGGGACTGGTTGGGCCTCTGTTCCAGGAAGAAGCGGAGAGCCCTCAAACCATCCTGGTGGGGGATGGAGGTGTAAAGCGATTGGACGTCCATAGTGAAGAGGAGGCGGTTGGGACCAGGAAACTGGAAATTGTCAAAATGACGTAGGGCGTCAGAAGAGTCACGGATGTAGGTGGGAAGAGACTGGACCAGCGGAGAAAAGATAGAGTCTAGATAGGAAGAAATAAGTTCAGTGGGGCAGGAGCAGGCTGACACAATGGGTCTGCCGGGACAGTCCCGTTTGTGGATTTTGGGAAGGAGGTAGAAGCGGGCTGTCCGGGGTTGCGGGACTATGAGGTTGGAAGCTGTAGAGGGAAGATCTCCAGAGGAGATGAGGTCAGTGACAGTCCTTTGGACGGTGGCTTGATGTTCGGTGGTGGGGTCATGGTCCAGAGGGAGGTAGGAAGAGGTGTCTGTGAGTTGGCGTTGAGCTTCTGCAAGGTAGAGGTCGGTACGCCATACAACAACAGCACCACCCTTGTCTGCAGGTTTGATGACCATGTCGGGGTTAGACCTGAGAGAACGGAGTGCCTCAAGTTCAGAGGGGGACAGGTTAGAGTGAGTGAGGGGGGCAGAGAAATTGAGACGACCAATGTCTCGCCGACAGTTTTCAATGAAGAGATCAAGAGCGGGTAAGAGGCCAGGGGGAGGGGTCCAGGAGGTGTAATACCTGCCCATTTACCTCCTCTCTCCTCACTATCCCAGGCCCCAAACACTCCTTTCAGGTGAAGCAGCGATTTACTTGTACTTCTTTCAATGTAGTATACTGTATTCGCTGCTCACAGTGTGGTCTCCTCTACATTGGGGAGACCAAGCGCAGACTGGGTGACCGCTTTGCGGAACATCTCCGCTCAGTCCGCAAGCAGGACCCTGAGCTTCCGGTTGCTTGCCATTTCAACACTCCCCCCTGCTCTCATGCTCACATCTCTGTCCTGGGATTGCTGCAGTGTTCCAGTGAACATCAACGCAAGCTCGAGGAACAGCATCTCATCTACCGATTAGGCACACTACAGCCTGCCGGACTAAACATTGAGTTCAATAATTTCAGAGCATGACAGCCCCCCACTTTACTTTCATTTTTAGTCATTTTTAGCTATTTTTTCTTCCTTTTTTTTTTACATTCCTTTTTACATTTTTTACAATCTTTTTTTGCATTTATTTCATTTCATCTTAGTTTGTTCAGTTTGCTTACCCACTGTTTTTTTCAAGTTGTTTTTCTTCAGGTTTGCACTTGCTACTGTTCAATATTCAGTATATTCACACCTAATCTGTACTAATGCTTTGTCTTTCAACACACCATTAACATATTGTTTGCCTTTGCTCTGTGACCTTTTGGTCAGCTATGTGGCCTGGTCCAATCTGCACCTTCTCCTTTGTTATCTCTTGCCCAACCCCCACCTCACTTGTTTATAATCTGTGACTTTTCTAATATTTGTCAGTTCCGAAGAAGGGTCGCTGACCCGAAACGTTAACTCTGCTTCTCTTTCCACAGATGCTGCCAGACCTGCTGAGTGATTCCAGCATTTCTTGTTTTTGTTTCAGATTTCCAGCATCCGCAGTATTTTGCTTTTATATCTAAAGCAGGACCCTGCTGCCTTCCTGCTGGTATCCTGCTCGCCTGCTCAAAAATGCAGGTTAATATCAGAACCGCCAAGAATGCAGTGCTTCCCTTATTTTAACTGCCCCTTGCCAAATTTCCACCAGATGGGTGGGTGGGGCATTAAATCCAAGGCCACATTGTTTGGATTATTAGTCCTGTAATGTACCACAATGCTTCTGTATCCAACTAATGCTGGGTATGTCTCCAGGGACATGTGGCAATCCAGTACACTACCAAGTGATAATTCTACAAGTATGAGTTTAATCAATGACCTCACCCAATGCTCATGTACATGCACTCATCAGTAAGGGATCTCTGGATAGTAATCAGGAGTTGAAGACCATGACAGTTTTCCACTTCTAATCCCCAAATTATTGGGGACAATTTGAGGTAGTTAACACAAAAGCAAAAGAAAAATACTGCAGCTGCTGGTAATCAGAAATAAAAAGAGCAAATGCCAGAAACACTCAACAGGTCAGGCAACATCTGTGGATAGAGAAACAGAGTTAACAGGCTGAATGTTAGTCAGTAGGGGTGTGTGGGTTTAGGTGTGCACGTAGCTGGGGGATTACACATTGATATCACATTGGGAAGCCAGCTCCAAGCTACCTTTGACTGGAGCACTTTAGCTTCATGAGTGCAACCCTCCTGGCAGAGGTGAAGTTAAAGATAGTATTAGATTAAAGAAAAAGGCTTATAATGTTGCCAAAAAGAGTAGTAAACCTGAAGAATAGGAGGATTTTAACATTCAGCAAAAGTTGACCAGGAAATTGACAAAGAAAGAGAAAATAGGATTTGTAAGTAAACTAACTAGAGACAAAGGGCCGGATTTTATGTTGAAGCCGCAGGTCCCGACATTAGGACTAGAAGCGAGTATGACTTCTGTCAGGGCAATCTTCTTCTTCTTAGGGAGTCCCTCGGGATCAAGGATTACTTGCTTCCACTCCGGTTTGATGGGTTCTAAGATATTGAGTGGCCGGTCACACACGATCAAGCAGCGAGCAGCCAATTAAGGTGAATCAGGCGCGGGGGCTGTCCAACAAAGTGGATGTTGGTGAGGCGGAGGGAAAGACCCTGGCATCAGTTGACACCACAGCAAGTGCTGGTGCCAGATTTAAAGGGCTGCCAGCCCTGCATTCAATGTTTCACTGCAAAGAGTAAGGATTTCTTCAGGGGAAAGTGGCTGAACAATGATGGCAGAAAGAAGACCCCACATGGCCCCAAGCTTTATGATGCCTCCCTCCAGGTTCTCTTACAGCCTGCCAGGGAAAGGCGGGAGATACTATTCTCTAGGGATGGGAGGAGGAGAGTTGGACATCTGACTAAGCAAGCCTGGCTGCAGATAGTGGAGCAGGTCAGCAGCCATGGCGTTACATCAAGGACCGGGATTCAGTGCCACAAGTGGCTCAATGACCTCATCTGGGCAGTCATAGAGTCATTGCAGCACAGAAGGAGGCCATTCAGCCAATGAAATCCATGCCAGCTCTCTGTAGAGCAATCCAGTCAGTCGCATTGCCCTGCTCTATCCCTGTAGTCCTGGAAGAGAAAGTGAGTACCTCTTAAAGCCTTTACACCCTGGGCCTTGCATTTTTCAGAGGAGGATTGCGCATTGGATGAGAGGGAGTGACAACCCAGATGTGGGCAACAGGTCAGGGCAAACAGACAAGCTGCCTGAGGCATGGCAAAATGGTGCTAAAAGGCAGCATTTTGTCATAGGAGACCCTCAGAAAGTTACTGGAAAGGGGCTGCATGCAGGAGACATCTGTGTGCCCCCATCAGTAACCGCTGGGCTATCACCAGCATATGCCTTGGGCTTGTACCTGCTAGGAGACCAACAACATTCATCTTTGTGTCTGCAGAAGAAGATAGCACACAATCGCAGAGAGTGGACCAAGACTGGCAGTGGGCTGCCAAATCTTCATGTCCTGAGCCAATGGAGGAGGAGGCCATGGAGCTGGCATGGCCACAGGACAGATGATGCATAGCGGCTGGAGAGACAGGGGCAACTTCCCAAGACAGTGAGTAAGGTCGCCATGGGAAACAAGGGTGCATCAGCAACGATGCAGCCATGCTGCTCATGAGGCATCCGATGTCTACAGGGGTCTCCAATGTTGGGGTGGTTGTTATGCCGGGAGCAGAGGCCCTTGACCCTTCAATGTCTCTGTTCTCTCATGCAGGTCACGTACAGTATCCACAGAGAGCCTCCAAAACTGTGGGAGAGCCTGTAACCTCTGAGGGAGTGGACGGAGTCTCAGAGGGTGGATCGTCACCTCATACCCCTGCACCCTACACCAGCGCAGAAACTCTCTCATCGGTGGGTCATGTTTAGATTCAGTCACACAACCCAGTGAGCACATCACAGACACACCCGAGCAGCAGACGGAGGCTGTGACAGCCCAGCCTCTGACAGTCAGAGGACTGTGGGAGGCCAGGCCCATGCCGAGCCCAGGCTGATGACATGCTTCGGCTGGTTGGCAACATGGGAAATGTTGCAGCTGCAGCGAGAGGTGAGGCAACATCTGGCAGAGATGCCAGAGGTTCTATGCATCCAAGCGCAGACAATGGAAGAATCCATCCAGGCCTTGAGTGCTGTACTGTCTCTGCCAATTGTGCGTCTGGCTTCCTCCATTGAGAGACTGGTGACTCTCATGCTCTCATGGAGAGACACATCCAGCAGACCAATCAGTGGCTGCCGGAGATGTGCACAGACCTGCACTCCACACTTTGCCCATGGGTTCGATGCAATTGTGGCAAAAAAAGAGGGGAATGAGGCACCTGGAGTCTCCACCAGGTCCATGTCCCTCTCAGGTCTGCAGGGAGGTACAAGAGTACCTTATAAGGGGGGGAAAGAGTGGCTGCCTGCTGCATTTGGGGGCTCCTCTCAGGGTGCTCCTGGTGTCGACAGTAGATCCTCAGCCCGTGTGCCAGTGACGCCAGCGTCACAATCGTCCCCAATAACAGTGGAGGGTCCTGCACCTGTACAGGAGCTCCTCACTATGCCAGGGCCCTCCAGGTCTCAGGCAGTCTGAGGACGACAGCCATGGTCATCCCAAGCCGGGGGCAGCAAGTTCAGCAGCCTGCCTCCACCTGAGCTGACAGCGCAGGGGAAGTACCACGTAGGAGCACCCAGAAAAGATTTAAGAAGAGCACCTAGTTGAACTTCGTGGTTCACGGGTGATTGTACATTCCAAATGGATAGGGTTGTGTTTGGTACCACGCAGAATAAAGAAATAATGTTCTCTCACTACGTCTCCTTCCTATTACCTTTGGGACTTCATTTAAATCCTTCCTCTTAAGGGGCCGCAAGTGAGGAACCAATCCTCGAGAGCTCAAAGCCTGGGCCTTGTCACTGTGCAATGTGCACCTGGGTGCTGCAGTGCAGAAGGAAGGAGGCGACAACAGGGCTGCTTAAAGGCAGATTTGATGCAGTTCCAGAAGGTGGTAAGGGTCAAAGGAAGCGTGAATGTATAGGGCGTCTCATGCCTCCCTTGTGTATATTTCATGGCATCTTTCCTGCTGTGACTGCAGCCCTCCATCTGGCATTGCCTGGGCACCACCTTTCTCCACATCCTCATCATCAGAGGAGGTATCTCACTCCACAATATCCTCACTGGTCACGCCTCAACCCTTTGTAGCACCAGTGCAGAGCAAACCAATACGATACGCGAGACCCTTGCTGGGACATATTGAAGGGCTCCACCAGATCAAGGCACCTAAATCAATTTGCCAATTGCTGGTTTGATAGTTGCTCAGCTGACCCTATGGCAGGTGTTGTACTTCCCATCTGCATGGGTTTCTCACAGGCATCAGTAGCCATGTTCTTAATGGGTTGCCCTTATCTTTAAGGATCCATCGCTGAAGGCGGGCAGAGGGCCAGTAAAGTTCTGGCACCTGGGACTGCCGAAGCATGTAGGCATCATGACTACATGATGCCTGGTCACAGACCAGTTGTACATTGAGGGAGTGGAATCCATTCCTGTTGATGAAGGCAGCAGGCTGCTCCATGGAGCCTTGATGGCCACATGTGTGCAGTCAATGAGTCCCTGTACCTGGGGGAATCCAGCGATGGCCCCAAATCCTATAGTCCTCTCAGCTTGACTATTTGGATTGGTGCGGTAATGCACATCATCACTGGCTTTCCTTAACATGGCATTGGTGACCTCCTTAATGCACCGATGTACCACAGATTGTGAGATTCCACATGTATCTCCAGTGAATCCCTGGAATGTTCCAGTAGTGTAGAGATTCAGTGCAATGGTGACCTTCAGCCAAACTGACATCTGGGGTCCACCAAGTCCCATGCGGCCCAGTTCATCCTGAACCATGGCGCACCGATCAGTGACAGCCTCCCTAGAGAAACTGAGTCTTCGAAGACACTGCTGCTCGGACATCTACAGGTAGTTGAGCCTTGGCTGGCAGACGGTCTCTGGAGAGTAGTTTCTTCTGCACTCAGGAAGCTATTGGTGTGCCCCTCTGCATTCTTCTCCAGCTCGCCATTCCTGAGGCTGGCCCTACTTTGGGCCTCCAAGCTCATGTGGTGTCCCTGCTAGTGCCTGCACCTCCTTTCTTTTATGCTGCTCCTCCTCCTCAATGGAGGCCTTGAAACATGGGTGAATGAGCCCCTTGACTAGATGCCTCTCCCAGAGTGCAAGGCCTTTACAGCAAATGCCCTCCCACCCTACCTCACTTGTCACGTCTGCTAAGGTGGAACTGCCCCAATGGCACCCTGGTATAGCTTCTCTTCAGTACTGGCATCTTTGCCCCCACTCCTGACAGTGATTCCCAATGTCCTCCATCCTCCAACCTCGCTGCCAAGAGATGCTGTCTCACCCAATGGATTCTCAGTGAAGCCAGCACTCAGCTCCTGCCTCCCTGTCACCTCCTTTTGCCAGCCGAGGCTCTGAAGCCCCATGGTTCCCATGCACCATTAGTTAAATCAGACCCAGTGAATAGAATTGCTGTCTATTGGGCTCTTAAATACCTTCCCGACTCATGGATATGCGAAGTCCGTCCTCCTTGTCGACCGCCGACAGTAAAATCTAGAAGGGACATCAAGATGTTGGACTTCTGGTCTGACGTCTGATGTCCTGATTTTATGCACCTCCCCATCCACCCCCACCCCACCCCCACCCCCGACCTCTGTTTCCAACTCCGACAGTCCCTTAAAATTCCTGCCAACACTTTTGAAGATGCAGCAATTCCTCAGTACTGCGCTGAATTGTCAGCCTAAGTTATGTGCTCAAGATCTGGAGTGCGGCTTGAACTGCTGACTCAGAGGGTCGAGTGGGGCCAACTGAGTCAAATCATAACATGGAACAAGTTGGGAAACTGAAGACCAGGCACTAAAGTGTGGCAGTGAGCTGGCGGAGGGCATCATAGCCAATCATGTTCAGGAGCCTTCAAATATTTGAAAGGACTGCTTTCAAAGAAACTGCTGCCAATTTAGGAAAAACTCCTCACCAGCCACAAAGTTGCCAGCCTGGAGATCTCAACTGGACATCACTCACTATTTTCCAGTTGGCTAACAGTTGTTTAGTTGCACTATTGCCGACAAGATAGAAGATCATAGGTTCAGGTCTCACCCCAGGAATTGAGTACATAATGCAGGCCACAATTTCAGCATACTGAGGGACTGCTGCACTGTCAGAGGTGCTGATTTCCAGATAGGACGTTAAAATAAGGTTATTGCTTTTGTTAAATCCAGTTTTTGTCTGCTTGTTTGGGTGAATGTTGGCTGTTAACTGCCAGTAAGGGGCCTTGATTGGCCTCGGGCGGGTGAGTGGTTCCACCCCTCCTCCCCACCTCCCGACCGCCGTAAAGTTGACCAGAGGCGGAAGCAGGGCGGGTAGGCGCCTGGAGCCTCCCGCTCAATTTTATGCCGCCCCATCTGCCCCCACGCCACCATCCAACCTGCTGGGGCAGCATAAAATTCAGCCCATAGTAACAGTAATTAATAGGCTGTGAATTTTGGATGACCTCAGGAAAGAACATAACACAGTTGGGGAGAGTTTAAACTAATGTGGCAGGGGGATGGGAACCAAATGAGGAGGTCAGTGGACAGTAAGGAGGTAGTAACTAAAGCCTGTAAGGAACTAGATAATGAAGTCAGCATGACTAAGGGAAAGAGTAGGCAGGGAGCAGATGATGTACGCAAAGGGACTGGTGGTCTGAGGTGCATTTGTTTTAATGCAAGGAGTGTAGTAGGTAAGGCAGATGAACTTGGGGCTTGGATTAGTACCTGGCAGTATGATGTTATTGCTATTACTGAGACTTGGTTGAGGGAAGGGCACGATTGGCAACTAAATATCCCAGGATATCGATGCTTCAGGCGGGATAGAGAGGGAGGTAAAAGGGGTGGAGGAGTTGCATTACTGGTCAAAGAGGATATCACAGCTGTGCTGAAGGAGGGCACTTTGGAGGACTCGAGCAGTGAGGCAATATGGGCAGAACTCAGAAATGGAAGGGTGCGGTAACAATGTTGGGGCTGTACTACAGGCCTCCCAACAGCGAGTGTGAGATAGAGGTACAAATATGTAAACAGATTATGGAAAGATGTAGGAGCAACAGGGTGGTGGTGATAGGAGATTTTAATGTTCCCAACATTGACTGGAATACACTCAGTGTTAGAGGCCTAGATGGAGCAGAATTTGTAAGGAGCATCCAGGAGGGTTTTCTAGAGCAGTATGTAAATAGTCCAACTCGGGAAGGGGCCATACTGGACCTGGTGTTGGGGAATGAGCCCGGCCAGGTGGTTGAAGTTTCAGTAGGGGACTACTTTGGGAATAGTGATCACAATTCCGTAAGTTTTAGAATACTCATGGACAAAGACGAGAGTGGTCCTAAAGGAAGAGTGCTAAATTGGGGGAAGGCCAACTATACCAAAATTCAGCAGGAGCTGGGGAATGTAGATTGGGAGCAGCTGTTTGAAGATAAATCCACATTTGATATGTGGGAGGCTTTTAAAGAGAGGTTGATTAGCGTGCAGGAGAGACATGTTCCTATGAAAATGAGGGATAGAAATGGCAAGATTAGGGAACCATGGATGACAGGTGAAATTGTGAGACTAGCTAAGAGGAAAAAGGAAGCATACAAAAGGTCTAGGTGGCTGAAGAAAGACGAAGCTTTGAAAGAATATCGGGAATGTAGGACCAATCTAAAACGAGGAATCAAGAGGGCTAAAAGGGGTCATGAAATATCTTCAGCAAACAGGGTTAAGGAAAATCCCAAAGCCTTTTATTCATATATAAGGAGCAAGAGGGTAACTAGAGAAAGGATTGGCCCACTCAAGGACAAAGGAGGAAAGTTATGCGTGGAGTCAGAGAAAATGGGTGAGATTCTAAACGAGTACTTTGCATCGGTATTCACCGAGGAGAGGGACATGACGGATGTTGATGTTAGGAACAGATGTTTGATTACTCTAGGTCAAGTCGGCATAAGGAGGGAGGAAGTGTTGGGTATTCTAAAAGGCATTAAGGTGGACAAGTCCCCAGGTCCGGATGGGATCTATCCCTGGTTACTGTGGGAAGCGAGAGAGGAAATAGCTGGGGCCTTAACAGATATCTTTGCAGCATCCTTAAACACGGGTGATGTCCCGGAGGACTGAAGAATTGTTAATGTTGTCCCCTTGTTTAAGAAGGGTAGCAGGGAAAATCCAGGTAATTATAGACCGGTGAGCCTGACGTCAGTGGTAGGGAAGCTGCTGGAGAAGTTTTGGAAGATCCAATTCAAGAGTGAACTATACAGTAAGTGGAAAAGTCCTGGGGAAAATTGATGTACAGAGAGATTTGGGTGTTCAGGTCCATTGTTCCCTGAAGGTGGCATCGCAGGTCAATAGAGTGGTCAAGAAGGCATACGGCATGCTTTCCTTCATCGGACGGGGTACTGAGTACAAGAGTTGGCAGGTCATGTTACAGTTGTATAAGACTTTGGTTCGGCCACATTTGGAATACTGCATGCAGTTCTGGTCGCCACATTACCAAAAGGATATGGATGCTTTGGAGAGGGTGCAGAGGAGGTTCACCAGGATGTTGCCTGGTATGGAGGGTGCTAACTATGAAGAGAGGTTGAGTAGATTAGGATTATTTTTATTAGAAAGACGGAGGTTGAGGGGGTACCTGATTGAGGTGTACAAAATCATGAGAGGTATAGACAGGGTGGATAGCAAGAAGCTTTTTCCCAGAGTGGGGGATTCAATTACTAGGGGTCACGAGTTCAAAGTGAGAGGGGAAAAGTTTAGGGGGGATATGCATGGAAAGTTCTTTACGCAGAGGGTGGTGGGTGCTTGGAACGCGTTGCCAGCGGAGGTGGTAGACGCAGGCACGATAGCGTCTTTTAAGATGTATCTTGACAGATACATGAACGGGCAGGAAGCAAAGTGATACAGACCCTTAGAAAATAGGTGACATGTTTAGATAGAGGATCTGGATCGGCGCAGGCTTGGAGGGCCGAAGGGCCTGTTCCTGTGCTGTAATTTTCTTTGTTCTTTGTTCTAACTAGGAGCAGGAGTAGGCAATTCAGCCCCTCGAGCCTGCTCCGCCATTCAATACGATCATGGCTGATCTCATCTCGGCCTCAATGCCACTTTCCTCCCCGTTCCCCATAAACCTTTAACTCATTACGAATTAAACATCTGTCCATCTCCTCCCTAAATTTACTCAATGTCCCGGCATCCACCGCACTCTGGGGTAGTGAATTCCACAGACTCACAAACCTTTGAGAGAAGTAATTTCTCCTCATCTCTGTTTTAAATCTGCTACCCCTATCCTAAAACTATGACCTCTTGTTCTAGATTGCTCCACCAGAGGAAACATCCTCTCTACGTCTACTTTGTCAATCCCCTTAATCATTTTATATATCTCAATTAGATCTCCTCTCATTCTTCTAAACTCTGGAGGGTAAAGGCCTAAACTGCTCAATCTGTCTTCATAAGACAAACCCCTCATCTCTGGAATCAATCCAGTGAACCTCCTCTGAACTGCCTCCAATGCAAGTACATCCCTCCTCAAGTAAGGGGACCAAAACTGTACGCAATACTCCAGGTGCAGTCTCACTCATGCCTTGTACAGTCGCAGCAACACTTCCCTACTTTTATACTCTATTCCTTTAGCAATAAATGCCAAAATTCCATTTGCCTTCCTTATTACCTGCTGTATCTGCGTACTAGTTTTCTGCGATTCATGCACGAGGACACCCAGATCCCTCTTCACTGATGCACTCTGAAGTTTCTCTCCATTTAGATAATAATTTGCCTTTCTATTCTTCTGACCAAAATGGATAACCTCACACTTATCCACATTAAACTCCATCTGCCAAATTTTGTCCCATTCACCTAACCTATCCATATCCATTTGTAAATTTCTTGTTTCTTTATTGCAACTTACTATCCCACCTAATTTAGTGTCATCTCCAAATTTGGCTATAGTACCTTCTATCCCTGCATCCAAGTCATTAGTATAGATTGTAAATAGTCGAGGACCAAACCCTGTGGCACCCCACTAGTTACATCTTGCCAACCAGGAAAAGACACATTTATCCTGACTCTCTGTTTTCTGTGGGTTAACCAATCCTCCTAAGGAGCTATATAAGTGCAAGTTCTTTCCCTTCTCACCTTTTCCAACTGGAAATTTCCTCTTCCCCCAGAAAGTAGTCTAGTTCTTTTCTGAAGTACTGCAATGAATACATTACTGTTGCATGATTTAGTCATCTGTTCCAGAATGTGACAACTCTACATATAGCAATATTTCCTGGCACCAAAATCGTTGCCTAATGATTTTCCATTTGTATCAAAAGGAATAATTTTTCCTTTTTTTCTAAGAATTGCACAAATTGTGCTTTAACAAA
Source organism: Heterodontus francisci (assembly GCF_036365525.1). Classification (NCBI taxonomy): domain Eukaryota; kingdom Metazoa; phylum Chordata; class Chondrichthyes; order Heterodontiformes; family Heterodontidae; genus Heterodontus; species Heterodontus francisci. The sequence goes on along the minus strand of NC_090375.1, from coordinate 156,579,947 downwards.
TAACTGAGTTGAACTTAATTTCCTCTTCAGTAAAATGACAGAAGGCAGCTCATACATTATAGGGGTAATTTTATGAATTTATACTCCCAGGAGGGAGCCACCCCATCAGGAGCATGCATCATGAATTTGGACGTGAAGGTCAGCGAGCTCTGCTTTTCCGACTGTGGACTGAAAATCTCATGGGGCCCACACCGACCTCCAGCTCAATTTGCCAATAAGCTCCCCTGGCAGGAGACACTCTGTGCTGAAAGCAAAAGAATTTCTTAAGTTTACATTTCTGCAATTACGATTATTCTATGATTACAGAGGCAGCTTATCTTCTGGGCAAAAGTGAAACTCCCTGACAGCAGCCTGGTCTTTGAGAGGCTCCGAGAATCTCTGCAGCTGGGTTATGCTGTGCATTTTAATTTTATTCTGATAAAATAAGAACAAAATACAATGAGCTGCTCTTTGCTGCTAAAAAAACAATAATGCCCAACCCAGCCATGGGCCTGTAGTGGGTTTTGTGTAGCTGTAGATATAACCACTCACAGCACAGAGTACAAAAGTAAAACAAACCCTCCCCTCTGGCCAACACTGTAGCAGTTGTGTTGCCCCAATACAGAGCTCCCTTCAGAGAGTAAAAAAAAGAGAGGAGGAAAACACCATTATAATACCATTTTTATTGAAGGCTGCAGTACTGGCTGTATTTTATAGTGACTCAAGCAGGACCCACATCTTTAAAGTTTTGCTCACTTTACAAAGACGTTGGTTAATGTAGAAGCACCATGTTGAGCAGTCAGACTCATTCCAGGAGAACTACTGACTGGCCTCCGATTGCCAATGCATTTCTTTCTTAATTGCTAAGACACGTGGCTCGGCCACTCCAATGAAAATCAGGGTCCTGGAGCAATTTTACCAGGAACAACAGAACAGTTCTCTTCTCTTTGGCCTCCTTATCTTGAGAGACAATGGGTAAGCGCCTGGAGGTGGTCAGTGGTGTGTGGAGTAGTGCCTGGAGTGGCTATAAAGGCCAATTCTAGAGTGACAGGCTCTTCCACAGGTGCAGCAGAAAAATTTGATTGTCGGGGCTGTTACACAGTTGGCTCTCCCCTTGCGCTTCTGTCTTTTTTCCTGCCAACTGCTAAGTCTCTTCAACTCGCCACACTTTAGCCCCGCCTTTATGACTGCCCGCCAGCTCTGGCGAACACTGGCAACTGACTCCCACGACTTGTGATCAATGTCACAGGACTTCATGTCGCGTTTGCAGACGTCTTTGAAGCGGAGACATGGACGGCCGGTGGGTCTGATACCAGTGGCGAGCTCGCTGTACGATGTGTCTTTGGGGATCCTGCCATCTTCCATGTGGCTCACATGGCCAAGCCATCTCAAGCGCCGCTGACTCAGCAGTGTGTATAAGCTGGGGATGTTGGCTGCCTCAAGGACTTCTGTGTTGGAGATACGGTCCTGCCACCTGATGCCAAGTATTCTCCGGAGGCAGCGAAGGTGGAATAAATTGAGACGTCGCTCTTGGCTGACATACGTTGTCCAGAACAGTAAACCTGGATTAAAGATAAACAGTATGGCCTAGATTTTGCAGTAAAAATAATCGTGCCCCTATCAACGCGCAGTGTCATTATAGTGTAAATGGGACACCAACTTCCAGCAACCACACATGTGCAGTTAAATGCAGAATTAGGATGTTGCTGACCGGGTTCCCCTGTGTATATGCTCGGTATAGCATGCGCAGTGTGCCAGTAGATGGAGTCGATATTAAATGTTCAGTTTACAGCAGCAATCCAGAAGGTAACGCTGTGTGTTTCTTCCAGAGATTTACAATAACAGATCTACAGCGGGAGATCTTACAATGGCGACGAGGATGGGATCTGCATTTGCTTTATAGCCAGGTATTGTTCACTGTGCTTTCAGTCGTGAGCTCCAGGTAATGCAGATTATCAATTACGGACAGTGTTGAGGTTTGTGCACAGCAGCCCTTGTATATTTGTGCAGCTAATGCAGGACAGCCATTTTGTCTTATACATTAACGCAAAGGTAGTTTGATCTGCTTAAACCTCAGGGAAGAATTTATTGCAGGATTGTAACATCCCATGAAGTGCGCATTTGTTTCTTCCACCTGCCATTATTACTTTTGATGATGTCTGTGTGATTGTGCCTGTGGAATGCTATCCTGGATCCTTGATCACACACTATCACTACTGATGATCAAGATGGCAAAGGCTATGCCCAACCTATCACATTTTGCCGTGCACTCCGAGTCCTCATCTGTGTTCCCTTGCTGGCAGAAGTGGCTGCGGTATCTCGAGGGTGCAAGATGGGCTTTGGAATTACCAATGATAATAGAAAAAAGGCCTTATTTCTCCACTATGGAGGTGAAGAAATGGAAAATATTTTTGAAATACTTACACCTGTGCAAAATGACCATGACTCAGTGAAAAAAGCACTAAAAACTTATTTCACAACCAAGAAGAATACAATATATGAAACAATTACTTTCTGATGAACCAAGCAAGAAGCAAATGAGGCAATTAATCAATGTTGGTCAAGATTGAGACAACTGGCAACCAAATTTGACTTTGGTGATGTCAAATATGTTGAACGGGAAATCAAAACACAAATAATTGTAGGTGCCTCCAGTCAAATCTTTAGAAAGGCACTCGAGAAAGACAGAAAGCTATCAAAGTTGCTGGAGTTAGCAAGATCGTTATCCCTTTCAGATCCCAGAGCTGATGAAGGTGAGATTGTCAACAACAACAGCAACACTTCAAGCTCAACTCCTGTAAACAGTGTTCACCACTCATGTGCCAGACAACACCTAATGTCACACGTCGATATCCTAGTCGTGAGCGGAAACGTCCGCCTTACTTAAGCAATTATGTTACAAACTGAAGTAATGTCCAAACAAAACAATGTAAACCAACCACTGAAACTCCCATTTACCAAGAAGGGGAGGAATATGGTGTATTGTTCATTTATTGTTCATTTATTGTTCATTTGATATGTAGTGTATTGTTCATTTGAGTCCACCAGACATTCTTAGTGTAGCATATGCAGTGTGCCATTAGAGGGAGTCAATAATAAAGGTTCAGTTTACAGCAGCAATTCAGACGATAGAGAGAGCTGTGTGTTTCTTCCAGAGATTTACAATAGCAGATTGACAGAGATCTTAAACCCTGTTCCTCCAGAATCTTGGAATAAGAATCAACATTGAAATGCATGGAGTTCATATGTGTACCCACTAAACTTGCCAGAAAAATTTAGGGCTTTATCCACTGCAGTGTAAATACATTTTTTAATGGTGTGAAAAGTCTTTGTTACTATCAAACAAACTTTCTGGCATTGAAAATTAACTTTTATAATTGTGTAATCTCAATCCTTCAGATTTTAGTTATTGTTAGAGATTTTTTAAAAGTTGTTCCTTAACTTTTGATTACTCTTTTATGTTTACTCTTAATCCAATTTTTATTTCCCCTCTCTTTATTTCACATTCTATACATGATTTTACATTGAATTAATCATTCTAACTTGCATTTCCTGGTTCAGACACTTCACACCTCATTAAAATTCTTTCATTTAATTGATTAAGGAGGCACAATGTTACCTAAATATCCACTATAGTGGACATTGCACCAAAATGGCTCTCTAATCACACCAAGTTCCAGTGCAAACTCCCATAAAAATTCTGTGAGCAAGTCTAAGTATAGTTAACAGCTGGTGTTATTTGTTTGCTGCTGACAGCTAAATTCAGGCCATTTGTTTCCTGCAGCTCATAAGATGGATGTGATATGTATCTGACTCAGGCTTGCAGATCTCACACCAGATATTTGTCCAATATTGACAGTTCTGAAATCACCACTGTAAGCGTAACACAGGTTGGGTGCAAAATAGTGCTGGTTAGCTGAGATAATGATGGCTACAGGAATGTATTGCTGTAAATAGGCTCTATTATGATACAAGATAAGATAGATAAGTCAAACAACAGCCTGACATAGACTTACTCACTGAATCATACCTGATAGGCAATGTTCCAGATACCTCCATCACCATCCCTGGATATGTCCTGTCCCACCGGTAGGAGAGACTCACTAGAGGTGGTGGCACAGTGGTATACAGTCGGCAGGGAGCTGCCCTGGGAGTCCGTGACATTGACTCCGGACCCCATGAAGCCGCATGACATCAGGTGAAACATGAGCAAGGAAACCTCCTGCTGATTACCACCTACCGCCCTCTCTCAGCTGATGAATCAGTGCACCTTCATCTTGAACATCACTTGGAAGAAACACTGAAGGTAACAAGGGCACAGAATGTACTCTGGATGGAGGACTTCAATGTCCATCACCAAGAGTGGCTCGGTAGCACCACTACTGACCGGGCTGGCCGAGTCCTGAAGGACATAACTGCCAGATTGGGCCTGCGGCAGCTGGTGAGGGAACTAACAAGAGGAAAAAACTTATTTGATCTCATCTTCTGCAATCTGCCCATGACAGTATTGGTAGGAGTGACCACCACACAGTGTTTGTGGAGAAGAAGTCCTGTGTTGTGTGGCACTACCACCATGCTAAATGGAATAGTTTCAGAACAGATCCAGCAACTCAAAACTGGGCATTCATGAGGTGCTGTGGGCCATCAACCACAATCTGTAACCATATGGCCCAGCATATCCCCCACTCTACCATTACCATCAAGCCAGCAGATCAACCCTGGTTCAATGAGGAGTGCAGGAGAGCATTCCAGGAGCAACACCGGGCATACATAAAAAAATGAGGTGCCAACCTAGTGAAGGTACAACACAGGACTACAAGCATGCTAAAAGGTGGAAGCCGCATGCTATAGGCAGAGCGAAGTGATCCCACAACCAAAGCATCAAAGCAAAGCTCTGCAGTCCTGCCGCATCCAGTCATGTATGGTGGTGCACAATTGAACAACTAAATGGAGAAGGAGGCTCCAAAATCAACCCATCTTCAATGAAGGTGGAGCCCAGCACGTCAGTGCAAAGGACAAGGCTGAAGCATTTGCACCAACTTCCGCCAGAAGTGCCGAGTGGTGAGCAATCTCAGCCTCCTCCTGAGGTCCCCAACATCATAGATTCCAGTCTCCGGCCAATTCGAATCACTCCACGTGGTATCAAGAAATGGCTGAAGGCAGTGGTTACAGAAAAGGTTATAGCCCCTGACAACATCCTGGCTTTGGTTCTTAAAAATTGTCCTCCAGAACTAGCCGCGCCCTTAGCCAAGCTGTTCCAGTACAACTACAGCACTGGCATCCAACCAGCAATGTGGAAAATTGCCCAGGTATGCACTGTCCACAAAAAGCAGGATAAATCCAATCTGGCAAATAACAGCCCCATCAATCATCAGCAAAGTGATGGAAGCTGTTGTTAACAGTGCTATCAAGTGGTACTTACTCAGCAATAGCCTCCTCACCAATACTCAATTTGGGTTTCATCAGGGCCACTCAGCTCCTGAATTCATTACAGCCTTTGTCCAAACATGGACAAAAGTATTGAACTCATGAGGCAGCATTTGACCAAGTGTGGCATCAAGGTGCCTAAGCAACATTGCAGTCAATGGGAATTAAGGGTAAAGCTCCCCACTGGTTGGAGTCATACCTACAGTCATAGAATTTTACAGCACAGAAACAGGCCCTTTGACCCAACGTGCCTGCTCCGACCATCAAGCACCGTCCAAAACTAATCCCACTTCCTCGCACTTGGCCTGTAGCCTTGTTTGTTATGGCATTTCAAGTGCTCATCTAAATACTTCTTAAATGTCATGAGTATTCCTGCCTCTACCACCCCTTCAGGCAGTGTGTTCCAGATTCCAACCACCCTCTGGGTGAAAAAATCTTTCCTCAACTCCCCTCTAAACCTGTTGCCCCTTACCTTAAATCTATGTCCCCTAGTTATTGACCTCTCCGCTAGGGGAAAAAGTTTCTTCCTATCTATCCTATCAATGCCCCTCATAATTTTATATACGTCAGCCTTCTCTGCTCTAAGGAAAACAACCCTAGCCTATCCAGTCTCTCTTCATAACTGAAATGCTCCAGCCCAGGCAACATCCTGGTGAATCTCCTCTGCACCCTTTCCATTGCAATCACATCCTTCCTATAGTGTGGTGACCAGAACTGTACACAGTACTCCAGCTGCAGCCTGAAACCAGTGTTTTATACAACTCCATCATAACCTCCTGCTCTAATAGTCTGTGCCTTGGCTAATAAAGGTAAGTATCCTGTAAGCCTTCCTAACCACCTTATCTACCTGTGCTGCTGCCTTCAGTGTTCTATTGACAAGCACCCCAAGGACCCTCAGACCCTTTGTACTCCCTAGGGTCCTACCATCCATTGTATGTTCCCTTGCCTTGTTAGTCCTCCCAAAGTGCATCACCTCACACTTCTCAGGATTAAACTCCATTTGCCACAGCTCCGCCCACCTTACCAGCCCATCTGTATCTTCCTGTAATCCAAGGCCTTCCTTCTCACTATTTACGACACCACCAATTTTCGTGTCGTCTGCGAACTTACTGATCATACCTCCTATATTCATTTCTAAATCATTAATGTACACTACAAACAGTAAGGGTCCCAGCACCGATCCCTGCGGTACCCCAATGGTCACAGTCCTCCATTCACAAAAACAACCCTCGACCATCACCCTCTGCCTCATGCCACTAATCCAATTTGAATCTAATTTGCCAAATTACACTGGATCCCATGGGCTCTTACTTTCTTAACCAATCTCCCATGCGGGACCTTATCAAAAGTCTTACTGAAGTCCATGTAGACGACATCAATTGTCTTACCCTCATGTACACCTCTAGACACCTCCTCAAAAAATTCAATCAAATTTGTTAGGCATGATCTCCCCCTGACAAAGCCATGCTGAGTATCCCTGATCAATCCCTGCCTCTCCAAGTGGAAATTAATCCTGCCTCTCAGAACTTTTTCCAATAATTTCCCTACCACTGACTTTAGACTCACAGGCCTATAATTACCTGGTTTATCCCTGCTACCCTTCTTGAATAATGGTACCTCATTCACAGTCCTCTAATCCTCTGGCACCTCTGCTGTGGCCAGAGAGGATCTGAAAATTTGAGTCAGGCCCCTGCTATCTCCTCCCTTGCTTCACATAGCAACCTGGGATACATCTCATTTGGGCCTAGGGATTTATCCACCTTTAAGCCCGCTAATACAGCTAATACTTCCTCCTTTTCAATGCTAATTTGATCAAATATATCACAATCCCCCTCCCTAATCTCTACACCTACATCGTCCTTCTCCATAGTGAACACAGATGAAAAGTAATCATTCAAAACCTCACCTATGTCCTCCGGCTCCACACACAGGTTGCCTCTTCGATCCCTAATGAGCCCTACTTTTTCCCTGGTTATCCTCTTGCCCCTAACATACTTATAAAACACCTTGGGATTTTCATTTATCTTGTCTGCCGGTGAGTTTTCATGCCCCCTCTTCGTTCTCCTAATTACTTTTTTAAGTACCCCCTACATTTTCTATACTCCTCTTGGGCCTGCACTGTTTTCAGCACTCTGAATCTGCCATAAGCCTCCTTTTTTTCCCTTATCCAATCCTCTATATCCCTTGACATCCAGGGTTCTGACCTGTTGGTCCTACTCTTCACCTTCACAGGAACATGCTGCACCTGAACCCTCACAATTTCCCTTCTAAATGACTCCCACTGGTCTGATGTAGACTTTCCTGTCAGAAGCTGCTCCCACTTTGGCCAGATCCTGTTTTATCATATTGAAATCTGCCTTCCCCCAATTCAGTACTTTTATTTCCGGTCCCTCTACGTCCTTTTCCATAACAACCTTAAATCTTACAGAGTTATGGTCACTATCCCTGAAATGCTCCCCCACTTCCACTTCTACCACTTGTCGGGCTTCATTCCCTAGGATTAAGTGCAGTACCGCTCCTCCTCTTGTAGGACTCGCTACGTGCTGGCTCAAAAAGCTCTTCTGAATGCACTTGAAAAATTCCGCCCCCTTTGAGCTTTTTGCACTAATACTATCCCCTCTAATATAGGGGAAGTTGAAATCCCCTATTATTATTACTCGATTACTTTTGCACCTGTCTGAGATTTGCCTATATATCTGCTCCTCTATCACTGCCTGACTGTTTGGAGGCCTGTAGTACACTCCAGGCCAAGTGATAGTCCCCTTTTTGTTTTTAAGTTCTACCCATATGGCCTCATTAGAGGAACCTTCTAGGATATCATCCCTCCTTACTGTAGTAATTGACTCCTTGATCAACATTGCAATGCCACCTCCTCTTTTAGTCCCTCCCTTATCACATCTGCAGATTCCATACCCTGATATATATTAAGCTGCCAGTCCTGCCCTTCCCTCAACCATGTCTCAGTGATAGCAATAATATCATATTCCCATGTGTTAATCAACGCCCTCAATTCATCTGCCTTACTAGTAAGACTCCTTGCATTAAAATAGATACCATCCAGCCTTGCATTATTTGCTTGAACCTTAACAGGTCGACATTTACTCTGCCCTCCAGACTGACTTAGCTTCTCATTAATATTTGATTGTACAACACCCCCTACTGTGCTTCCACTCTGTATCCCATCCTCCTGCCAAATTAGTTTAAACCACCCCCCCCCCCCCCTCCCCCAAACAGCACTAGCAAACCTCCCAGCAAGGATGCTGGTCCCGTTCCGGTTCAGGTGCAACCCGTCCATCTTATACAGATCCCACCTTTGCCAGAAACAGGCCCAGTGATCCAGGAAACTAAAGCCCTCCCCCCTGCACCATCTCCTCAACCATGCATTCATCTGCTCTAACCTCCTATTCATATATTCACTAGCCCGTTGCACCAGAAGAAACCCAGAGATTACAACCCTTGAGGTCCTACTTTTTAATCTGCTACCTAACTCCCTAAATTCTTTATGCAGGATCTCATCTCTCTTTCTACCTATGTCGTTGGTACCAATATGGACCACGACCTCCAGCTGTGCACCCTTACCCTTCAGAATACCTCACACAAAGAAAGATGGTTGTGGTTGGTGGAGGCCAATCATCTCAGCCCAAGGACATTGCTGCAGGAGTTCCTCAGGTTAGTGTCCTAGGCCCAACCATCTTCAGCTACTTCATCAATCACCTTCCTTCCAATCTAAGGTCAGAAGTGGGGATGTTTGCTGATGATTGCACAATGTTCAGCACCATTCACAACTCCTCAGATACTGAAGCAGTCTGTGTCCATATGCAGCAAGACCTGGACAACATTCAGGCTTTGGCTGTAAGTGGCAAGTAACATTCACGCCACACAGTTGTCAGACAATGGCTTTCTCTAACAAGAGAGAATCTAACCATCTCCCCTTGACATTCAACGGCATTACCATCGTTGAATCCCCACCAAAAACATTCTGAGGGTTACTATTGACCAAAAATTGAACTGGACCAGCCATATAAATACTGTGAGCAGGCCAGAGGCTAGGAATTCTGCAGCGAGTAACTCATCTCCTGACTCCCCAAAGCCTGTCCACCGTCTGCAAGGCACAAGTAAGGAGCGTGATGGAATATTCTCCACTTGTCTGGCTGTGTACAGCTCCAACAACATTCAAGAAGCTCGGTACCATCCAAGACAAAGCAGCCCACTTGATTGGCACCCCATCCGCCACCTTAAGCATTCACTCCCTCCACCACCAGCGCATAGTGGCAGCACTGTGTACCATCTACAGGATGCACCGCAGCAACTTGCAGCAACTTGTACCTTCCAAACCAGTGACCTGGAGTCATTGAGTCATTTAGGGCATAGAAGAAGGCCATTCGGACCATCAAGTCTATGCTAGCTCTCCGCGGAGCAATTTAGTCAGTCCCACTCCCCCGCTTGATCCCCATTGCGCTGCATGTTTATTTCCTCCAAGTGGCCATCTAATTTCCTTTTAAAGTCATTGATTGTCTCTGCTTCCACCACCCTTGTGGGCAGTGAGTTCCAGGTCATTACTACTCATTGCGTAAAACGGTTCTTGCTCTCTTTCCTCCAGCATCTCTTGCCCAAAACCTTCAATCTGTGTCCCCTAGTCCTTGTACCATCAGTTACTGGGAACAGTTTTTCCTTGTCTAACTTCTTGAAGCCTGTCATAATCTTGTACACCTCTATCAAATCTCCCCTCAATCTCCTTTGCTCCAGGGAGAATGACCCCAGCTTGTCCAACCTAACCTTGCAACTAAAATCCCCCATCCCTGGAGCGATTCTGCTAAATCTCCTCTGCACCCTCTCAAAGACCCTCACATCTTTCCTAAAGTGTGGTGACCAGAATTGGACGCAGTATTCTAGTTGGGGCATAACTTCCCTGCTTTTGTACTCTACGCCTCTATTTATAAAGCCCAAGATCCCATAAGCTTTGCTAACCACTCAATGTGTCCTGCCACCTTCAAAGATTGATGCACATGCACTCCAAGGTCCCTCTATTCCTGCACACTCTTTTGAACTGAGCCATTAAGTCTATATTGCCTCACCCTATCCCTTTTGCCAAAATGCATCACCTCACACTTCTCTGTATGAACTTCCATCTGCCACTTGTCTGCCCATTCTGCTAGCCTATCTGTGTCCTGTTGCCGTTGATTGGTATCATCCTCACTGCTACACCTCCAAGGCTGGTTTCATCGGCAAATTTTGAAATTTTACTCTGTATTCCAATATCCAAGTTATTTATATATAGCAAAAAAGCAGTGTTCCTAACACTGACCTTTGGGGAACACCACTGTCTACCATTCTCCAGTCTGAAAAACAACCGTTTACCATGACTCGCTGTTTTCTGTACTTGAGCCACTACTGCCTCAAAGTGGATTGTTGAATTATTCCCTAGAGGGAGGTTCCAAAAATATATTCCTAACATTCAAAATGTTCTGCAACTTTAAACCATTTCACAACTCCTGACCATTTTGTAATCTATGATTTACTGCTAGTGTATGCAACAAACATGCCTTCTCCTCACTAGCACATTACACATTTAGTTTAGTTTAGTTTAGAGATACAGAACTGAAACAGGCCCTTCGGCCCACCGAGTCTGTGCCGACCATCAACCATCCATTTATACTAATCCTACACTAATCCCATATCCCTACCACATCCCCACCTGTCCCTATATATTTCCCTACCACCTACCTATACTAGGGGCAATTTATAATGGCCAATTAACCTATCAACCTGCAAGTCTTTGGCATGTGGGAGGAAACCGGAGCACCCGGCGGAAACCCACGCAGACACAGGGAGAACTTGCAAACTCCGCACAGGCAGTACCCAGAATTGAACCCGGGTTGCTGGAGCTGTAGGGCTGCAGTGCTAACCACTGCGCCACTGTGCCGCCCGTTGTTGTTTGTTTGTTGAGACTAATTGTTCTGAAGAATGGTTTACAATATAATGGTGTGGAATAATTTAAGGCATTGAATTAAACTCTTATTAGACCCTTCTTTTCATCATATGCCGAAACAAATAGTCATAAACCTTTATGTGCTAACTGTTAAAGTGGCACTGTCATCTTGTTAAAATAGGAAAGTCGATCTCTGTATGACTGTATGTTCTCTGTGATCTGTCAGATTTTCCTGTCTCTGGTACTTATTTGCTTTTCTTGTAATAAAGCTATTCTTTCTCCTGAGGCTTGCCAGATGAAACCTAAACTTTATAGAAAGTATATCTTATCGAGTGGTTGGTGACAATTGCTGTTACATTTTAAGCTGAAGGCCAGTCGTTTCACAAGAAATGTCCACTTTCCTCCACTGGAATTGTAGGTTGTCAGATGAATCAATCAGACCAGTTGCAAGGTGGAACTGGAGCCTAGTAGAGTCAGTCCGATTCATTGAAGGGTTGGACTTCGAGATTAATAATGGATTAATGCTTTCACTGAAGTAAACACAGAAATATACAAAGGTATTGAATGTTCATCTTCTATTATGGCCAAGCATAACTCCTAACCTCATATTTTAAGGATTTAAAAACAGTAAATGCCTGTAAATTTAAACATAGCAAATTCATATCTATCCAGTCATAGCCAGAGAATCTCCTGCAATGACATAAGCGGACTCCACTCAAAGTGCTTTCATTTATCATCCAATACTGCCCCCAAGTCAGTACCTAACATGCTGCCTCATCACCCGATGGCAGAATCTAGCCCTGCACAGGTGGTGGTGGGACAGCATTTGGCTCCAAAACCCAGAGGTCGAGACCAAGAGGATCTCAGCAGTCAGACAGGGATCTGAGCACCTTTGCTGAAGCCACAGGAGTTGCAGCATGTAACAGAGGAAGGAAAAGGAAGAGGAAAGCTTTGTAGTTGCACAAGAACATGCACGTGGATGTATGGTAAAATGTCATTTGATAAGTTTCCATTGTTTAAGCACATAAATTTTATTCTTTTGCACCACTTTCCCTTCTGGCCCATTCTTGATTGCAGAGTGGCAAGCAGCCTTTTAACTTGTTCGACAATGACTAGGAAGACATGAATTGACAGGACCACTGGGGAGATGTGCAAGGGGGCAATGGTTAAGTGTTTTGTGTCAATTGTGGGGGCAGGAAGAGTGGCTGATGGTTTGTGTGATCACACATCTGATGGTGATATGTCATTCATTGTAGCGCTGTTGGGTTTCATTGGTTGGGTTTCTGATGGGTGTCATAGCCAAGTTTGAAGTGGGTATCCATTGTCTTATAGCAGCCACTGTTTAAGTCTGTTTGCAAGCTCAAAGAGATCTGGGAGCTTGGACTGCCGAAGGATGAACATATCATGGGAGCTCCCTGAGACTCTTGTGTACACCTGCAGAATTATCTTTATGTGGTTTCACACCAGCTGCACATTGATGGAATGGAAGCCCTTGCAGTTCACTACTGGTTGATCTGGGGGTGTGTGGATTGCTACGTGTGTGTAATCAATGATGGCCTGCACCTTTGGGAAGTCAGCCAGAGACACAAACCAGAACATCTGCCCTTTTTGACTGGTGTCATTGTGGGCACAGTGAGGAAGAGGAAGAGCATGGCCAGCCCTAGCAAACAATCTGTCACCTGTATTACACATTGTGGGCTGCCTCCTGGCAGATCCTGGCCACCAGATCCAGCAGACAGCAGGTCTTTTCCAGCAAGCTGCAGATGGCATGACGACCTAAGCCTCCTGAAACACTGCTTTTTGCACATTTTTTTTTTAATTCATTCATGGGATGTGGGCGCCGCTGGCCAGGCCAGCATTTATTGCTCATCCCTAATTGCCCTTGAGAAGGTGGTGGTGAGCTGCCTTCTTGAACCGCTGCAGTCCATTTGGGGTAGGTACACCCACAGTGCTGTTAGGAAGGGAGTTCCAGGATTTTGACCCAGCGACAGTGAAGGAACGGCGATATAGTTCCAAGTCAGGATGGGTGTGTGACTTGGAGGGGAACTTGCAGGTGGTGGTGTTCCCATGTATGTGCTGCCCTTGTCCTTCTAGTTGGTAGAGGTCACGGGTTTGGAAGGTGCTGTCTAAGGAGCCTTGGTGCATTGCTGCAGTGCATTTTGTAGATGGTACACACTGCTGCCACTGTGCATCGGTGGTGGAGGGAGTGAATGTTTGTAGATGGGGTGCCAATCAAGCGGACTGCTTTGTCCTGGATGGTGTCGAGCTTCTTGAGTGTTGTTGGAGCTGCATCTATCCAGGCAAGTGGAGAGTATTCCATCACACTTCTGACTTGTGCCTTGTAGATGGTGGACAGGCTTTGAGGAGTCAGGAGGTGAGTTACTCGTCTCAGGATTCCTAGCCTCTGACCTGCTCTTGTAGCCACAGTATTTATATGGCTACTCCAGTTATGTTTCTGGTCAATGGTAGCCCCTAGGATGTTGATAGTGGGGGATTCAGCGATGATAATGCCGTTGAATGTCAAGGGGAGATGGTTAGATTCTCTCTTGTTGGAGATGGTCATTGCCTGGCACTTGTGTGGCACGAATGTTACTTGCCACTTATCAGCCCAAGCCTGGATATTGTCCAGGTCTTGCTGCATTTCTACACGGACTGCTTCAGTATCTGAGGAGTCACGAATGGTGTTGAACATTGTGCAATCATCAGCGAACATCCCCACTTCTGACCTTATGATTGAAGGAAGGTCATTGATGAAGCAGCTGAAGATGGTTGGGCCGAGGACACTACCCTGAGAAACTCCTGCAGTGATGTCCTGGAGCTCAGATGATTGACCTCCAATAACCACAACTATCTTCCTTTGTGCTAGGTATGACTCCAGCCAGCGGAGGGTTTTCCCCCTGATTCCCATTGACTTCAGTTTTGCTAGTGCTTCTTGATGCCATACTCGGTCAAATGCTGCCTTGATGTCAAGGGCATTCACTCTCACCTCACCTCTTGAGTTCAGCTCTTTTGTCCATGTTTGAACCAAGGCTGTAATGAGGTCAGGAGCTGAGTGGCCCTGGCGGAACCCAAACTGAGCGTCACTGAGCAGATTGTTGCTAAGCAAGTGCCGCTTGATGGCACTGTTGATGACAACGTCCATCACTTTACTGATGATTGAGAGTAGGCTGATGGGGCGGTAGTTGGCCGGGTTGGATTTGTCCTGCTTTTTGTGTACAGGACATACCTGGGCAATTTTCCACATTGCAGGGTAGATGCCAGTGTTGTAGCTGTACAGGAACAGCTTGGCTAGGGGCGCGGCAAATTCTGGAGCACAGGTCTTCAGTACTATTGCCGGAATATTGTCAGGGCCCATAGCTTTTGCAGTATCCAGTGCCTTCAGTCGTTTCTTGATATCACGTGGACTGAATCGAATTAGCTGAAGTCTGCCATCTGTGATGCTGGGTACTTCAGGAGGAGGCCGAGATGGATCATCAACTCGGCACTTCTGGCTGAAGATTGTTGCAAATGCTTCAGCCTTATCTTTCGCACTAATGTGCTGGGCTCCCCCATCATTGAGGATGGGGATATTTGTGGAGCCACCTCCTCCAGTTAGTTGTTTAATTGTCCACCACCATTCTCGGCTGGATGTGGCAGGACTGCAGAGCTAAGATCTGATCCGTTGGTTATCGGATCGCTTAGCTCTGTCTATTGCCTGGTGCTGCTCCTGGCATGCCCTGCTGCACTCTTCATTGAACCAGTGTTGGTCTCCTGGCTTGATGGTAATGGTAGAGTGGGGGATATACCGGGCCATGAGGTTACAGATTGTGGTTGAGTACAATTCTGCTGCTGCTGATGGCCCACAGCGCCTCATGGATGCCCAGTTTTGCATTGCTAGATCTGTTCGAAATCTATCCCATTCAGCACGGTGATAGTGCCACACAACATGATGGATGGTATCCTCAATGTGAAGGTGGAACTTCGTCTCCACAAGGACTGTGCGGTGGTCACTCCTACCAATACTGTCATGGACAGATGCATCTGCGGCAGGCAGATTGGTGAGGACGAGGTCCCGTATGTTCTTCTCTCATGTTGGTTCTCCCACCACCTGCCGCAGACCCAGTCTTGCAGCCATGTCCTTTAGGACTCGGCCAGCTCGGTCAGTAGTGGTGTTACCGAGCCACTCTTGGTGATGGACATTGAAGTCCCCCACCCAGAGTACATTTTGTGCCCTTGCCACCCTCAGTGCTTCCTCCAAGTGGTGTTCAACATGGAGGAGTACTGAGTCATCAGCTGAGGGAGGTCGTAATCAGTAGGAGGTTACCTTGCCCACGTTTAACCTGATGCCATGAGACTTCATGCGGTCCAGAGTCGATGTTGAAGACTCCCAGGGCAACTCCCTCCCTACTGTATACCACTGTGCCACCACCTCTGCTGGGTCTGTCCTGCCGGTGGGACAGGACGTACCCGGGGATGGTGATGGCAGTGTCTGGGACATTGTCTGTAAGGTATGATTCCGTGAGTATGACTATGTCAGGCTGTTGCTTGACTAGTCTGTGGGACAGCTCTCCCAGCTTTGGCATAAGCCCCCAGATGTTAGTAAGGAGGACTTTGCAGGGTCGACAGGGCTGGGTTTGCCATTGTTGTTTCCGGTGCCTAGGTCGATGCCGGGTGGTCCGTCCTGTTTCATTCTTTTTATAGACTTTGTAGCGGTTAGGTACAACTGAGTGGCTTGCTCGGCCATTTCAGAGGGCATGTAAGAGTTAACCACATTGCTGTGGGTCTGGAGTCACATGTAGGCCAGACCAGGTAAGGACAGCAGATTTCCTTCCATAAGGGACATTAGTGAACCAGATGGGTTTTTACAACAATCGACAATGGTTTCATGGCCATCATTAGACTCGTTTTAATTCCAGATTTATTAATTAAATTCAAATTCCACCTTCTGCTGTGGTGGGATTCGAACCCATGTCCCCAGAGGAATACCCTGGGTCTCTGGGTTACTAGTCCAGTGATAATACCACTACGCCACCGCCTACATATCAAGGAAACTCAGCCCCTGCCTGTTCACACTGTATTACAGGTAGTGCCTTCTGCAAACTGCACTCCTCTGCTGCTGCCCTCTTTATGGGTAGAATTAAGAAATAAAAAAGGACGTAAGACATTGGTGTGACTTCTGTATCGCCCCCACACCCCCATAGCTGTGAAATGGCAGAATGTAAAAATGTAGGGATTAGACAAGCATGTCACAACATCAGAGTAGTCTTAATGGGGGATTTTCATTTTCATTTGGACTGGGTTAAGCAGATTAGCACATGTCAGATAGGTCGTGAATTTCTTGAGTTTGTTCAAGATAATTTCCTGCAACAATATGCACTAACACCAACAAGAGGGAACATCCTGTTCGATGCAATAATAAGTAATGAGCCAGATTTATCTAACAGCCTAATTGTGCGTGAACATTTATCTAATAGTGATCATAATATGATCAAATTTAATGCTGTGTTTGAAAGGCAGAAACATGAAAGAGCGACTATGGGGAGAGAGTTTAACCTATAAGAATAGGCGGGTTTGAGAGAGGTGGGGGTTTAAAGTCTGAAAAATCTGTTTCCTGACCTAAACCCGCCTGTAGCCCACCCATTTCTGGCTTTATTTGGGCAACCAAACTGGCCCAAGGAGGCGGGTTGAAACATTAAAAATGATAATGATTCAGTGAGCTTCATTAACATTCTACTTTTAACTTTAACCACGGCAACTGAGTTTCCTGAGCATCAGGAAACCCAGCAGCTTCACCCAGGTGAGGACTTGATGGATTTAGGAGGTGAATCCCTTTACACCTACCTCCTGGATCCAGGTGCCTACCTGAGGAGCCTCCCCAATCAGGCACCATCCCACTGATCTCCCCAAGAATGCCGATCCCACCACCAGGCCCCCCCCCCAGATCCCCAATCCCCATGCAACAAAACCCCCAATCCCACACCCCCACCACCAGGCCACCAATTCCACACACACCCCCAACCCCACCACTGCCAGGCCCCAATCCACCCCCACCACCAGGCCCTCAATCCACCCCCCACACCCTCAACCACCCCCCCGCACCCCCCCCCCCCATTGTATTACTTCTTTCTAGACAAATACAAATAAAGCTGAAGGACAGGCATAAAGGTTTGAATGCAGAGCTTTAATGGAGATTTGCTGTTGCTTCAGCTTACATATCCTAACTGTGTAGCAGAACTGAATCACATGATATTACGTCCCTTCCAGTGATGTCAAACATATTAGCATAAACATATATTTAAATGATTATATTTAACATACTAACAAATACACTATCACAACATCCCCCTTCCCTTAAATGACAACTCCATATAGCATAACATTAGTATGTACATGAATAAGCAACCCTTATGAGATATATGTAAATAGTGTTATACTTGTCAAATTTCTTATAACATTTGACTGTAACAAGAACATTTGGAAAATTCCTCTTCGAGATGTTGTCTATGTCTTGAACCATACTGGTTGTTGGCCGACTCAACCAGACCTTGTGACAATGATATGTGAGAGTGTTCCTGAACTGTTCATCTTCTCCTCCTGAAACTTGTGTTTGGGAGGATTGTCCTCAGTTGTCATTGTGTTGCTTGCTGTCTCTTCATCTTCAAAACGTAAGCGGGTACGCGTAGGCGATGCTGATTGCTAGCCACGCACAAGGCAACCAGAGAGTCCCCTGAGATGAGACGGCTTTCTTTGCAGAACCACACCATTTTGTGTTGCCACCTCATACGAATGTGTTCCTTTACACACTTTGGATACCTCTGCTGGAATTCCTGTCTGTTCCTGTGGGTGATGGACCCTCACTGTTTGGGATAGAAATGCAATAATGTACCAATGTACCTCCTGGCTTGCTGTATTCATGTGACCTCTACCATGAGGGAATTGGACTGGGGGCAGCCAACACAGTGAATTTCAATAAAGACTCAGTATACACCAGACTGGTGTCCTGTGAGCTCGTAACATGATGTCAGAAATGAAAATCTGTTGAGAAGCACAGCGACAGAACAAAGGCCACAGGAAAGGTCACAACTGCTAACAGCTTCTGAAAGCCACAGGAAGCCACAGAAAAAGAACAAAGAAACAGCTGAAAGCACAGGGTAAGACAATGGCTACAACTTTTCCTCTGCCGGTGCCAATCAAAATGAAAGGTGATATGAAACAGAACTGGCAGTTCTTCCACTCGAAATGGCAAAATTATGAAAATGCGACAGATTTAATGAACAAACCAGAGCAACTGCGATTAGCTACACTGTTGGGGAGAGACTGTTACTGTAATCCACCCTAAATCTCTCTGAAGAACAAAAAAACAGACAGCAGAAATTTTGAAAGCCTTGAAGGCTCACTTTGAACCCCAAGTGAACGTAACCTATGAACGATATGTGTTCAATAATAGGGCCCAAGGTGAAAAAGAGTCCATTTATCAATATGTGGCTGCATTAACACAGCTCACAGAATGCTGTGAAATTGTGCAACTAAAATATGATCTAATTTAAGACAGGATTGTATTAGGCATAAGAGATCCCACAGTGAATGCACATCTACTGAGAGAGGAGAAACTGACTCTCAGGAAAGTGATCAACATGTGCAGAAGCGCTGAGGTTGTAAATCAGCAGCTAGACTATATTCCTGGCAGAACAGACCAAGCCTTGTATTGTGCTGATAGACATTCCAGGCCAAAAGGGCAAAATGATCACAGACAAAGGGCAGGCTGCAAGTACTGCGGAGGACATCACGCACAAGAAAAGAATACATGCCCAGTGTGGGGAAAGCAGTGTTTTCACTGCAAGAAGCTAAATTATTTTGCATGCAAGTGTTTGGCTAGGAGGAAGGACAACGACAGGTACAAATGACCACTGGAGAGATGTCAGCTGAAGATTCTGATGAATCACTGTAAAACATACAACAGGTTAGTTCAGACAGATCGATCAGTGATAAATGGTTTGTGACTGTTAGAATGATGACTGCAAAAGGAGAATATCATGTCAACATAAGATGCCAGGTAGACACCGGTGCATCATGCAACATAATGACCTTCACAGACCTGTGTAAAGTGGCTCAATATGGCGATCCAAAAATGAAGCCCTCAAAAGTAAGGTTGAGGCTATATGATGTCACCATACTAGTGACAAGAGGACAAGTTACTCTGACAGCCCAATGCAATGACAAAAATAAAGATCTGGAGTTCCAAATCACAGACGGCAAGCAAAAGCCACTCATCTCAACAGAAGCAAGTCTAAAGCTTGGACTGGTAACCCTCAATGTTCAAAAAGAGAAAACCCAGGAGATGGCCTACAGGAACAGGCGCCAGTGCTGGAACGAGAATGCCTTTGCCAGTCCCAAGGTGACGCAAGTCATACAGGCGCCCAGGAAGATCTGGCAGTCATCTGCTCAGGCACCCGAGGTGGGCTCAGATTCCACAGAGCGGGCAGACAAAATCAAGGTGAAATGGCAGAAAGCCAAATTTCATTTTGACAAAACTGCTGAACCATTGCTAGAATTGAGCATTGGAGAACCAGTCAGGGTACAAAACTTCAACGTGCTTAACAAGAGTCAGCTCAAGTGGCAACTTGGGACCTGCATAGAGCAGTTGTCACCTCGATCATATGCGATGGAAGTAAACGACCAGATATACCGTCGCAACCGCAGGCACACACGCCCAACTGGAGAAGCTGTTCCTTCACAGCAGGCGGCCAATCAGGAAGATGAGAACTCACCAGCTGCACAGGCCACAGAACAACCATCAGCCCCAGAGGTCCACAGCACCCCAACAACGGGAATGGAACAAGAACAGTTACCGAGGCAACAAGTGACAAGGAAACAACACTCGCTGGAGAAGGAGAATCAACCAGGTGAGCAACCAATCACAATGTGCACATGCACCGTTAAGAGACCGGAACGATTTAATAACCATGTTCAGAGACTGACAAGAATGATGAACTACTAATGCATGAGAACAGTTGCGTGCATAGTGGGTAACTTGGGCAACTCACAGTGTTAATGATAATGCATGCAAATTTTTTTTGTGTTTTTTGTATGTAAATGGGGATGTTTGGGATAGAAATGCAATACTGTACCAATGTGCCTCCTGGCTTGCTGTAGTCATGTGACCTCTAACATGAGGGAATTGGACTGAGGGAAGCCATTATAGTGAGTTTCAATAAAGACTCAGTATACACCAGACTGGTGTCCTGTGAGCTCGTAGCACTCACCTTCTGGCCAATGTACAGTGGCAGTAATTCTGCACCCACACACTTGTCGTGTGCGTCTTTCATCTTATCTTGTTTCTGACATAACCAGTTTGTGATCAAGGACATCTTGGTGAGATGATAGCTTGATAGTATTGTTCTCACTGGTTGACCAAACAGAGTCTCAGCAGGTGATGGCAATCTGGAGTCTAATGGCACTGAACAAAGATGCAATAACACAACTTGGATATCTTGCACAGTTTCCAAACACTTTTTGATCAATATTTTGACTGTCCTGACCATACGTTCAGCCATCCCATTTGAACAAGGATATTGGGGTGATGATGTGACATGGTTGATGAACCATTGTTCATACATATCCTGGAACGGTTTTCCTGTGTATTGTGGACAGTTGTCAGATACCACTTCTACCAGGGCACCAAAAAGACTAAAGATGGCACTAACAGTATTGGCCACTGCTGTACTCGATGTGTCTGGAAGCTTCTGCACAATAGGAAATTTGGAGTGATAGTCACTAGCAGATAGAATTCTCTACCCACAGAGTACATATCTGTTGCTATCTTGATCCATGGTGATGATGGGATGTCATGTAGTTGGAGAGCCTTTGTTGACTAGCCTGGTGTTCCTGACACACATCACAAGACTTCACCATCTGGTCAATGTCCTTGTAGATGCCAGGCCAGAACGCTGACTCGCGGGCGAGTCGTCTAGTTATTTCTATTCCCATGTGTCCTTGGTGGAACTGCCCAAGTATGTCAGACTGAAGTGTCACTGGGATGAAGACTTGGAGTCCTTTGAATAGTACTCCATTGGATTACTGATTTCATCCTTGTGTGGCAAATACGTTCTTAGATCAGTAGGGATTTCATGAATGGTCTCAGGCCCACCCTCTATAATGATTTGCCATAGAGCTCAGAGTTTGGGGTCTTGAGAAATCTCCATCTGGAGTTCCTTTCACTTGTTTTGACTGAAGCACATGTGATCTATGTTGTAGACATCCTCCAAGCTTGCACAGACTTCATCCATCTGGAAGTTGAGTGCTATGTCTTGTGCCTTCCCAGAGTTGGGCAGTCTACTTAGAGTGTCTAATAGGATCATCTGACTACCGGATTTGTATCTGACATCATAATTGCAGCCCTGAATCTTGACGACTAACCTCTGGAGTTGAGGTGGTGAACTCGCAAGCATTTTTCTCCAAATCACTACCAACGTCTTGTGATCTATCTTGACCATGACCTCTTTTCCGAATAAATATGTGCGCAACCTGATGCTCCTGAAGACGAGTGAAAATTTTTCATTCGACATTGGAATAATTTGCTTATGCTGGCGACAGACTTTTTGAACCAAGTGAGACAGGCTTGCCGTCCTGAAGAAGACATGCACTGAGACCTTTCTGTGATGCATTCACTTCTATTGTTGCCTTCTGAGGGTTACAGTATTGAAGACAAGACTCAGCTGACAGTGCTTGTTTCCACGTACTGAACACATGTCAGTGATCATCCTCCCTTAGGAACGGCACATCTTTCTTCAGCAATTCTCTTAGTGAAAGTGTATTCTCTGAGAAGCTCGGTATGCATGCAGCAAGGAAGTTGAATAGACCAAGACAACTTATGTTGGTCATCCTTGTCCCATGGTGTCAGCACTGTCTGGATGTCTTCAATCTTCCGAGGATCCGGGCAGAACTTGAGTAAATGGCACCAAAGAAATTTATGTGATCAGCCTTAATGGAGCACTTTTTGCTGTTGAAATCCAAATCTTCGCATCTGGCAGTCTTCATTAGTAAGTGTAAGTTTCTGTTTTGCTCTTCTTCCGTATGTCCTACGACAGTGATGTCATCTGCAATACACACACAGCCCAGGACTCATCCAGTCCATATGCTGTTGAAGTATATCCTGGCTGATCAACAGCTCAAATGGTAAACAAAGGAAACAGTAACTGCCAAAAGGAATTCTGAACATTGTTAGTTCTTGCGGCCCTCTTGACAAGTGTACGGGCAAATATCCATTTTTGCGTCTAATTTGGAAAAGTGTTTTGCTCCAAAGGGTTTAACTCTTCAAGTGTTTGTATCTTATGAGGTCAACTCTTTAAGGCTTTGTTTAGTCTCCTTGGGTCTAAATATAGTCGAATTGAACCGTCCTTCTTGATTGCAGTCGTGATGGAACTGCACCAGTCTGTGTGATGTTGCACTCGTCGAATGATGCCTTATTTTTCCATTCCATCCAGTTCCAGCTTCAGCTTTTCTCAAATGTACGCACTGCATTTTTGCGGTGGATCGATTGACGACATTGCTCCATCTTTAAGTTTTAGGACTCCGTTCCTGTGGAAGTTCCCAATTGTGTCAAACCGGGTCGGGTACAACCTCTCGAGGTCTTGTACTGATCCAATGGGTGTGCATCTGTTTTGACTGCTGTGGTCTTCTGACTGGGGCAGCTCATGGATGGTGACCATGTTAAGATTGTTGCACACTGGCATCCCTGCTACTGCTGGTCCTGACACATATACTATGTACAATATCTGAGTAGACCATGTTTATTCTTTGTACTTGCATTCCAGGTACAGGGAACATAGGTACTTTATTGTCAAGCCATTATATGCCGTAAGCTTCACTCTTGTGGGTTGGACCACAGACTTCCATGTCCTTGAGGATGTGGCAGGGTAAAGTGTTGGCAGTTGCACCGACATCAATCTTCACTCTCAGTCGATGCCTTATTGGGGCAAACGATCTGGAGTGTTGCAAAAGCTTCTGTTTTGTTAATGGAATGGACCTGTTCCACGAAGGTGATCGTGTGAAACAGCTGTTCACCTTTCATGTCTTCACCTTGATTCCCCCATTTCACGAATGGGTCTGTGCTTTTGGCGATGCCTGGAAGTGTCTCGCTTCCCTTCGCCTCTGGGTGGCGTACTTCTGTGGCTTGAGCACTGCCCGCTCTGGCGTCCCCCGTGTTCCTGCTACTGGACCTTCTGCAAAGTTTGGCCCAGTGGCCTTTAAGCCCGCATGCATTGCTTGTGTCTGTGTATGCTGGGCATCTACGCGGTTGGTGGAAGAGCATACTTTTACAGCCAGAGGTAGAATGACTCCCTTCGGTTGACCAAACGGGTGTCTTGAAAAGAAATTGCTTGTCAATTTAGTGAGCGTCTAACTGTTTAAGTGCTGTGACTATAAAAAACAGCCACTCAGCTCCTGACCTCATTACAGCCTTGGTTCAAACATGAAGGAAAGAGCTGAACTCAAGAGGTGAAGTGAGAGTGACTGCCCTTGACATCACGGCAGCATTTGACCAAGGAGCCCTAGCAAAACAGGAGTCAATGGTAATCAGGGGGATAACTCTCCGCTAGCTGAAGTCATATGTAGCACAAAGGAAGATGGTTGTGGTTGTTAAAGGTTCCTCAGGGTAGTGTCCTGGGCCCAACCAACTTCAGCTGCTCCATCAATGACCTTCCTTCCATCATAAGGTCAGAAGTGAGGATGTTCGCTGATGATTGCACAATGTTCAGCACCATTCGTGACTCCTCAGATACTGAAGCACCCCGTGTAGAAATGCAGCAAGACCAGACTTGGGCTGATAAGTGGCAAATAACATTCAAGCAACGCAAGTGTCAGGCAATGACCATCTCCAACAAGAGAGAATCTAACTATCTCCCCTTGACATTTAATAGCATTATGATCGCTGAATCCCCCACTATCAACATCCTGTGGGTTACCATTGACCAGAAACTGAACTGGAGTAACCATATAAATACTGTGGCCACAAGAGCAGGTCAGAGGCTAGGAATCCTGCGGTGAGTAACTCACCTCCTGACTCCACAAAGCCTGTCCACCATCTACAAGGCACAAGTCAGGAGTGTGATGGAATACTCTCCACTTGCCCAGATGGGTGCAGCTCCAACAACACTCGAGAAGCTCGACACCATCCAGGACAAAGCAGGATTTTCACCCCATCTACAAACATTCACTCCCTCCACCACCGTTGCACAGTGGCAGCAGTGTGTACCATCAACAAGATGCACTGCAGCAACACACCAAGGCTCCTTAGACAGCACCTTCCAAACCCGCGACTTCTAGTGCCTAGAAGGACAAGGGCAACAAATGCATGGAAACATCACCACCTGCAAGTTCCCCTCCAAGTCACACACCATCCTGACTTGGAACTATATCGCCGATCCTTCAATGTCGCTGGGTCAAAATGCTGGAACTCCCTTCTTAACAGCACTGTTGGTGTACCTACCCCACATGGACTGCAGTGGTTCAAGAAGGCAGATCACCACCACCTTCACCAGGGCAATTAGGGATGCGTAATAAATGCTGGCCTGGCCAGCGACACCCACATCTCGTAAACAAATAAAGAAAACCCCCACCATCAGGTCCCCAATTACACCACCACCAGGTCCCCAATCTCCCCACAACCAGATCCCTGATCCCTCCACACCACCACCACCAGGTCCCCAATCTCAACGCAAACCCCACCCCAACCACCGCCAGGTCCCTTACCTCCATGCCTCCCCCCAACCACCCCCACCAGGCCTTCGATTCCCCCTCAGGTCTCTGATCTCCCCCAGGCCTTCGACCTCCCCATCCACCACCCCATCCCCGGCCTCCAATCATCCCACAGCCTCCAAACATCACCCCCAGGCTCCTGGCCTCCCCCCAACATTCCACTGATCCCCCCTGGGCTGAATTATATCTTGAAGCCACGAGTCCCGACATCGGGTCCGTATGCTATCAAGCAACAGCGAGCCAATTAAGGTGAATAAGACACTGGGGCTGTCCAGTACAATGGTGGGGGTGGAGGTAGAGGTGCCGACATCAGCTGACGTCGCAGCAGGTGCTGGTGCCATATTTGAAGGGCTGTCAGACTTGCATTCAACGTTTTATTGCAAGAGTAAGGATTTCTTGAGGGGAGAGAAGCTGAACAACAATGGCAGAAGAAAGGCCCCATGTCGCCCAACACTTTAGTGATGCCTCCCTTTAGGTTCTCTTACAGGCTGCCAGGGAAATGCCCGAGGTCCTCATCCCTCGGGACGGGAGGAGGAGAGCTGGGCACCTGACCAAAGCAAGCCTGGCTGCAGAGAGCAGAGGAGCTCAGTAGCCGTGGGTTTTCACCAAAAACCTGGATTTAGTGCCGAAAGCATCTCAATTACCTCATCCGGGCAGTGAAAGTGAGTACCTCAAAGCCTTCACCTCTTGGGCCTCGCATTTGTCAGAGGAGGAGGCCATGTTGGGTGGAGAGGGAGTGACCACCCAGACATGGGAAAAGGGTCAGGGCATACAGACAACCTGCCTGAGGCATGGCAAAATGGTGGTGAAAGGCAGCCTTTTGTCATTGGAGACCCTCACGAAGGATGCTCCTGGTACAGGCAGCAGATCCTCTCCTCCTCTGCCAGTGATGCCAAATCCTCCTTCATCCCTGATGACAGAGGGTGGTACTGCTTCTGTGCAGCAGGCCCTCAGCATGCTGGGACTCTCCAGGCCTAAGGCATCCAGAGGACGACCGGCAAAGTCATTCCTAGCCAGAGGGCAGCAAGGTCAGCAGCCTGCCTCCACTTCAGCTGACAGTGCCGGGGGTGCGCCACGTAGGAGTGCATACAAAAGAATAAAGAAAGACACATAGAAGCACGGGGGGTTTAACAGGTGAATGTGTAATGTAAATAGAAAAGGTAGTGTTTGGTGTCACGGATAATAAACATTATTTTCTATTACACAAGATCTCCTTCCTCTTATTTATGGCCTTTCGTGCTTCATTTCAGCCCTGCCTCTGTCAAGAAACTCGAGGGGAGGGAACATGCTGCGAGGGGTCAACTCTGGAGCCTTGCCACCTGAGCTCTGCGCACTGGGAGTGAATGTCTCCTGAAAGAAGGAAGGCGACAACAGGGCTGCATAAAGGTAAGTCTTTATTGGTCAACGATCAAAGGAAATGCAATTGTCTAAGGGCATCGTGAGCCTCCCTTGCACGCATCTCATGGTATCTCTCCTCTTGTCCCTGGGGTCCTTGACCAGCTTCCTCCTCCATATCCTCATTGTCCGAGGAGGCAGCACGCTCCTCACTATCCTCATTGTTCAACACCTTCCCACTCTGTAGCGACAGGTTGTGCAGTGCACAGCAGACTACCACGATATGTGAGACCCTCACCCAAGCTTAATGAAGGCCTCCACTGCAATGATCTGGGCACTTGAATCTCATCTTCAGCAGACCAATGGCCTCTCAATGCTCGCTTATGTTGTCCCTTGGCAGGTGTTGTACATTTCCTCAGCATTTGTGCGTCAGATCCTCACAGGTATCATTGGCCATGTCCTCAGTGGGTAGACCTTGTCCCAAAGGATCCATCCCTGAAGGCACACAGGAAGCCGGAAAAGCTCTAGCACCTGGCATTGCCTTAAAATGTCAGCGTCATTGCAACTTCCCGGGAAGTGTGCACAGACCTGCAGGATCCATTAACGATGATCGCAGACTGGTTTTACATTGAGGGAGTGGAAGCCCTTCCTGTTGATGAAGGCCACTGGCTGGTGTTCAGGAGCTTTGATGGCCACATGGCCTGCACCTGGGGGAATCCAGCGATGGCCCTGAACCTGATGGACCCCTCAGCTTGAGAGTTGGAATCCGTGCGGAAGCGCACTCCTGAAAAAGGAATTGGTGACCTACTTGATACACCAATGGGCCGCTGACTGTGAGATCCCACACATGACCCCTGTGGATCCCTGGAAGATCCAGAGGCGTAGAAGTTCAAAGTCATGGTGACCTTCAGCGCCACTGGCATTGGATTCCCAAGTCCCCTGGGGCACAGCCCATACTGAATCATAGAGCATAGGTCAGTGACGACCTTCCTGGAGAGGCAGAGTTTGCGTTGGCATTGTCTCTCAGACTTCTGTAGGTAGATGAGCCTTGACTGGTAGACCCTCTCTGGAGGATAGCTTCTTATGCGCAGAGGAGGCTGTTGGCTTTCCCCTCTACACTTTCTCCACCATCTGGAGGCCGCTGCTGACCCTCCTGTGGGCTCACAGGTCATTGCAGTGCCGCTGCCAGTAGATGAACCTCCCACCCGCCCTGCTGCACCTCCCGAAGCCTGGATGAATGAGGTCCATGATACGTCCTAAGTGCAAGACCTTCACTGCCAACGGCCCTCAGCCTCCATTCCCCCACTTCTCACCTCTGACAAGGTAGCACTTACCCATTGCCCCGGAAAGGCACTCCCACAGTGTTGACACCTTTGCTCCCACTCCTCAGACAATGTCCGAAACCCTTCCTTCTCCACCCTGTCTGGCAGTCGATGCTGCTTCTCCCAATGGCCTCCCTTTGCAGCCAGCAATGAGCTTCCATCTCCATCTCATCTTGCTCAAACAGGTGAGGCTCTAAAGCCCCATGATTCCCAAGCGCCATTAATAAAATTTAAAACTAAGAATAAAATCTCTGTCAATAGGCCTCTTAACTACCAAAGCTGCCTGCCCACCATGTTGATGTCTGCTCTCTATCCTCATTGCTTGCCACCATCAGTAAAACCAGGATGGGGCATCATGATGTCGGACTTCCACTCAATGTCTCCTGTCCCGATAGTATCCACCCCACTTCCATTCCTGTCCCCGAGGGTCGCTTAAAATTCAGCCCCTAGAGTTTTTAATTAAGGATAGCTTGGCTGAACGCCTTGAAAATTTTCAGCTGATCAGACAGCCAACATGGATTTGTAAAGGGTAAGTCATGCCTTCAGGTCCTGATTGAATGTTTTGAAGAGGTGACTAAAATAGTGGACAGTGGAATGTCTATGGATGTCATTTATATAGACTTCCAGAGGCACTTGATAAAGTCCCTCATAAGACATTGTTAGCTAAAGTTGAAACACATACAATTGAAGACAAATTATTTACCTGCTTAGGAAATTGGCTGGATAGTAGGAGACAATAGGGGTAATGGGCGGGTACTCTAATTGGCAGGATGTGACGTGGTATCCTACAGGGACCCGTTTTGCGGCCTCAAGTATGGTCTTAGGTGATGGATAGAGAGACAAATATCCAAGTTTGCCAGTGATACAAAGATAGACAGCATTGTATGTAGTATAGATGGAAGAATAAAATTACAAAGAGATATATTGATAGATTAAGTGAATGGGCAAAATTGGCAAATGGATTTCAAGGTAGATTAGTATGAGGACCTAAAGTGGATTGATCAGAGTACTTTCTAAACAGTGAAAAGCTAGAAACAATGGAGGTCCAAAGAGACTTCGGGCTTCATATAAATGGATCATTAAAATGTCGTAGACAGGTACAGAAAGTAATCAAAAAAACTAATGGAATGCTGGCCTTTATAGAGCAAGGGCTAGAATACAAGGGGGTGGAAGTTATGTTTCAACTATACAAAGCCCTAGTTAGACCAGATTTGGAGTGCTGTGCACAGTTCTGGGAACCACAAGTTAGGAAGGATATATTGACCTTGGAGAGAGTGCAGTGTACATTTACCAGAATAATAGCTGGATTCCAAGAATTCCAGGAGCAGAGGTTATGCAAGCTAGGGTAGTAATCACTGGAATTTACAAGGTTAAGGAATGATTTGATCGAAGTTTTCAAGATGTTAAGGGGAACTGATAGGGTAGATAAAGAGACAATATTTCCACTGGTTGTGGAGTCTGGGACTAGGGTTCATCGCCCATAAATT
This sequence comes from Heterodontus francisci, assembly GCF_036365525.1. Taxonomy (NCBI): domain Eukaryota; kingdom Metazoa; phylum Chordata; class Chondrichthyes; order Heterodontiformes; family Heterodontidae; genus Heterodontus; species Heterodontus francisci. The sequence goes on along the minus strand of NC_090375.1, from coordinate 156,550,734 downwards.
AGAGCCAGATTTATCAGGAGTGAAATTAGGAAACACATACAAACATATAAATTAGGAACAGAAGTAGGCCATTCGGCCCCTTGAGCCTGCTCCGCCATTCAATAAGATCATGGCTGATCTGTTTGTCTCGAATTCCACACTCCCATTTACCCCCGATAACCCTTGATTCCCTTGCCTAACAAGAATCTATCTACCTCCACCTTAAAAATGACCTCGCCTCCACCACCTTCTGGGGCTGAGAGTTCCAAAGTCGCACAACCCTTCTGAGGGAAAAAAAAATTCTCCTCATCTCTGTTCTAAAAGGACGACCCCTAATTTTAAAACAGTGCCCCTTGGGTCTGGACTCATCCACAAGAGGAAACATCCTTTCCACATTCACCTTGTCTAGACCATTCAGGATGTTATAAACTTCAATCAAGTCTCCCTTCACTCGTCTAAACTCGAGTGAAAACAAGCACAGTCTGTCCAACCTTTCGTCATAAGACAACCTCAGTTTAACATCTCATCTGAAAGACAGTGCAGCACTCCCACAGTACTACATTGGAATGTTAGCCTTGATTTTTGTGTTCAAGCCCTGGAGCAAGATTGAATCTAGAACCTTGTGACTTAGAGGTAAGTATGCTACCAATTGAGCCACAACTCACAGTAGGCTAGTTGGTAAGAAATACAGAAAGAAAGGACAGTGTAATAGTATGGGATTTCAACTTCCCTAATATTGGACTGAATTTTACAGACCCCCTGACGTCAGGGGTCATGGCACGGGGGCCAGAAAATGCCTCCGGCAGAGGCCCGCCATGGGCCTCGGTGCCGAGAAGACCCAGCCCGATGTTGCTGGTGGCAAGGCCTCGTGGTGGCCCCCCTGCTGCTCGGCAAAAGGAGCGCTGTTAACATATGCAAATTAATTTAAATAAAGAAATTAACGAAACTTACGCTCCTACCAGCCATCCTGATGCAATATTGGTGCTGGTGGCCGGCACTCCTTCGCCTTCGGATCCCTGTCTGGGAATCTGAGGCGGAACACTGGTGGGGAGGGAGGAGCAAGTAAGTTTTTCAGTGCGGGGGGGATGGGGGAGCAGCATCAGACTCATTTCATTGGTTTAGGGGATGGTGGGAAGGGGTAAAGTTTAAAGTTTATGAACTTTGTCTGGGGGAAAGTTAGGTGCACAAGGTCAGTTTTGGTGGAGGAAGAGGGAAGGTAATTACTTCTATGATTATTGGGGGTAGTGGGAGAAGGTCAGGATCAATTTACATCTTTTAAACATCACTTTCTCTTCAAATATTTAAATTGCATTGTAGGGCTCAAAGCCCTTTAAAAATGGCATCAATGCCTGCGCAAAGGCAGCTGACACCATTGCCGGGGACAGACCATTCGCCCCCTCCATGTCAGTGGGGTGGATGGTCCGCCCTGGCTACTAAAATGATCTGCTGCACTGAATAGCACAGCAGCTCCGCGATGTGTGGTGCACGCAGGCAGAGTGCCATTGTTTACATCTGCCACCAAAATGTAAAATGCAGTCCATTAGCTGGGATAGAATCAGTGTAAAAGGTATGAAGGGTGCAGAATTCTTAAAATGCATTCAAGTGAATGTTTTGAGCCAGTATGTAGCAAGCCCAATAACAGAAAGGGCAGTTCTGGACTTAGTTTTAGGGAATGGAGCTGGGCAAGTGGAAGAGGTTTCAACGGGAGAGTATTTTTGCGGTAGTGATCATATTTAATGTTGTTATGGAAAAGGACCATGTTAGACCAGTGTCATAATGGAGTTTAGTTTTTTTTAAACTAAGAGGTCTGTGTGCCTTTAAAACTTGAAAAAAAAGACTGAACAGTGACTGAATGTTGACATTTGGTGTTTGAAGTGTAGGCTGTAATCTCGTATCCAAGCAACAGGAAGATTTTACAATAGTCTTATGACTTCAGCGGAAAGAATTTAGTTTCAGTTCTGCAGAGGGAAACAGAACAGCTAGCAGTGGCTGGAGCTGTGATCTACTGATCGATCAGAGAGAGAGATCTATTCTCTCTGAAAATGAGCTTTGCATTTCAAGGGAAAAAGTGCTACATTTAAGGTGAGGTTTTGACCTGCCTGAAGAGAGAGGAAAAGACCCAGAGAAGAGAAGAATTGCTACACTCTGTGGAGAAACACTGCTTTGGAGAAAGGAAGCCTGTGTTGTGAGTGTGGCAGGTTGCTGTTGCCTCCAATCAGGAATCACTGCCTCAAGAATGAGTTCTGTAGTAGCTCTGCTCTGTGGAGAAGGCTCCTTTGCTAAGAGTGAGTCCTGTGGCCTTTTGTATTTTTGGAAGTTTCTACTGTTAGATTGCTACTTTAAAATTTAAATAGAACTGTTGCAACAACATGTTACTGAAAGATCTGTGTGACATGTGCTGCAGACGAATTACATTGAACGCCTACTCACCATAGACTGTTTATTAATTTCACCTAAAGAGACATAGAATGGTATCTGACTATTCAACTCTGGAACACCTCACCGATCCAGGAAAATACTACCAGAAGTTACAACCCAGTTATTTTATTATTCCTGTTGGAAAGTCAATATTTCCGTTTTCCCCGGTTAACTATCGATATTGAATGTGTGTGTGTGCATGAGGGTTAGGAAGATTAAAGAGTTATAAAATCTTTTCATGCATATAGATTCATCTCATTATCATTCAAAACTTGGTTTATTAATAAATAGTTAATTTTGTTGTTGTTTAAACAAACTTGGTTTGGCGTGCTTTATTCTGGGGATAAATAAAGTGATTAATTTGGCTATTTTTCCAGTAAGTGGGAAACTTTACTAATATGCTGTGACCTATGGAGTAGTGGGACTGAATTAACAGTGCATTACTCCCACCTTGGTCCTAACACGAGGAATAAAAGTTCTAAATTCCTAGAAAGGGAAGTTTTTCTAAGCTGAGGGGAGATTTGACACAAGTGGACTGGAAAGAGATACCTGGAGGTAAATAAATGTCAGAGCAGTGGGAGGAATTTAAGGAGGAGATAGAGAGAGTGCAGAACAAATATGTTCCCACAAAGAAAAAGGGTGGAACTCCCCCATCTACACATCCTGCATGGCAAAGAGCATGCAGGGTAGGATAAGGCAAAAAGCGAAGCTTTTTCCAAGATCTTAATACTGTGGGAAGCCTAGAGGAGTACTGAAAGTGCAGCGGCAAAATTTAAAAGGTATTTAGGAAAGTAAAGAGAGGGCATGAAAATATATTAGCTCGTAAAATCAAAGAAAATCAAAAGTATTTTATAAATATCTAAGGATAACAATGGAAAAAAACAAAAGAAAGTCGATTAGAGACATAAAAGGGAACCTGTGTGTGGAGGCAGAAGACGCGGGCATGGTTCTCAATTAATACTTTGCATTGTCTTCACAAAAGAGGGGAATGATGCAGGAATTGCATTTAAGGAGGAGGAGTGCGATATATTGGATGTGATCATCATAGTGAGAGAGGAACTATTAAGGGGTTTAGCATCTTTAAAAGTATATAAATTGCCAGGCCCGGATGAAATGTATCGCAGGTTGCTAAGAGAAACTAGAAATGAAACAACAGAAGTACTGAGCATCATTTTCCAATCCTCTCTGGCGACGGGTGTGATGCTGGAGGACTAGAAGACTGCTAGTCTTTCTTAAAAAGGGAGAAAGGGGTAGACCATAATCTTGGTGGTGGGTAAATTATTGGAAAAGTTCTGAGACAGTGTAAATTATCATTTGGAAAGGCACAGATTAATCAGGGACAGTCAGCATGGATTTGTTATTTGTGGTAAGGCAGAAACCTTCATTGCATTTAAATAAATACTTGAATATGCATTTGAAGTTCTGTACTACAGGGCTACAGACCTGGAGCTGGAACGTGGAATTAGGCTGAATAACTCTTTTACAGCTAGTAAAGTCAAGATGAGCTGAATGGCCTCTTTCTGTGCTGTAAATTTTCGATGTTTCTCTGTTTCTATTTCCAGAATTTGAGTGACGTGAAGCAAAATATCATTGAGTGCTTAAAGCAGCCCGTGCATTGGGGAAATACACAGTGAAAGTGCAAAGCTATTGTGGAAGAATAATTTGAACTTTAATTTTTCAGATGAAATCATGTGTTTGTAATTAACTCTGTTCCCAGGCTATTGCCAAATAAAGCCATGTTGTTATATTTGGTAGAGTGATCTCACTCACATGTTATTAATGCAGCAATTTGGAGGTTTAATGTTGCTCTTAGGCAACAGTTCCACAGACAGGATGTGCCTTATTTTGATTCAACTCAACAGCTGTTCTCTATCAAACTCTCTCTGTCCCAATTCAAAAAGACGTTAACATAGACGCGATAAATGGATAAAAAAGGCAATTATTTTCACTTCCTATCATCTCACATGGACAATTGGGTTGTCCATTTCAGGGGGCCCTCTCAGAAGTAGTAGGAGGTGTGACCTGCCTCAGGAAATTCCTAGTCTCACAGAGCATGCAGTGCAAATCCAAGAACTGGGTGCCTAAGGAAGGTCACTCACTAGAATCAATATAATGTGTCATTTGCTCACAGTCCTTTATCAATGCCTGTTTCCTCAATCTTCCCTCGTCTTGAATGTTTTGAAAGATTTCCAGGAAAATGAGCATGAGGAATGGGCGAGCAGTCTACAAAAGGTGAGGCTGACGTAATTTTTCTACAATTACTTGGGGTCTCAGCTACTATGTTAATGAGCCCATTTTCTGGCAGAGAATGCATAAACACAGTTATTTCTCACTCACTAGTTTAATAAGCGCTATTACAAAGTGATGATCTGTGGCAGTGGTGAATGTCAACATGCATGACTTATGACAGACTTGTGGCTTAATGTAAGCAAATTGGTCCAATGTCACTTGGTGTGAATAAAGAAATAAGAATATCACCTGCCATTCCTGCTCCAATTAACAATATATGAAACTCAAATAAATAGTAACAGCTTGAAATTTCCCACTCGGCTGTGCAGGGACATTGAAGTAAAGCATTGCATGCACTTCTTTGCCGATCACCATCACTTTATGTTTCAAAACAATCAGTGGAGCACCTGTAATTTATTTGGAAGGCCACTTGGTAGCGTGAATCACAAGAGATACAACTCAGTGATTTACAGAAGGCACCTAAACCCTCCAATTAAACTGCAATACTTTTCTTATTCTTTCATGGGATGTGAGCGTCACTGACAAGGCCAGTATTTGTTGCCCATCTCTAATTGTCTTAGAGAAGGTGGTAGTGAGCTGCCTTCTTGAACTGCTGCAGTCCATGCAGGGTAGGTACACCCACAGTGTTGTGAGGGAGGGAGTTCCAGGGCTGTTACCCAGTGACAGTGAAGGAAAGGTAACATAGTTCCATGTCAGGAGGGTATGAGACTTGGAGCGGAGTTTGCAGGTGATGGTGTTCCCATGCATCAACTGCCTTGGTTCTGCTAGGTGATACAGGTCGCAGGAACCTTGGCAAGTTGCTGCAGTGCAGATGGTACACACTGCTGCCACTGTGCGCCAATGGTGGAAGGAGTGAATGTTTAAGGTGGCAATGGAGTGCCAATCAATCGGGCTGCTTTGGCTTGGGTGGTTTTGAGCTTCTTGAGTGTTGTTGGAGCTGCACTCATCCAAGTGGAGGGTATTCCATCACACTCCTGACTTGTGCCTTGTAGATGGTGGACAAGCTTTGGGGAGTCAGGTGGTGAGTTACTCGCTGCAGAATTCCCAGCCTCTGACCCTGCTCTTGTAGCCACAGTATTTATATAGCTAGTCCAGATCAGTTTCTTATCAGTAGTAACATTCGGGATGTTGATGGTGTGGGATTCAGTGATGGTAATTGAAAGTCTAGGGATATGGTTAGATTCTCTTTTGTTGGAGATGGGCGTTGCCTGGCACTTGTGTGGTGTGAATGTTAGTTGCCACTTATCAGCCCAAGCTTGAATGTTGTCCAGGTCTTGCTGCTTCAGTAACTGAGAAGTGGTGAATGGTGCTGAACGTTGTGCAATTATCAGCGAATGTCTCCAGTTCAGACATTATGATGGAGTGGAAGGTCATTGATGAAGCAGCTGAATGAAGATGGTTGAGCCTAGGACACTACCCTGAGGAACTCCTGCAGTGATGTCCAACGACAACCATATTCCTTTGTGCTATATGACTCCAACCAGTGGAGAGTTTTCCCTCTGATTGCCATTGACTTCAATTTTGCTAGGGCTCCTTGATGCCATACTCAGTCAAATGCTGCCTTGATGTCAAGGGCAGGCACTTTCCCCTCACCTCTGGAGTTCAGCTCATTTGTCCATGTTTGGACCAAGGCTGTAATGAGGTCTGGAGCCAAGTGGCCCTGGCAGAACCCAAACTGAGCAATGATGAGCAGGTTATTGCTGAGTAAGTGCTGCTTGATAGCATTATTGATGACACCTTCCATCACTTTGCTGATGATTGAGAGTAGACTGATGGGACAGCAATTGGCTGACTTGGATTTGTCCTGCTTTTTGTGGGCAGGAAGTACCTGGACAATTTTCCACATTGGGGAGGGTGAACAGCCAGTTGTCATTGTGCACATAGGCACCAATGATATAGGTAAAAAACGGGATGAGGTCTTACAAGCAGAATTTAGGGAGTTGGGAGCCAAGTTAAAAAGTAGGACCTCAGAGGTAGTAATCTCAGGATTGCTACCAGTGCCACGTGATAGAGTAGAAATGAAAGAATAGTCAGGATGAATGCGTGGCTTGAGAGATGGTGCAGGAAGGAGGGGTTCAGATTTTTGGGACATTGAGACCGGTTCTGGGGGAGGTGGGACTATTACATATTGGACGGTCTACACCTGGGCCGGACTGGAACCAATGTCCTTGGGAGTGCTTTTGCTAACGCTGTTGGAGAGGGTTTAAACTAATGTGGCAGGGGGATGGGAACCAAATGAGGAGGTCAGTGGACAGTAAGGAGGTAGTAACGAAAGCCTGTAAGGAACTAGATAATGAAGTCAGCGTGACTAAGGGGAAGAGTAGGCAGGGAGCAGATGATGAATGCAAAGGGACTGGTGGTCTGAGGTGTATTTGTTTTAATGCAAGAAGTGTAGTAGGTAAGGCAGATGAACTTAGGGCTTGGATTAGTACCTGGGAGTATGATGTTATTGCTATTACTGAGACTTGGTTGAGGGAAGGGCATGATTGGCAACTAAATATACCAGGATATCGATGCTTCAGGTGGGATAGAGAGAGAGGTAAAAGGGGTGGAGGAGTTGCATTACTGGTCAAAGAGGATATCACAGCTGTGCTGAAGGAGGGCACTATGGAGGACTCGAGCAGTGAGGCAAGAGCAGAACTCAGAAATAGGAAGGGTGCGGTAACAATGTTGGGGCTGTACTACAGGCCTCCCAACAGCGAGTGTGAGATAGAGGTACAAATATGTAAACAGATTATGGAAAGATGTAGGAGCAACAGGGTGGTGGTGATAGGAGATTTTAATTTTCCCAACATTGACTGGGATTCACTTAGTATTAGAGGTCTAGATGGAGCAGAATTTGTCAGGAGCATCCAGGAGGGTTTTCTAGAGCAGTATGTAAATAGTCCAACTCGGGAAGGGGCCATACTGGACCTGGTGTTGGGGAATGAGCCCGGCCAGATGGTTGAAGATTCAGTAGGGGACTACTTTGGGAATAGTGATCACAATTCCGTAAGCTTTAAAATACTCATGGACAAAGGCAAGAGTGGTCCTAAAGGAAGAGTGCTAAATTGGGGGAAGACCAACTATACCAAAATTCAGCAGGAGCTGGGGAATGTAGATTGGGAGCAGCTGTTTGAAGGTAAATCCACATGTGATATGTGGGAGGCTTTTAAAGAGAGGTTGATTAGCGTGCAGGAGAGACATGTTCCTGTGAAAATGAGGGATAGAAATGGCAAGATTAGGGAACCATGGATGACAGGTGAAATTGTGAGACTAGCTAAGAGGAAAAAGGAAGCATACATAAGGTCTAGGTGGCTGAAGAAAGACGAAGCTTTGAAAGAATATCAGGAATGTAGGATCAATCTGAAACGAAGAATTAAGAGGGCTAAAAGGGGTCATGAAATATCTTGAGCAAACAGGGTTAAGGAAAATCCCAAAGCCTTTTATTCATATATAAGGAGCAAGAGGGTAACTAGAGAAAGGATTGGCCCACTCAAGGACAAAGGAGGAAAGTTATGCGTGGAGTCAGAGAAAATGGGTAAGATTCTAAACGAGTACTTTGCATCGGTATTCACCGAGGAGAGGGATGTTGAGGTTAGGAACAGATGTTTGATTACTCTAGGTCATGTCGGCATAAGGAGGGAGGAAGTGTTGGGTATTCTAAAAGGCATTAAGGTGGACAAGTCCCCAGGTCCGGATGGGATCTATCCCAGGTTACTGTGGGAAGCGAGAGAGGAAATAGCTGGGGCCTTAACAGATATCTTTGCAGCATCCTTAAACACGGGTGAGGTCCCGGAGGACTGGAGAATTGCTAATATTGTCCCCTTGTTTAAGAAGGGTAGCAGGGATAATCCAGGTAATTATAGACCGGTGAGCCTGACGTCAGTGGTAGGGAAGCTGCCGGAGAAGTTACTGAGGGATAGGATCTATTCCCATTTGGAAGAAAATGGGCTTATCAGTGATAGGCAACATGGTTTTGTGCAGGGAAGGTCATGTCTTACCAACTTAATAGAATTCTTTGAGGAAGTGACAAAGTTGATTGATGAGGGAAGGGCTGTAGATGTCATATACATGGACTTCAGTAAGGCGTTTGATAAGGTTCCCCATGGTAGGCTGATGGAGAAAGTGAAGGCGCATGGGGTCCAAGGTGTACTAGCTAGATGGATAAAGAACTGGCTGGGCAACAGGAGACAGACAGTAGCAGTGGAAGGGAGTTTCTCAATATGGAGACGTGTGACCAGTGGTGTTCCACTGGGATCCGTGCTGGGACCACTGTTGTTTGTGATATACATAAATGATTTGGAGGAAAGTATAGGTGGTCTGATTAGCAAGTTTGCAGACGACACTATGATTGGTGGAGTAGCAGATAGTGAAGGGGACTGTCAGAGAATACAGCAGAATATAGATATACTGGAGAGTTGGGCAGAGAAATGGCAGATGGAGTTCAATCAGGGCAAATGCGAGGTGATGCATTTTGGAAGATCCAATTCAAGAGTGAACTATACAGTAAATGGAAAAGTCCTGGGGAAAATTGATGTACAGAGAGATTTGGGTGTTCAGGTCCATTGTTCCCTGAAGGTGGCAACGCAGGTCAATAGAGTGGTCAAGAAGGCATACGGCATGCTTTCCTTCATTGGACGGGGTATTGAGTACAAGAGTAGGCAGGTCATGTTACAGTTGTATCGGACTTTGGTTCGGCCACATTTGGAATACTGCGTGCAGTTCTGGTCGCCATATTACCAAAAGGATATGGATGCTTTGGAGAGGGTGCAGAGGAGGTTCACCAGGATGTTGCCTGGTATGGAGGGCGCTAGCTATGAAGAGAGGTTGAGCAGATTAGGATTATTTTCATTAGAAAGACGGAGGTTGAGGGGGGACCTGATTGAGGTGTACAAAATCATGAGAGGTATAGACAGGGTGGATAGCAAGAAGCTTTTTCCCAGAGTGGGGGATTCAATTACTAGGGGTCACGAGTTCAAAGTGAAAGGGGAAAAGTTTAGGGGGGGATATGCGTGGAAAGTTCTTTACGCAGAGGGTGGTGGGTGCCTGGAACGCGTTGCCAGCGGAGGTGGTAGACGCTGGCACGATAGCATCTTTTAAGATGTATCTAGACAGATAAATGAATGGGCAGGAAGTAAAGAGATACAGACCCTTAGAAAATTTGAAATTTGGCGGCACAGTGGCGTAGTGGTTAGCACCGCAGCCTCACAGCTCCAGGGACCAGGGTTCGATTCCGGGTACTGCCTGTGTGGAGTTTGCAAGTTCTCCCTGTGTCTGCGTGGGTTTTCTCCGGGTGCTCCGGTTTCCTCCCACAAGCCAAAAGACTTGCAGGTTGATAGGTTAATTGGCCATTATAAATTGTCACTAGTTTTGGTAGGTGGTAGGGAAATATAGGGACAGGTGGGGATGTTTGGTAGGAATATGGGATTAGTGTAGGATTAGTATAAATGGGTGGTTGATGTTCGGCACAGACTCGGTGGGCCGAAGGGCCTGTTTCAGTGCTGTATCTCTAATCTAAAAAAAAAATAGGCGTCATGTTTAGATAGAGGATCTGGATCGGCGCAGGCTTGGAGGGCCGAAGGGCCTGTTCCTGTGCTGTAATTTTCTTTGTTCTTTGTATTATCAGGTAGATGGAGTGAATCAGTTTGGCTGAACACTGGCATCTGTGATGTTGGGGACCTCAGAAAGAGGGCGAGATGGATCATCCACTGGTTACAAATGCCTCAGCCTTGTCTTTTGCACTGACATGCTGTGCTCCTCATCATTGAGGATGGGGCTATTTGTGAAGCCTCCTCCTGTTAGTTGTTTAATTGTCCACCACCATTCACGACTGGATGTGGCAAGACTGCTGTTCAGCATGCATCTAGTCCTGTGTTCTAGCTTCACCATTTTGGCATCTACTCAGTATTTTATCTGCCTGTACATAAATCAGCAAAGAAGGATCTTATTCAAGTGACTATTGCATTTGGGGTTGCACTTACATTATGAACTGAGTGTTTACAATGTTTGTGGATTTTAGGTTTGAATCATAATTCCTGTAGAGTGTATCCATTCGGTGTTTCTGCCAAGTCAGGCTAGCACTTCATATAGAAAGGTAATGAATGAAAATCGTATAGGTTATTGAAAATGTTGCATGAGATGCACATTTCCAGTCCATAAACCTTCCGACCCATTGTCTTGATTTTTAGTTACACATTTTGGTGAACATTTACTTTTGTAAATTTCTGTATCAACATTTCCCATTTAATTTTATCATGTCAATGGTCACAATGTAGTTGCAAGGTCTGGCCACTAGTTATCCTTGTATTTTCTGTTTCTGAAGTTTCTCCTCCAACTCTGTCACCATCTTGTTATGTTACAAAGAAATATTCATCAATGGTGGCAACCTTGGCTCAGTGGTAGCATTCTCATCTCTGAAGTCAGAAGGTTGTGTGCTCAGGACTTGAATGCAGAAGGTAGTTGGAACACACAACCTTACCAGTTCCATAAATTGGAGGCACCTTTTAATGATTGTCAGCTCTGATGCTTGTAACTATGCTTTCTGAAGCAGTCCACTGTGCAAGCGAATGCTTCCACTAAAAGTAAACGTACTCAAATACCAAAAATTGCAGCCAACAGACATACTTCCTTTTATATCTGATTTGGACATGTTCAGGAATTTTAATGAAGGAGGACCACAAGTCCAATGGAGGGAGATGACCTGAAGCAACCTCTCCACACCTACTTAATGCTGAAAGAAGTTAACTGATCTCTTCAGGGTAACAGGACACAGGAGGCACTCATACCTTGTAACAACGTAAAGCAATAAGCATGTCTCCTAGTTGCAGCTATCTTGCCCTCACTGTATGGAACACCATCTGCACTTTATCACCTCAGTTCAGGGAATACTGCAATACCATTCATACTGCCTTCCTTCACCTTTCTGAAATTGGGCTCAATATATATTGCCTTTTCAATCATTCTAATTTCTTTTTAAAAGGGAATTGGCCCACAACGAAAGACAAGGAAGAGTTACCACAATCCTCCAAGGCTCCTGCTGCAAACCTTTAACCAATCATATTCAAACCTTCTACAACTGTGAGAGAAGTAGGAGGCTAATAATAAAAGGGCACACAAGAGTAGGCATCAAGGAGATATCCAGAGTAAGCAGTAGATAGATGGCCAGTTTTGTTCAGAGTGACATGTTTTTGTCACTGAATGGAAAAATGAAATTGATTTTGGGGCAAGGAGGGCAAATGTCTTTATGAAAGAGGAGCAGAATGGTTTCCAAAAGGGAGCTTTGATGGGTGTGCAAGAAATCTGCATATTCGTGAGCAACCGAGTTGAGTTTGAGGCCAAAGGAGGACCATTGATGTCCGGACTTGTTGACAATGGGCTGGGGTCTTAGTCAGCTGAATGTCTCCCTGATATGATGCAACCACAGCTAGCATAACTCAGAGGTGCAGCTTTGTGAAGCATTACTAAGGGCTCACAGTGAAGTAATGAAGCCTGGATATGCAGTGGATAATGGTCAATCGTGTCTTGCAATTTCTTTTCTACCTGGAAACGCACTGTTGGTTCTCTTGATCATCCTCTGATTTCTCATCACAGAAACACCCACCATTGTTTCCCAAGGCCCAGTTCACAGACTACACTTCTAAACAAAAAATTATATTCAGAAAAAAACTTAAAGAAACTTTTAAAAAGAGATTTCACTTAATATAAAAATTTCAAACTCTTACTTGTAGGTTTCTTCCAAATTCCTTGTTGCCTTTAACTCTTGAGCAACTCTGGCCCACAGCAAGTAGATCCCAAATTCGAATTTGTTGAGATGCTTTTCATGGCTGTCAGCACTGGGCAGCAGAAGAGTGAAGTGAGCCCTAGCAGCAAACTCAGCCCATTCCCTCACCCATTATTTGGATGCAACAGAGTAAAGCAGCATTGCTTGCTCCAGATAGGTTTTTGGAATGGGATCCAACATTGGATCTTACAAAGATACGAATTAGGAGCAGGAGTAGGCCACTCGGCTCCTCAAGCCTGCTCCGCCATTCAATAAGATCATGGCTGATCGATTGTAACCTCAACACCACATTCCTGCCTACACCCAATAACCTGTCAGCCCCTTGCTTATCAAGAATCTACCTCTGCCTTAAAAATATTCAAAGACTCTGCTTCCACTGCCTTTTACAGGAAGAGAGTTTCAAAGACTCACGACCCTCAGAGAAAAAAATTCTCCTCATCTCCGTCTTAAATGGGTGACCCCTTATTTTTAAATAGTGACCCCTAGTTCTAGATTCTCCCAAAAGAGGGAACACCCTTTCCACATCCATCCTGTCAAGACCCCTCAAGATCTTATTTGTTTCAGTCAAGTCGCCTCTCACTCTCTTAAAGTTCAGCGGATACAAAACTAGCCTGTCCGACATTTTCTCATAAGACAAGGCGCCCATTCCAGGTATTAATCTGATAAACCTTCTCTGAACTGCTTCCAATTCATTTACATCCTTCCTTAAATAAGGGTACTGATATCATGCACAGTACTCCCGATGTGGTCTCACCAGTGCCCTGTATAACTGACGCATAACCTCACTACTTTTGTATTCAATTCCCCTTGCAATAAACGATAACATTTTATTAGCTTTCCTAATTACTTGCTGAACCTGCATACCAGCCTTTTGCAATTCATGCACTAGACACCCTGATCCCTCTGCATCTCAGAGCTCTGCAATCTCTCACCATTTAGATCATATATGCTTCTTTTTTATTCTTCCTGCCAAATGGACAATTTCACATTTTCCCACATAATACTCCATTTGCCAGATCTTTGCCCACTCACTTAACTTATCAATATCCCTTTGTAGCTTCCTTATGTCTTCTTCATAACATACTTTCCTACCTATCTTTGTGTTATCAGCAAATTCAGCAACTATACCTTCATTCCCTTTATCCAAGTCATTTATATAAATTGTAAAATGTTGAGGCCCCAGCACTGATCCCTGCGACACACCACACATTACATCTTGCCAATCAGAAAATGACCAATTTATGCCTACTCTCTGTTTCCTGTTAGCTAGCCAATCTTCTTCCATGCCAATATGTTACCCCCTACACCATGAGCTTTTACTTTCCGCATTAACCTTTGATGTGGCACCTTATCAAATGCCTTCTGGAAATCTAAGTACAGTACATCCCCTTTATCTACAGCACATGTTACTTCAAAGAATTCCAATAAATTGGTTAAACATGATTTCCCTTTCACAAAACCATGTTGACTCTGCCTGATTACCTTGATATTTTCTAAGTGCCCTGCTATAAATTCTTTCATAAAAGCTTCTAACATTTTCCTTGTGACAGATGTTAAGCTAACTGGGCTGTAGTTTCCTGCTTTCTGTCTCCATACCTTTTTTAAATAAAGAAGTTACATTCACTATTTTCCAATCTAATGGAACATTCCCCCGAATCTAGAGAATTTTGGAAAATTAAAACCAACCCATCAACTATTTCACTAGCCACTTCTTTGAGGACCCTAGGATGAAGTCCATCAGGGAGAGGGAACATGTCAGCCCGCAGCTCCAACAATTTGCTCAGTACCTCTTCCCTAATGTTTGTAATTTTCTTGACTTCCTCCCTCCCTTCCATTTTCTGATTTACAGCTATTTCTGGGATGTTACTTGTATCATCTATAATGAAGACCGATGCAAAATACCTGTTCATCTGCCATTTCCGTATTTTCCCCTCATTAATTCCCCAGACTCACTTTCTATAGGGCCAACACTCACTTTGTTAACTCTTTTCCATTTTAAATATCTATAGAAACTCTTACCATCTGTTTTTACATTTCTAGCTAGCTTTATCTTGTACTCTAATTTTTCCCTCCGAATCAATCTTTTCATCATTCTTTGCTGTTCTTTATAGTATGTCCAATTGTCTGGCCTGGCAGTTCTGGTCGCCACATTACCAAAAGGATGTAGATGCTTTGGAGAGGGTGCAGAGGAGGTTCACCAGGATGTTGCCTGGTATGGAGGGCGCTAGCTATGAAGAGAGGTTGAGTAGATTAGGATTATTTTCATTAGAAAGACAGAGGTTGAGGGGGGGCCTGATTGAGGTGTACAAAATCATGAGAGGTATAGACAGGGTGGATAGCAAGAAGCTTTTTCCCAGAGTGGGGGATTCAATTACTAGGGGTCACGAGTTCAAAGTGAGAGGGGAAAAGTTTAGGGGGGATATGCGTGGAAAGTTCTTTACGCAGAGGGTGGTGGGTGCCTGGAACGCGTTGCCAGCGGAGGTGGTAGACGCGGGCACAATAGCATCATATAAGATGTATCTAGACAGATACATGAATGGGCAGGAAGCAAAGAGATACAGATCCTTAGAAAATAGGCGACAGGTTTAGATAGAGGATCTGGATCGGCGCAGGCTTGGAGGGCCGAAGGGCCTGTTCCTGTGCTGTAATTTTCTTTGTTCTTTGTTCTTTGACACCCATCTTTGTGCAATTATATGCTTTTTCTTCAAGGTTGATACTTATTGCCCACATTTCCTCTTTAGGTCACCCCAGTTATGTTCAAATAACGGTGCCGTAATGGAGAAAAATCCAGCATGTAAATGTGCAACTTAAGCAAGTATTGCAAATTTACAGTGGGAGATTAAGCATAAAATATATTAAAACGTAAATAACTGGGGTAAGATGTTTTGGAGAGGGAGAAAAAGTTGCTTACATCTTTAGCAAGTTTTATAAATAGTATCACAAATATTATAGGTTTATTAAGAAGGTGACAGAGCTAGTGAGGGGTGAGGCCATGGACAAATGTGAACACAAGGATGAGAATTTTAAAATCAATTTGTTGTTAGACCAGGAGCCAATGCAGGTCAACGTGCACAGGGTGAGGGATGAACAGGACTTGGTGAAAGTTAGGTTTCAGGCAGCAGAGTTTGGGATGAGCTCAAGTTTACAGAGGAAGATGGGAGGCTGGTCAGGAGAGCCTTGGGATAGTTTAATCTGGAGGTGACAAAAGCACAGCTCAGTGTTTCAGCAGAAGACAAGCTGAGGCAGGGGATGATTAAGATAATATGGATGTAGAAGGGGACAGTCTTGGTGATGGAGAAGATGTAGGGTTGGAAGCTCAATAAAAGTCAAATAGGACACTATCGTTGTGAGCAGTCTGATTCAGCTTAAGATGGTGATTAGAGAGTGGAATGCAGTGGTGGCTAGGGAACAGAGTTTTGTGGTGGGGAATAAAGACAACGGCTTCAAGTCATCATAACATTTCATTGGAGAAAATTTCTGCTCATCCAGTACTGGATGTCAGACAAGCTGCATGACAAACCCATGGTAGTGGAAGGGTTGAGAGAGGTTGTGGTGAAATACAACAGGATTAACTCAATATCTGAAATCAAAACATCCTATCACGTTGAGAATGTATTGGAACACCAAGTCAATCACAAAATTCTCTTCTCTACCACATATCTCATCTACCAACCCACTTTCCCCATCCCTTTGACCCAATGCGAGGAGTTCATGGACTTCTTCATCTCCTTTTAATGATTTTTTATTTCCATTGAAGTCCAGTTAATCTGTTTTAGTAGCATTGGCTAAGGGACAGATGTTGGCCAGGATTGGGAGAACTCCTTAGTGCCATGGGATCTTTTACATTTAACTGAGAGGTAGACATGTTTAACATTTCATCAAAAATACATCATTTTTCAATAATGCAGCATCTCTGCACTACAATATTGAAATATCAGTCTAAATTATGTGTTGAAATCCATAGTGGGATTTAAACTATGACCTTCTAACTCAGAAGAAAGAGTGCCGCCAACTAAGCCAAGCTGATGTTTGACTCTCCATCTCCCAGCATATTCATTTCAAAATTCTTATGAGGTTATAAATCCCTCTATGGCATTGCTGAAGCCTGTGCCATGCTCTTCAAATCATATATTATAATTCCACCATCTACTTTTCTATCTTACTGTTCATTCGCCTCTCCCTCTGCCACAAATGATAGATGGCCCAGTCATCACATCCCTGTAGTTTGGGATTCGCAACTTCTCATTATCTCTCTCCACCTTCAAAAGACCCATCAAAACCATCTCCTTAAATGCACCTTTATTCACTTCCACAGGTTTTCTTTAACTTCCTGCTCAGTGTCCACCACACTTCCTGTAAAATGCTTTAGATCATTTTGTTATGCGGAAGGTACTATATAAATGTCAATAGTTGTTGTTGTAGTAATTTGCATTTTGCAATTGTCTATTTTGTGTAAGGAGTATAAACTAAAGTGAAACTACATGCTAAGGACAGTTAGTTCTCATTATAGCTTAATTACAAAAGACACTATAATCAGAAAGCATCTTTGGATTCTTTAAACAACAAAAAATTAACTATTTATTAATAAACCAAGCTTTAAATGATAATGAGATAAATCTACATGCATGAACAGATTTTATAACTCCTTATTTTTCCTAACCCTCCTGCGCACACACATAGACATTCAAAAATCTGTTAACCAGGGGAAAGGGGTAATTTAAGTTGTAACTTTTTCTTAGGAAAAATAAAATAATTGTTTGTCAGAGTCTGGTAGGATATTTCTGGATTGGAGAGATGTCCCAAAGTCGAATAGTCAGATAACACTCGATGTCTCTCTAGCTGAGTTTGATAAACAGTCTGTGATGGGTAGGTATTCAAGGCAATTTGTCTGCAGCAGATGTCACACTAATCTTTCAGCTCAAGGTGTAGCAATAGGTCTACTTAAATTTTAAAATGGCAGTCTAACAGTAGAAACTTTCTTGAGATGTCAAGGTCTTCCAAAAATAAGACAAAAAGCAACAGAAATCACTCTTGAGGCAGATTCTTGAGACTGCCAACAGCAGTTCTTTCTCTATCTGAACTCTACAGGGTGCAGTCTTCACCACATGGTGCACTTCTCTAGAACCTCCTCAGCTCAGCTCACAACAGTCTTGATGGCATGAATTTACCCATCTTTCCTTTATCAGAGTCCTTCAGTGACAACCAGTGCACTGTAAGGCTGGGTCTAGTTACTCAGCTACATTATGTAACAGAAATAGCTCCTGGATTCAATCTTCACTTTCTTCTGCTTGCTGGCACTCCACTCCTGCCTGGTCTGGCTGATCTGGGGAGGACTCTGTCTCCTTTTATCTGGTTCTAACCAGTGTCATTTTCCCCAGAAACCTGAAGTTGATTTTCCAGCTTCTGTTTCAGTTTTGGTTTCTGTTTCTATTCTAGTTTCTGTTTCAATTTTAGTTTCCCTCTCGGATAGGGTCTAAAAAAAAACCAAGCTTTGCAGCCACGGATTCCATCACACCTCACCACCCCACCCCCCGCCAACCACCCCCTCACCCCGCCCCCATAGGGGTAAAAAAGCTTTTCCTTAGTAAATAGTTTAGAAATACAGAAAGTTCTTAACATCATAAACATTTTAACAAATTGCATACTGCAACATTTTCATATTCCACAATTATACATATATTTACAAAATCTTAAGGGCTTAACCAATAACAAAATTCAAGTAAATGTGACAGTAGGATTCAAACATCATAGAATTATCATAGCTCAAGGCCTTCCTTCTCTTTTACATCCTTCTTTAAACTCTGGATAGAGCATCTGCAATTGCGTTGCTTTTCCCTGCAACATGCACAGTTTTCAATGTAAATGGCTGTAACATCAAACTCCAATGAAACAGCTGGAGGTTCTTGTTCTGAACTTTTCTCGAAACACGAGTGGATTTTGAATGTATTTCTCCCTGACTATTGGTTACATATACCTCAAACTGTTGTAAAACCAGCACAAGTTTTAAAGCTTCTTTCTCGATGGTCGAATACTGTGTTTGATGTTTATTGAGCTTCTAGAGAAGTAGCTAACAGGTTGTTCCATACCAGTGTCATCATCTTGGAGCAGCACAGCTCCTATCCCTACGCCACTGGCATAAATAGCCACTTTGAATGGTTAATTAATGTCTGAGGCTGCAAGAACTGGTTCTTCTAATAAAATGGACTCTAACTTCTCAAATGCTGTTTGCCAGGACTCTGACCATTCAAATTCCACATTCTTCTTTAACAGATTAGTCAATGGGGTGACTTCTGTACTGAAATTAGGGACAAACTTCCTGTAGAACCCACACATACCCGGAAATCATAACACGTCTTTCTTTGTCTTGGGTACAGGAAAATCTATTATCGCCTGAACCATGGCCTCTTGCGATAATAAACCACCATCTGTCCTAAATAAGTGACTTTGGCCTTGGCAAACTCACCCTTTGCCAGGTTTATGACAAGGTTAGCTTTGACCAGCCTGTCAAATAGAGCTCTCAAACGTCTGAAATGATCACTCCACATGTCACTATAACCAAAAGGTCCTCGATGTACACAACACAATTACTCAACCCGGCAATCATGTGATCGGTTAACCTTTGAAATGTGGCCAGTATATTTTTCATACCAATTGGCATGACTTTACACTGGAACAGACCAGCTGGTGTCACAAAAGCAGAGATTTCTTTAGCTTGTTCAGACAAGGACACTTGCCAATATCCCTTAAGCAAATCAATCTTGCTGACAAAGGCCAAGTTATCCACCCTATCAATAAAATCATCAAGCCTTGGGATCACATAGGGACCATCTTAGTTACCACATTAACCTTTTGGTAATCTGTACAGAGCCTTTAAGAACAGTCTGGTTTTGGTACTAAAACAACAGGAGAACTACAACTACTTTGACTAGGTTCAATTATATCATTACTTAACATGTACTGAATCTCCTCACTGACTTTGGCCAATTTACTGGGATTGAGTCTGTAGGGGTTTTGTTTAATTGGTTTAGCTTCTGTTATGATGGTGCTTCTATATTTTTTGTTAAGTGTTTTTGTGGGCTCATGTATTTTAGAATTATGGATATTGTTTTATTTGGGAAAACTGAAAATGATCCATGGATTTTTTTCACTGGGGTCATTGAAAGGACACTGAGAGGTCTTGTTTGAAAACAACATTTACTGGAAGTCACCTGTCTTCAGATAAATACCCAGCAGGGGCGTTTTGACTTGGGGGAGATTCTGACAGAGAAGTTACAAGATTTATATGGGTCCAGAGGCTTGATGCTTGAGATATTGTTTTTGGTTTCACTTTAGACAGTCAGTTGGGGTGTGGACAGTGTTTTGAAAGGAGTTTAAAAATCAACCTGCCAAGGACAAAACCCCAGCTCAGCCTTTTCCATCTCTTTGAAAAGCCTGCCAGTTTTTCCAACTCTTTGAGAATCAAGTGTAAGAACTAGAGAAACTGATGCTGCATTTCTCCTGGAAAGCCTGAAAAACTGATCTTCAATGCTGCCTGAAAAGAACTATTCTAGAAAAATCCCTGTGACAGCCATCTACACACATTTGAGATGCCAGAATAAAGAGACAACTGACAGCTTTCCGCATCTTCTCTTTTTTTTCCAAGAATTAGCAAGTATTTGGCCAAAGTACTTTATTTTGTGTTTTTTTTTGTAACAGAGCTCTTAAAGAGAAAATCTCTTCTTTTCAGTTAACCAGTGTGCATGTGTGTGTGTGTGAGGGGGCTAAGGTAAAAAGGGCACTTTCATATTTCAATCTGTCTGTTAATGTTTTGCTTCATTACTGGTTAAGTCTTGTTGCATAATGAACTGATAATGTTGTTGTTTATTAAAGAAACCTGGTTGGTGTATTTTATTGTGGGATAAAAAGTAGAGTATATGATTGACCTCATTGGTAACTCGGTAAACATTTAAATATATGTAGTGACCTGTGGAGAAGTGGAACTAGAAAAGGCAGTGCACTCCTCCCACTTTGGTCATAACACTCTACATCACCTCTACATCAACCTCTACATCATCCTCTACGTCACCTCTACCACTTGTGCTACACCTATAAAATCCACAAGATCACTACTAAACAATTAGTCAAATGCAGGTATCGGTATTAATAGGGTTGGCTTAATCGAAGGCTGTGGTTTCCCAATCATTTGACATGTGTGACATGTTTTACATAAGCCAACCTCATTCCTGTGCAGCTCTGGCCAATAAAAATACATCATGTCCCTAGCCTGTGTCTTCCAAATCCCCAAATGACCTGCAACTGGTAATTGGGCAGAGGGATGGGATAGAGAGTGGAGGTACAGTAGGGCACAGCCAAATATAGAAGAGAAACTAAGTCAATCTGGAAGGCAAAGCAAATATAGACCTGTTAAGGCACAAGCGAACAATGCAAGGCTGGATTGCATCTATTTTAACGCAAGGAGTCTTACAAGTAAGGCAGATGAATTGAGGGTGTTGATTAACACATGGGAATATGATATTATTGCCATCACAGAGACATGGTTGAGGGAAGGACAGGACTGGCAGCTCAATATTCCAAGGTATAGAATCTTCAGGCATGACGGGGTGGGGGGTGGAGATGGTGGAAAAGAGGAGGTGGCGTTGCACTGTTGATCAAGGAATCAATTACTGCAGTAAGGAGGAATGATATCTTAGAAGGTTCCTCAAATGAGGGCATATGGGTAGAACTTAAAAACAAAAAGGGGCAATCACTTGGCTGGGAGTGTACTATAGGCCTCCAAATAGTCAGGGAGAGATAGAGGAGCAGATATGTAGGCAAATCTCAGAGAGGTGTAAAAATAATAGGGTAATAATAATAAGAGATTTCAACTTCCCCAATATTAACTGGGATAGTCTTAGTGCAAAAGGCTTAAAGGGGGCAGAATTCTTCAAGTGCATCCAGGGGAGCTTTTTGAGCCAGCACATAGAAAATCCTACAAAAGAAGGGGCGGTACTGGACCTAATCGTAGAGAATGAAGCTGGACAAGTGGTAGAAGTGACAATGGGGGAGCATTTTGTGGATAGTGACCATAACTCTATAAGATTTAAGATAGTTATGGAAAAGGGCAAAGGTGGACCAGAAATAAAGGTACTGAATTGGGGAAAGGCCGATTTCAATATGATAAAACAGGATCTGGCCAAAGTGGACTGGGAGCAGCTACTTGTAAGAAAGTCTACATCAGACTTTCAGACCAGTGGGAGTCATTCAATAAGGAAATAGCAAGAGATCAGGGCCAACATGTTCCCATAAAGGTGAAGAGTAAGACCAATAAGTCCAGGGAACCCTGGATGTCAAGGGATATCGAGGATTGGATAAGGGGAAAAAAGGATGCCTATGGCAGATTCAGAGGGCTGAAAACAGCGGAGGCTCTAGAGGAGTATAGAAAGTGTAGGGAGATACTTAAAAAGGTAATTAGGAGAGCGAAAAGGGGGCATGAAATAACACTAGTGAGCAAGATAAAGGAAAATCCCAAGCGTTTTATAAGTATATTAAGGGAAAGAGGATAACCAGGGAAAGAGTAGGGCCCATTAAGGACCAAAGTGGCAATCTGTGTGTGGAGCTGGAGGATTTAAATGATTACTTTTCATCTGTGTTCATTCTGGAGAAGGACGATGTAGGTGTAGAGATCAGGGAGGGGGATTGTAATATACTTGAACAAATTATCATTGAAAGGGAGGGGGTATTAGCTGTTTTAGCAGGTCTAAAAGTGGATAAATCCCCAGGCTCAGATGAGGTATATCCCAGGCTGCTATGTGAGGCAAGGAAGGAGATTTTGGGGGCTCTGACACAAATTTTCAAATCCTCTCTGGTCACAGGAAAAGTGCCAGAGGACTGGAGGACAGCGAATGTAGTACCATTATTCAAGAAGGGTAACAGGGATAAACCAGGTAATTACAGGGCAACGAGTCTAACATCAGTGGTTGGGAAACTATTGGAAAAAGTTCTGAGGGACAGGATTAATCTCTGCTTGGAGAGGCAAGG
This sequence comes from Heterodontus francisci, assembly GCF_036365525.1. NCBI lineage: Eukaryota > Metazoa > Chordata > Chondrichthyes > Heterodontiformes > Heterodontidae > Heterodontus > Heterodontus francisci. The sequence goes on along the minus strand of NC_090375.1, from coordinate 156,528,308 downwards.
ATTAATCAAGGATAGTCAGCATAGCTTTATCAGGGGGAGATCATGTCTAACAAATTTGATAGAATTTTTCGAGGAGGTGACTAGGTGTATAGATGAGGGTAAAGCAGTTGATGTTGTCTATATGGACTTCAGTAAGGCTTTTGATAAGGTTCCACATGGGAGATTGGTCAAGAAGGTAAGAGCCCATGGGATCCAGGGCAATTTGGCAAATTGGATCCAAAATTGGCTTAGTGGCAGGAGGCAGAGGGTGATGGTAGACAGTTGTTTGTGCAATAGGAAGCCTGTGACCAGTGGTGTACCCCATGAATCGGGGCTGGGTCCCTTGCTGATTGTGGTGTACATTAATGATTTAGACGTGAATATAGGAGATATGATCATTGAACCCGTTTTACTGCCTAATCCTGGATGATCCGATCCTAAATAAGACCACAATTTTGTTACGACCCCCATGTAGATGACCCACAAGTGAAAAGAATTGAATCCACCAATTGACCCCAATTTAAGAAACCAAACCTAACAGAAAATATTTTACTTTTATAAATTTTACCTACACACTCAAACCAAAACCAACATAAATTAAACATGAAGCAACAAACCGATCACAATCAATATATATATTACAAATTATATGTCAACTATCAGATACAACAGAGGTATGTCTCACGGTTTCACTGGGCAGTCTACCCAGCATATGGCAAAAATTACAGTCACACTGTTCTTCACAACTCTGAAGTTCCTCAGGCAGATTGTCAGCTCCTTTCTTCCAAGGATTTAGCCGTTGTTTTTCTTCTGACAGCAGTCCCCTCTCAGTCCGAACTCCACAGGTGCAGTCTTCATCACAAAGCTCACTCTCCAGAACCTCCTCAGCTCTGCTCACAACAATCTTGATGGCATGGATTTACCAGTCTTCCCTTTATCAGAGTCCTTCAGTAACAACCTGTGCACTGTATGAACGGGTCTCGTCAGCCAGCTACTGGATTCAATTTTCACTTTATTTTGCTTGCTGGTGCTCAATTTCTGCCTCGTCTGCCTGGCCTGCCTCATCTGTCTGGTCTGGGGAGGACTCTGTCTCCTTTTATCTGGTTCTAACCAGTGTCAGTTTTCCTGGAAACTTGAAGTTGTTTTTCCAGCTTCTGTTTCAGTTCTAGTTTCTGTTTCAATTCTAGTTTCCCTTTCAGTTAGGGTCTAAAAAAACCCCCAAGCTTTACAACCACATGTTGTAGTTTTGAAAAGAGTGGATGTCCTGGAGGGGGCAAGGACAGATCCATTTGGTTAGAGTTGAGAAGCAAAAAGGGTATGATCACACTGTTGGGGTATTCTATAGGCCTCCAAATAGTGAGAGATATGGGATTTAATCTGCAGGGAAATCACAGAGATGTGAAAGAACTATAGAGTGATAGGGGAAACCAAAGCCAGGGCTCCTTGGATGAGGGAGATAGAGAATATGATGAAATTAAAAAAGAGGATGTATGATGCATGCCAGATAAATTCTTCAAGCAAGGACCAGGCCAAACACAATAAGTTGAGAGGGCAAGTGAAGGGGAAAATAAGATGGGCAACCAGAGAATATGAGAATAGAATGGCAGTTAACATAAAAGAGAATCCAAAAATATTCTACTGGCATATAAATAGTAAGCAGGTTGTAAGAGGTGGGGTGGGGCCTATTAGGGACAAAGAGGTGCTTAGAGGTGCAGGGCAAAGCTAGTATACTTAACGAGTACTTTGTATCAGTGTTTACTAAGGAAGAGGATGCTGACAATAGAACGATAATGAATGGGGTGAAAATTGACAGGAAGGAGGTACTGGAAAGGCTGGTTATGCTTTGATTGGATAAGTCACCTGGTTCGGATGGCTTGCATCCCAGGTTGCTAAAGGAAGTGAGGCTGGAGATACTGGAAGGGCTTGCCATAATCTTCGAATCTTCCCTAGAATTGGGAGAGATGCTAGAGGATTAGAGGGTGACAAATGTGAAACCCTTATTCAAGAAAGTGTGCAAGGACATTCCTCATAACTACAGGCCAGTCAGTTTAACATCAGTGGTGGGTAAGGTTTTAGAAACAATAATCATAAAATAAAAATCAACATGCACTTGAAGAGGTTAGAGTTAATTAGGGAGAGCCAGCACCGATTTGTAAAGAGCAGATCATGCTTCACTATTCTAAATGAAATTTTTTGATGAAGTAACAGAGAAGGTTGATGAAGGAAAAGCAATGGACATTGTCTATATGGATTTTAAGAAAGCGTTTGACAAAGTACCACATGAAAGACTAGTTAACAGAATTGAGGCTCATGGAATAGGAGGGTCAGTGTCAACTTGGATTAAAAATTGACTTCAGTTCAGAAAAAAGCCAATAGTGGTAAATGGTTGTTTTTCAGACTGAAGGATGGTGGACAGTGGTGTTCCCCAAGGGTCAGTGCTAGTATCACTGCTTCCTTTGATATAGTGATATAGTGCTTTTCATGATCATCGGATGTCTTAAAGCACTTCACGGCTAATGAAGTACCTTTGAAGTGTTGTAATGTTGTAATGCAGGAAACGCGGTAACCAGTTTGTGCACAGCAAACACCCACAAACAGCAATGTGATAATCACCAGATAATCTGTTTTTTTGTGCGTGATTTTGATTGAGGGATAAATATTGGCCAGGACACAGGGGAGAACTCCCCTGCTCTTCTTCAAAATAGTGACATGGGATCTTTTCCATCCACCAGAGCAGGCAGATGTTAACATCTTAGTTTAACATCTCATCTGAAAGACTTGGAATTTGGAATACAGAGTAAAATTTCAAATGATGTGGCAGACAGTGAGGATAATACAAATCAACTGTAATGGGACATAGATAGGGTAGTAGAATGAGCAGACAAGTGGCAGAGGTAATGCATTTTGGCAGAAGGGCTAGGGAGAGGCAATATAGACTTAATGGTGCAGTTCGAAAGAGTGTGTAGGAACAGAGGGAACTGGGGGTGCATGTGCCTAGATCTTTGAAGGTGGCAGGATATACAGAGAGAGTAGTTAGCAAAGTCTATGGGATCTTGAGCTTCATAAAAAGAAGCATTGAGTACAAAAGCAAGGAAGTTATGCTGAATCTTTATAAAGCTGTGGTTTGGCCCCAACTAGAGTATTGTATCCAGTTCTGGTCACCACACTTTAGGAAGGATGTCAGGGTCCTTGAGAGGGTGCAGAGGAGATTTAATAGAATGGTTCCAGGGATGATGGATTTTAGCTATAAAGTTAGGTTGGAGAAGCTGAGGTAGTTCTCCTTAGAACAAAGAAGATTGAGGGGACGTTTACAAGATTATGACATGCTTAGATATAGTAGACAAAGGAAAGCTGTTCTCATTAGCAGATGGTACAAGGACAAGAGGGCACAGATTTAAGGTTTGGGGTAAGAAATGCAGGAGGAATATGAGGAAGAACTTTTTTATGCAGTGAGTAGTAATGACCTGAAACTTGTTGTCCACAAGGGTGGTGGAAGCGGAAACAATCAATGATTTCAAAAGGAAATTGCATCTCTCTGTCTGCCTCAGCATTCATATGCATTGAATCATGTGAAATTCCTGCACTTGCATGATAGGTACAAACCAAACTCATCCCAAAAAGATAACTTTTTACTGTTCTCAGTCTTAATTTAGAGTCATAGAGTTATACAGCACAGAAACAGGCCTTTTGGCTCACCGTGTCTGTACCAGCCATCAAGCACCTATCTATTATAATCCCGTTTTCCAGCACTTGGCCGGTAGCCTTGTAAGCTGTGGCATTTCAAGTGTTCATCTAAATACTTCTTGAATGTTGTGAGGGTTCCTGTCTCTACCACCCCTTCAGGTAGTGTGTTCCAGATTGCAACAACCCTCTGGGTGAAAATAATTTTTCCTCAAATCTTCTCTAAACCTCCTGCCCCTTACCTTAAATCTATGCTGCTTAGTTATTGATCCCTCCGCTAAGGGAAAAAGTTTCTTCCTATCTACCCTATCTATGCTCCTCATAATTATGTATACCTCAATCAGGTCCCCCCTCAGCCTTCTCTGCTCCAAGGAAAACAACCATCCGACTCCAGAGATGGACCGGCGGGCGGAGGAGTAGCCAAAGCCCTCGGGACGCCCCTCACTGCGGGTGGCGAGGGGGCTCGGGAGAGCGGAGCGCTCCCGGCCGAGCTGACTCCCGCTTGGCCAGAACTGCTCATCGGACCCAGGCCCCGAAACCCTCCTCGGGAGCCGGTCCCGCACAACCTGAGCCACGTCTCGGAAATGCCCTCTGCGCCATTCCAATTGGCGCGGAGGGGTTTCCTGTACGGGCTGCTCCTGCACACTCTCCACTTCCTCGCCCTCATCAGCCGGCCAGACACACCCTGGCGGTCCGCGTTGCCATCTGGCGGTGAGGAGAAACCCTGATGGAGGTCTCTCTATGCGGGAGTCCTCCCCCTTTACATCGGGGGCCTGGGGTGGAGGGTGTTGCACAGGGCAGCCCCGTGCAATAGACTTTTAAGTAGTTCATGGACTCCCGGACCACCTGTACTTTCTGCGGCCTGGACGAGTCCGTGTTCCATGTATATATGGAGTGTGCGAGGTTGCAGCCCCTGTTTGAGTATTTGAAGGGGCTGCTCCTCAAGTTCTGGCTGCACTTCAGTCCCACACTCCTGATCTTTGGGCACCTGGTGAGGAGGGGCGTGGGCCAGGAGGAGGATCTCCTCGTCGGTCTGCTCCTGGACCTGGCCAAGGTGGCAATTCACAGGTCCCGGCTGCGGGCCGTCGGCGGGGGTCCGTCATCCCCGATTGCCTGCCCCTCTTCCGCGGTTACGTTCGTGCCCGGGTGTCCCTGGAGAAGGAGCATTCGGTGTCCGCCAGTACGCTTGAGGCCTTCCGCAACCGGTGGGCACCGCAGGGACTGGAGTGCATTGTCGACGCCGAGAACGGCATTTTAATTTGAGTTTTTTGTTTATTTATCGGTCTTTATTAAAGTTATATTAAAAATATGTATATAAAGGGGGCCTGAGGAATAAAGGCCCCCTCGACATAAAATATATAAAAGGGGCCTGGGTATTACAGGCCACGTTAAACAAAAAAAAGGGTTTTAAAAAAAAAAGGAAAACAACCCTAGCCTAACCAGTCTCTCTTAATAGCTGAAATGCTCCAGCCTAGGCAACATCCTGGTGAATCTCCTCTGCACCCTCTCCAGTGCAATCACATCCTTCTTATAGTGTGGTGACCAGAACTGTGCACAGTACTCCTACTGTGGCCTAACTAGTGTTTTATACAGCGCCATCATAACCCGCCCTGCTCTTATATTCTATGCCTCGGCTAATAAAGGCAAGTATCTCATATGACTTTCTAACCACCTTATCTACCTGTGCTGCTGCCTTCAGTGATAAGTACACCAAGGTCCCTCTGACACTCTCTACTTCCTAGGGTCCTACCATCCATTGCATATTCCATTGCCTTGTTAGTCCTCCCAAAATGCATCACCTCACACTTTTCAGGATTAAATTCCATTTGACACTGATCTGCCACTTACCAACATATCTATATCGTCCTGTAATCCAAGGCTTTCCTCCTCACTGTTTACAACACCATCAATTTTTGTGTCATCTGCAAACTTAATGATCATACCTCCTATATTCAAGTCTAAATCATGAATGTACACTACAAACAGCAAGGGTCCCAGCACCAATCCCTGTGGTACACCACTGGTCACAGGCATCCACTCGCAAAACAACCCTCGACCATCACCTACTGCCTCCTTCCATTAAGCCAATTTTGGATCCCATGGGCTTCTTATCCAATCTCCCATGTGGGACCTTATCAAAAGCCTTACTGAAGTCCATGTATACTACATCAACTGCTTTACCCTCATCTACACATCTAGTCACCTCCTCAAAAAATTCAATCAGGTTTGTTAGACATGATCTCCTCCTGACAAAGCCATGCTGACGATCCCTGATTAATCCCCACTTCTCCGAGCGGAGATTAATCCTGTCCCTCAGAATTTTTTCAAAAAGTTTCCCTATCACTGATGTTAGACTCACTGCCCTGTAATTACCTGGTTCATCCCTGCTACCCTTCTTGAATAATGGTACCACATTCGCTGTCTTCCAGTCCTCTGGTACCTTTCCTGTGGTCAGACAGGACTTGAAAATTTGTGTCAGAGCCCTGCTATCTCCTCCCTTGCCTCACACAACAGCTTGGGATATATCTCATCTGGGCCTGGGGATTTATCCACATTTGAGCCTGCTAAAACAGCTAATACTTCCTTCCTTTCAATGCTAATTTGTTAAAGTATATCACAAAACCCCTCCCTGATCTCTACACCTACATCGTCCTTCTCCAGAGTGAACACAGATGAAAAGTAATCATTTAAAACCTCACCTATGTCCTCCGGCTCCACACACAGATTGCCACTTTGGTCCTTAATGGGCCCTACTTTTTCCCTGGTTATCCTCTTGCCCTCAATATACTTATAAAACACCTTGGGATTTTCATTTATCTTGCCTGCCAGTGTTTTTACATGTCCCCTCTTCGCTCTCCTAATTACTTTTGTAAGTACCCCCCTAAACTTTCTATACTCCTCTAGGGCCTCCACTGTTTTCAGCACTCTGAATCTGCCATAGGCCTCCTTTTTTTCCCTTATCCAATCCTCTATATCCCTTGACATCCAGGGTTCCCCGGACCTGTTGGTCCTACCCTTCACCTTTATGAGAACATGTTGGCTCTGAACTCTCACTATTTCCTTATTGAATAACTCCCACTGGTCTGATGTAGACTTTCCTACAAGTAGCTGCTCCCAGTTCACTTTGGCCAGACCCTGTTTTATCATATTGAAATCAGCCTTCCCCCAATTCAGTACTTTTATTTCCTGTCCCTCTTTGTCCTTTTCCATAACTACCTTAAATCTTAGTTATGGTTACTATCCCCAAAATGCTCCCCCACTGACATTTCTAACACTTGTCCGGATTCATTCCCTAGGATTAGGTCCAGTACCGCCCCTTCTGTTGAAGGATTTTGTACGTGCTAGCTCAAAAATCTCCCCTGTATGCACTTTAATAATTCTGCCCCCTTTAAACTTTTGCACTAAGACTGTCCCAGTTAATATTGGGGAAGTTGAAATCCCCTACTATTATTACCCTATTATTTCTACACCTCTCTGAGATTTGCCTCCATATCTGCTCCTCGATCTCTCCCTGACTCTTTGGAGGCCTGTAGTACACACCCAGCCAAGTGATTGCCCCCTTTCTGTTTTTAAGTTTGACCCATATGGCCTCATTTGAGGAACCTTCTAAGATATCATCACTCCTTACTGCAGTAATTGACACCTTGATCAACAGTGCAATGCCACCTCCTCTTTTACACCCTCCCCTGTTACGCCTGAAGATTCTATACCCTGGAATATTGAGCTGCCAGTCCTGCCCTTCCCTCAGCCATGTCTCAGTGATCGCAATAATATCATATTCGCATGTGTTAATCAATGCCCTCAATTCATATTCCTTACTAGTAAGACTCCTTGTGTTAAAATAGATGCAATCCAGCCTTGCATTGCTCGCTTCTGCCTTAACAGGTCTATATTTGCTCTGCCTTCCGACTGACTCAGTTTCACTTCTATATTTGGCTGTGCATCACCGCTTACTGTACCTCCACTCTGTATCCCACCCTCCTGCCAAATTAATTTAAACCCCCCCCACCCCCACCCAACAGCACTAGCAAACCTCCCAGCAAGGATGTTGGTTCTGTTTGGGTTCAGGTGCAACCCGTCCAACTTGTACAGGTCTCACCTTTGCCAGAAACAGACCCAGTAATCCAGGAAACTAAAGCCCTCCCTCCTGCACCATCTCTTCAGCCATGCATTCTTCTGCTCTATCCTCCTATTCCTATACTCACTAGCGCATGGCACCGGGAGTAATCCAGAGATTACAACCTTTTGAGGTCCTGCCTTTTAATCTGCTACCTAGCTCCCTAAATTCTTGTTGCAGGACCTCTCCCCTCTTTCTACCTATGCCGTTGGTACCAATGTGTACCATGACCTCTGACTGTTCACCCTCCCCCTTCAGAATGTCCTGCAGCCACTCCATGACATCCTTGACCAGAGCACCAGGGAGGCAATATACCTTCCTGAAGTCACGTTTGTGGCCACAGAAACACCTATCTGTACCCCTTACAATAGAATCTCCTATCACTTTAGCCCTGCCACTCTTCTTCCTCCCCTCCTCTGCAGCTGAGCCACCCATGGTGCCATGAACTTGGCTCTTGCTGCTTTCCCCTGAGCCATTTCCCCCAACAATATCCAAAGCAGTATATCTGTTAGAGAGGGGGATGGCCACAGGTGACTCCTGCACTACCTGCCTTCCTCTACTCTGCCTGGCAGTCACCCATTCCCTTCCTGCCTTTGCAGCATTTGCCTGCGGTGTGACCACCTTGCTAAACTTGCTATCCACGATGATCTCAGCATCGCGGATGCTCCACAGTGAATCTACCCGCAGCTCCAGCTCTGTAATGCGGGTAGCCAGTAGCTGCAGATGGATACAGTTCCTGCACACATGGTCGTCAGGGACACTGGAAGCATCCCTGATTTCCCACATAGCGCAGGAAGAGCATATCACGGGTGCGAGCTCTCCTGCCATGACCTCCCTTTAGATTACTTAGTTACTCCCTTTAATTAAAAAATACTAATTATGCTCAGGGCCTTGTTCTACCCCAAACACTACACACTACAATCTAAAGTCCCTAATAAATTACATTAATTAAAAAAAAACACTTTAGTAGTACTAACCTTATCACTTTAGCCCTGCCACTCTTCTTCCTCCCCTCCTCTGCAGCTGAGGTTTTGAGGTTTTTTTTCAGAAAAGAAATTTCTCCTTTTTTAAAGCTATTCTGGCAAACAACCTTCATGGCACTAAAAATTAAGAATTATAAATGAAGAGACTCATTCCTTCAGCTTTTAATTATTGTTGGAGATTTTTAATGCAAATTGATGTTTTTCTTTTTATTGTTCCTTGCTGTCTTTTCTTTGTCTCTCTCTTAATCCAAACTTCCTTTCCCTCGCTTTATTTCTCTTTCTCTACCTGCTTTGACATTGAATTCACTACTTGAACTGTCACTTCCTGGTTCAGACTCTGCATGCTTATTAACAATTCTTTGATCTGATTGGTTAAGGAGATTCACAGTTGTTTGCCCTGTTCGCATAGATCCTCGATGCCTTGTAGCGGGTACTGCACCATTTCCAGCTTCTACTAGCAGCAACTTCCATTGCAATTAAATGGCCACTTGCAAGTTCAACAAAGAGTGAGCTCCTTTCATTCACTGGCCACAATATATTGTGGTCCATTGAATATTTTAAAAATGCATTTCACAATAACTTGATTAAGCTTAGCTATCGAATTCTTTATTCGGCCTTGCATTACCTATATTAACATATTTGTTTGGAAGCCCCAGGTTCTCTTCAAAGCCTGGGATTGGGTTTGATGTTCCTGCTGCAATGATAACACTGTCAGCTGAAAGGGATTATTAATTAATTCTGTGCCTGAAATTCCCTGAATTCTGTAGTTTGAGCATGTGCAATGTAGAGAATATCCCAAGCATGAATATGATTCTTTCAGTCATGCTACATGTTGTTCTTCAACACGGAACAGAGTATATCCATTTTTTTTCAGACAGCAGCTTTGGTGATGATTCTGCTATTGTCATTTACACCTCCTCTAGACCTATCTTTAGTGTCTTTACTTGTCCCATTACTACCTCCTTTTGCCTTGCACAATCATCCCTTTTATCATTGAGTCTTTCCTGCCTTCCACCCATCACAGACCTTCCCATTTGTTCTTTCCTCCCCTCTCCTTTCCATGCCTCTGTACTTGCTTAAAACCTGCTACATCTCTAACTTTATTATAAGAAAAGCAAATTACTGCAAATGCTGAAATTCTGAAATAAAAGCAGAAAATGCTGGAAATACTTAACAGGACTGGCAGCATCTGTGGAGAAAGAAACAGAGTTAACATTTTACAGCCTTCAGGACTCCACATTTTATTTCGTAACCTCCACCAGCATTTTGTTTTGTTTTTCTTTGCTTGTTTTTTCTCTCATTTCTCTCTTATTTCCTTGTCTTTGCTTTCAGACGGCAGCTCTTCAGAATCCTGCATTCACATCTCATCTAGACACATCTTTTGTTTCTTTAGATCTGATGAAAGATCATGACCTGAAACATTGGGCTGGATTTTATTTTCCTGGGGTGAAAAATTGTCGGGGACGGCCTCAGCGACGCCGTCAATGGCATTGCCTGTTTCTGCACAGGCACTGGCGCCATTTTTAAAAGGCTGCCAGGCCTGCATTGACAGATCAAAATTGATTCTTCCGCCCCCCCAAAAACTGCAACAAAAAATAAAGTTTGACCCAGCCCCCCCAACTTCACCAGAAAAGCCCAGATTACTCCTTTTCCATCTCAACTGCACAAAAGTGCAGAATTGACCCCTTTCACCACCCCCCAACTGACCTAGGTGCAGAGTTCCCCCCCTCCTCCCCCCACTTCACTACAGATACAAAGTTCTCCCTTCCCCACCTCAGTGGTGCCAGCTTTTCCTGGACGGGAAAGTGAACGCGCGGGAGTACCGCATGTCGCTCGGAAGATCCGGAACTGCTGGTACGATCGCCCCGGCTTCCATTTAAATGTATTTAAATAGCTGATTTGAATATTGAAATCTGGATGTACAGTCATGGAGCTTCCTCGCCGTCGGGAAGATTGAGCCCAGCATTTCCGGCATTGGGCTCTGTGACGGGCCACTGCCGATGTGATCTTCCGGACACCCCCACCACGGAACCTGACGTCGGGAGCTGAACAAACTTTATCCAGTTTTCTCTGTTTCTTTCTCCACAGTTGCTGCCTGACATGCTGAGTATTTCAAGCACTTTCAATTTTTGTTTCAGATATCCAAAAAGTGTTTTACTTTTGTCTTTTGTTTCTTTATTGTCCCATTATCACTTCCTTTGGCCTTGCACCAGGAAACCTTTTGTCATTTAATCTCTTCTGCCCTCCACCCTATCACAGACCTTCCCTTTTGTTCTTCTTCCCCCCCTCCCCCACCTCCCTTCACTTGCTCAAAATTTATTACATTTCTAATTTTTCCCAGTTCTGATGAAACGTCATGACCTGAAACGTTAACTGTTTCTCTCTGCACAGCTCTCTCCACAGCTGAGTATTTCCAACATTTCTGTTTTTACTTCAGCTTTCCAGCATCCACAGTATTTTGCTTTTGTATTATCCATATATTTTTGTAAAATTGTGTGCAATTCCTATTTGTCCTTCACACTTCCTACATCACACTTTGGGCATTGCATTTTCTTCACAAAACTCCTCCCAGCTGATAGATTCACAGAAAGAGCAACAAATTAAAATCCTACACGTTGGGCAGTGACAAAAATCTTCCCGTATAAAATTAAGCAAATCAAATTTGTAATTTAAAAAAAATATATTTTAAGTTCCCACATTATTATTCTTTGAGCCAGCAATGCGCAGGTAAAATCAAGTCTACAACATATTTAAAAAGCTACATATTTCACAATAACAGGATTTCATGTGCCTTTAAAATTGTACTTTATGTCTTTGATTACCTTCATTATTTTTTACTTAGCGCCTCAGATAAGTCATAGATTGGCATTGATATTCATCCTAGAGCTATCATCCTGCCAACTAAAGAAACATAAAAACTATCAGAATGCTGGGTCTGGAGTTTCCCTCTTGGGTGGATTTTGCACCCATTTTGCCTCCAGATTGCATCCAGGTAGCCTCCCAATCTCATTAAAATACATCCAAATCTAAAATGGGTATAACTGGCCATAAATCAGAGTAAACAATTGGGATACAATAAAAATAGCCCAACCCATGTTAGAATGTTCTTCTTTGAGTCTTAAATATTAAGGTTCGGCTTATTTAATCATTTACTCACATCTGGTGCAGGATGATTAAGAATCTAATTGTCACTCAGACTATTGCCGTAAACATTTATTATAGGAAACAGAAAATACAGAGCAGGTATCAGTGAGAATTTCTTTTTAAATGCTCAAAAATTGCAACTTCTACACCTAGCAATGTGGTTGCAATGTCAAAAGACACTGTGAATAAGCACAATTGGAGGACACTTGGATTTGGAAGTCAGGATGTGATCAGTTGTGTGGGCGGAAATTTGTTTGAATGGGGTGTTTAATAGACGTAAAAGATCTAGGAGACTTGAGCGTACTGTAGTTATGCAGCCCCAATTCATTCCATAATCTTTTAAACAATATAATTGATTTTCCCCGGATGATAGTTACATCTGAATGAAAATGTCAAGGAAACTCAAGGCCCAGCCATCTTACCATGTGCGGTGTAAGAAATCTTCCCATATGCATCAGTACAATTCATGTAATAACACAAAGCATGTCTTCCCTCAGCCTTTGACCGGAATTACGGGCTGAATCTTAACTCCTAAAACATGTGGGTTGGAGTTGGGTAAAAGATTAAAAAAGTCAAAAAATCTGAAACAGGAATCCAAACCGCCTTGAACCTGCCACTTCCGGTTTTAACAGAGGTTGGGGCAGGCATGAGGTGAGTTGGTCATTTAAATATTGTAGTGAGGTTGTACACTTTCATTTTAACAATCATTCTGTCTTTAACTCAAGACAACTGGGGTTTGCAGGAAATCCCATCAGCTTGAAAGAAGAGAAGGGCTGAATCCACAAGGTAAGTGCCTTTGCAGCACTCCTTGTGGGCCAGAAGGAGCAGGAGTGTTTCTTCCAGGCCCAACAAGCCACCCAGAAAAGTCCACCCCCTCCCGTCTATATGCTACACCCTACCTCACCATCAGACCCCTACCCCCCCATCTGACCATCATCAGACACTCCCCACTCCATGATCGGACCCCCTGCCATAATTGGTATCACAACCTGTCAGCCACCCCACCCCGCTACAATTGGGACAAGCCCCCCACGATCTCTCCCAACACCCCAGTAGACCTACCTGCTCCTGGTGCAGCTTGGCTGTGGCCTTGTGCTGTAAGCTTCCCCACCTGAAAGGCTTCCAGTCTATCAATCAGGCTGGCTGTGGGTGGGAAGCCAACAGAAAAAAAATTAAAATCATCGACTTTCGGGAACCCATTATTCCGGGTTTCCCAACCTCAAAACAGCTCCACGCATGAGTTTTGTTTGTTTTCCAAATGGCTTGGAAACAAGTCAGGTCCTGAACTGTTGAACTTTTTAAAATCAAGGTTTGACAGAGAATCCAAATATTATCACCTGTCAACACATTTAACACTCTTTCCTTTCAGCAATTTATATCTACAACTTCCTTTGCAAAACTCATACTTATGAATCATTTCAAATGTTCAAGAACTTGTCTATTTCCTTTCCAAACACTCTTAGAGTTTGTGAGCAGAGCAGTTGAGTGGAATTTCAGCTGGTCATGACAATACACAGGCCCCAATAGATGAAGACCAAGAGGACTCAGCATCCTTTCCAATAAAACAAAACCAGGGCTTCGATCTTGGGACTGATTAAAACAAGGTGCAGTTAATATTTGCACTCCATTGAGGTAATCTGTTTCTGATTAGGCTAACATGCAGTACTGAGTTCCTTTAGCCCCTGAGTTTCCATTGCACTCCTGCCCCAAACTTCTTCCAATCCACACACCGAGCACATAACAACCCCACGGAAAATCAGCAGCCACACAAGTTGGCAGGCGATGCGGCCCTCAACAATTGGAATGTGCAAGTCAAAAACTGATGAATTTATTTCAGCCTTTGTGTAATACTGATCTCAAATATAGCAATGACGTCTTTTTCCTCAGTTAAAGGCACAAATAAAGAAGAACTTGAAGGAAAACACATCACAGCTCAGTGGTCTTTGTATCACAGAATATAATTTTTATACTTTGTGTTTTTCCCCCATTTGGAAATTTAGTAGGAATTTAGAGACTGTTATGCATCTCTTTGATTTTTTTTTTATTGAGGTGACAACATCTGTTGTGCCAATAACTAAACACAAATATACAAAAAAGACCTGGTACACCAAGCCCACCAAATCCAACATGGTGCAGCCATATGTACCATCAACCCATGCCTTAATCTTCTGAAAGAAGCAAGAAAATCAGAGGAAAATACTTGAGGCTAATTTAGGAAAACTGGGAAATTCCTATTGTTACGACCAGGTGAGAAGGGTGTCTAGGGGCTTTTTACTGTCTTCACCTGGTCTTATTGTGACAGAGTTTAATTTTTAAACACACTGTGTTTTGAGCTATCCCTTGGTGAATCCTTGTTCACCACTTCCCAATAATAAGGCAACGAAATGAGCACAAACAGGCTTTCTTGGGTTTAAAGAAGAAAAGTGAAATCCTATTAAACCTTAAACTTAAACTCTAATACGGCTAACACCTACGGATATACAACACACCCACGCTAGCATGCACACGCGATACATACATGCAAATAGAGACAGAAAAGAGAAGAAAAAATAAAATGGAGAGGTTTGAAGCAGTCTCTAATGGTGGTTTCTTGTTACTGTTTCTGTATTTCCAGCTCACCGTAGAATCTTTGATTATAGACAGCTCTTACTTTTTGTTGGGACCCAGTATTCTTCTTAAACCTTGTTCACTGTAAGAAACTTTTCTCTCTTGGGGTTCATGTGTCTTCAATGGTTTCCGAAGCTGGTGAGAGCAGACAGGAGAGAGGTCTTCTCAGTCCAGGAGAAAAGTGCCTTCTGAGCTCAAATTCCTTGTTGGAAGTTCAAATTTAAAAAACCAACAGCCAGCTAGTCATGTGACTAAGACTGGTTTAACCACTTCTGTGTATTGGGGAAGCAAAGACTGGGTCCCTTTGCTCCAACACTGTCTGTTACTATGCATATGTCTTTCCAGTCAGGGGCTTGCAATTTTAAGTTTTAATGCTCATGTGGCAAAATAATGTATGCCTCAGTCTTGGTAGGTGGGGGCCTTGCCTGACACTATCCAGATCCTTAAGCCAAGGAGGCAGGCTCTAGCAGAGCACAGTAAGTCTTGAATCTCAGTTGTCCACACAACTTACCTCCTACAAATTAAAATACTCTCCTCCCTTTCTTAGGATTGCAAGGAATCCATTTTTAAGCACCTTGGGATCTTTACTATAGTAAAGGCACTATATAAATGCAAGCTGTTGTTGTTAATTCGCATTTCAGTAACCTAGCATATAGGGTGATGACAGACTGAAAAAATACCTACAGTCATCCAACCAAATCCTGCCCCAAGCTCCCTGGTTTCCCATCCCTATCCAACTGAAGTGGCCTATGCCATAGATGTCAGCCTTGGCTCAATGAAACACTCTTGCCTCTGAGTCAGAAGGTCATGGGGAAAAGCCACACTTCAGATATTTGAGCAGATAATTAAGGCTGACACTTCAGTGCAGTACTGAGGGAGTTTTGCATTGATGGTGATGAAACTATTTGAAGTGCAGTGGAGTTTTATCCCTCAACTAACACCACCAGATTACCTGTTCAATTATATCATTTTAGTTTGTGTGACTTGTGCACAAATTAACTGCTGTGCTTTCCTACATTGCAACAATGATTTAAAGGTGTTTCATTGCATTCCACAGTTGGCATTTCCATGTCCAAGTGGCACAGCAGCCATCATGTTTGAAGATTTTTTGATCATTCTCCCTGTACTTATCCTGACAATCTGCCATCCTACTCTCAGCTATTCATGTCGTTCTTGTTTAAAGAAATGGATCACTGTGACACCAATTGCCTTTGCTGGGAACCTATTCAATATATATTAGGAACATTACCATCTTCAAATGCCTAGTTTTGCTTGACACATTTTACATCTCCCAACCTTGAAAGTAGTAGGCCCCTGGGCACCCAGGACTGCACTCATGAAGCGGAGGAGGCAATTAAAAAAATACATACATGGACATGTGGCCTCTCCTGGTCCCACACCCGCCAGGACCACACTAACCTCATCCAACATGGTCAATGGTAATAACAGCTGATAGGCACATACAGGAACTTGTGCTGGAAAGTGCTCCATTCTCCACTGCAGATTTTCAGGGCCCTGTCTATATCTACATCGCCTTGGTTTCCTATCATCTCAAAGACGTTGATCATGTCCATCTACAATCTCCAGTCTTCCAAGTCCAATTCTGTATTTTTCTCTTTGTAACTTAGAACCACAGCCTCGACCTTGTCAGTTTTTCTCTGAAATCTGTCCAAGTATATGTTGCTTTGTTGATGCATTTTTTTTTTACAATAATCTGTTTCAACTCGAGCCAAGGGTTTCCATACTCCTGTTGTGGTACTGAAAGTGTAGACGGGAGGAACATCCAACTTCTGGATCCACATATGTTTTTTTCAAAGTCAATATAATATTCCAGGTGTAGTACTAAAAAAATTGCCCTTACACTATCTGTAAACATTATTCTATGCAGTGCATTTCCCCATCAAACTTTTCCTTTCTGCTATGTACAAACATGATTAATCCCTGTCCAGGCATGCTGTTGTAAATCTTTGCCTTCACTGCATGGAGTGGATTGTCTGTCATCGAACCTGTACAATTTTCATCTCATTTAAATCATTGGGTATTTTTCAGCTACTGAGATCAGTTATTTGCATCCTTGGATAGATTGATACTAAATGGCCCATGATGCCATGCTGTGTTCAGATAGCTGAAGTTAAATATAGACACAGGAATAATGTGCTTCAATTAATTAATATATTTCAGTGGAGTGAGAGATTGCCATTAAGGCAGAAAAAAATTCATCTTTCCTTTAAGTACAAACAAAAAAAGGATGTCATTAAATGTCCTAATTAAGCAACCTCTGGGATGTTGACATTAGTAGTTTTGAAGGGTATTTCACCAGTATCAATAAGCAAAGTGAATGGGATGGGTTACAGAGTGGAGGTACAGGAGTGAGGCACAGCCAAATATAGAAGAGAAACTGAGTCAGTCTGGAAGACAGAGCAAATATAGACCAGCTGAGGCACAAGTGAAAAATGCAAGGCTGGATTGCATATACTTTAATGCAAGGAGTCTTACTAATAAGGCAGATGAATTGAGGGCATTGGTTAGCACATGGGATTATGATATTATTGCTATCACAGAGACATGGCTGAGGGAGGGACGGAACTGACAACTCAATATTCCAGGGTACAGAATCTTCAGGCGTGATAGGGGAGGGGTAAAAGAGGAGGTGGTATTGCACTGTTGATCAAGGAGTCAATTACTGCAGTAAGGAGGGATGATATCTTAGAAGGTTCTTCGAATGAGGCCATATGGGTAGAACTTCAAAACAAAAAGGGGGCAATCACTTGGCTGTCAGTGTACTACAGGCCTCCAAAGAGTCAGGGAGAGGGAGAGGAACAGATATGTAGGCAAATCTCAGAGAAGTGTAAAAGTAATAGGGTAATAATAGTAGGGGAATTCAACTTAGCTAACATCAACTGGGATAGTCTTAACGCAAAAGGCCTAAAGGGGGACGAATTCTTAAAATGCATACAGGAGAGCTTTTTGAGCCAGTATGTAGAAAGCCCTACAAGAGAAGGGGCAGTACTGGACCTAATCCTAGGAAATGAAGCTGGACAAGTGGTAGAAGTATCAATGGGAGAGCATGTCGGTGATAGTGACCATAACTCTGTAAGATTTAAGGTAGTATGGAAAAGGACAAAGACAGGCCAGAAATAAAGGTACTGAATTGGGGGAAGGCCGATTTCAATTTGATAAAACAGGATCTGGCAAAAGTGGACTGGGAGCAGCTACTTGTAGGAAAGTCTACATCAGGCCAGTGGGAGGCATTCAAAGAGGAAATAGTGAGAGTTCAGATCCAATATGTACCCATTAAGGTGAAGGGTAGGACCAACAAGTCCAAGGAACCCTGGCTGTCAAGGGATATAGAGTATTGGATCCTGAAAAAAAAGGAGGCTTATGGCAGATTTAGAGCGCTGAAAACATCGGAGGCATTAGAGGAGTATGGAAAGTGTAGGGGGGTACTTAAAAAAGTAATTAGGAAAGCGAAGATGGGACATGAAAAAACATTGGCGGTCAATATAAAGGAAAATCCTAAGGTGTTTTATAAGTATATTAAGGGCAAGAGGAGAACCAGGGTAAGAGTAGGGCCCATTAGGGGCCAAAGTGGCAATCTGTGTGTGGAGCCGGAGGACACAGGGGAGGTTTTAAATGATTATTTTTCATCTGTTTTGACAGTGGAGAAGGACGATGTAGGTGTAGAGATCAGGGAGGGGGATTGCGCTATACTAGAACATATTAACATTGAAAGGGAGGAAGTATTAGATGCTTTAGCGGGCTTAAAAGTGGATAAATCCCCAAGCCCAGATGAGATGTATCCCAGGCTGTTATGTGAGGCAAGGGAGGTGATAGCAGGGGCACTGACACAAATTTTCAGATCCTCTCTGGCCATGGGAGAGGTGCCAGAGGACTGGAGCTCAGCGAATGTGGTAGCATTATTCAAGAAGGGTAGCAGGGATAGACCGGGTAATTACAGGCTCTAACATCAGTGGTTGGCAAACTATTGGAAAAAATTCTGAGGGACAGGATTAATCTCCACTTGGACAGGCAGGGAATAATCAAGGATAGTCAGCATGGCTTTGTCAAGGGGAGATAGTATCTAACTAACTTGATTGAATTTTTTGAGGAGTTGACTAGATGTGTAGATGAGGGTAAAGCAGTTGATGTAGACTACATGGACTTCAGTAAGGCTTTTGATAAGGTCCCGCATGGGAGATTGTTTAAGAAGGTAAGAGCCCATGGGATCCAGGGCAATTTGGCAAATTGAATCCAAAATTGGCTTTGTGGCAGGAAACAGAAGGTAAGGGTCGAGAGCTGTTTTTGCGAGTGGAAGCCTGTGATCAGTGGTATACCACAGGGATCGGTGCTGGGACCCTTGCTTTTTGTAGTGTACATTAATGATTTAGACATGAATATAGGAGGTATGATAAGTAAGTTCACAGATGACACGGAAATTGGTGGTGTTGTAAATAGTGAGGAGGAAAGCCTTAGATGGGCGGAGCAGTGGCAAATGGAATTTAATCCTGAGAAGTGTGAGGTGATGCATTTTGGGAGGACTAACAAGTCAAGAGAATATACAACAAATGGTAGGACCCTAGGAAGTATAGAGTGTCAGAGGGACATTGGTGTACTTGTTCATAGATCACTGAAGGCAGCAGCACAGGTAGGTAAGGTGGGTAGGAAGGCATATGGGATACTTGCTTTTATTAGCTGAGGCATAGAATATAATCAAGGAGGTTATGATGGAGCTGTATAAAATGCTAGTTAGGCCACAGCTGGAGTACTGTGTACAGTTCTGAGCACCACACTATTGGAAGGATGCGATTGCACTGGAGAAGGTGCAGAGGAGATTCACCAGGATGTTGCCTGGGCTGGAGTATTTCATCTATGAAGAGAGACTGAAAAGGCTAAGGTTGTTTTCCTTAGAACAAAGAAGGATGAGGGGGAACATGATTGAGGTATACAAAATTATGAAGGGCATTGATAGGTTAGATAGGAAGAGACTTTTTCCTTTAGCAGAGGGGTCAATAAACAGGGAGCATAGATTTAAGGTAAGGGGCAGGAGGTTTAGAGGGGATTTGAGGAAAAATTATTTTCACCCAGAGGGTGGTTGGAATCTGGAATACACTGCCTGAAGTGGTGGTAGAGGCAGGAACCCTCACAGCATTTAAGAAGTATTTAGATGAGCACTTGAAACGCCATAGCATACAAGGCTATGGGCCAAGTGCTGGAAAATGGGACGAGAATAGTTAGGTGCTCGATGGCCGGCACAGACACGATGGGCCGAAAGACCTGTTTCTGTGCTGTATGATTCTATGACTCTATTACCTGGTGACAAAGGCCTGCTAATAGTCTCCAAACAGATCTCGTCAAGTTAAAGACATTCACTTTCAAAATTGCTTATCATGTCTCACTAAGTAAGTGGTAGGGTCTATGTAGCAAATAGATATTGTATACATAAGAATGTAAGAAATAGGAGCAGGCCGTATGGTCCTTTGAGCCTGCTCCATCATTCAATAAGATCATAGAAACATAGAAAATAGGAGCAGGAGTAGGCCATTCATTATGGTCATGGTTGATCATCCAACTCAGTAACCTGTTCCCGCTTTCTCCCTATATCCGTTGATCCTTTTTGCCCTAAGAGTTGTATCTAACTCCTTCTTGAAAACATACAATGTTTTGGCCTCAATTGCTTTCCGTATTAGCAAATTCCACAGGCTCACCACTCTCTGCATGAAGTAATTTCTCCTCATCTCAGTCCTGAAAGGTTTACCCCGTATCCTTAGACTGTGACTCCTGATTCTGGACTCTCCCACTATTGGGAACATCCTTCCTGCATCTACCCTGTCAAGTCCTGTTAGAATTTTATAGGTTTCTATGAGATCTCCCCTCACTCTTCTGAACTCCAGCCAATATAATCCTAAACGACTCAATCTCTCCTCATACATCAGTCCCGCCATCCCAGGAATCAGTCTGGTAAGCCTTCACTGCACTCCCTCTATAGCAAGAACATCTTTCCTCAGATAAGGAAACTAAAACTGCACACAATATTCCAGGTGTGGCCTCACCAAGGCCCTGTATAATTGCAGCAAGACATCCCTGCTCCTGTACTCTAATTCTCTCGCTATGAAGGCCAACATACCATTTGCCCTTTTTACTGCCTGTTGTACCTGCCTGCTTACCTTCAGCGACTGGTGTATGAGAACACCCAGGTCTCGCTGATATTCCCCTCTCTCAGTTTACAGCCGTTCAGATAATCATCTGCCTTCCTGTTTTTGCTACCAAAGTGGATAACCTCACATTTATCCACATTATACTGCATCTGCCATACATTAGCCCACTCACTTAACTTGTCCAAATCACTGTGAAGCCTCTCTGCATCATCCTCACAACTCACCCTCCCACCCAGTTTTGTGTCATCTGCAAATTTGGAGCTATTACATTTAGTTCCCTCATCTAAATCATTAATAGATATTGTAAATAGCTGTGGTCCTAGCACCGATCCCTGCAGTACCCCACTAGTCACTACCTGCCATTCGGAAAAAGACCCGTTTATACTTACTCTTTGTTTCCAGTCTGCCAACCAACTTTCTATCCATCGCAATAGCGCTACCCCCAATCCTATGCACTTTAATTTTACATGCTAATCTCTTATGTGGGACTTTGTCGAAAGCCTTGTGAAAGTCCAAATGCACCACATCCACTGGCTCCCCCTCATCAACTCTACTAGTTACATCCTCGAAGAATTCTGGTAGATTTGTCAAGCATGATTTCACTTTCATAAATCCATGCTGATTTTGTCCGATTCTACCACAGTTCTCCAAGTGCTCTGCTATAAAATCTTTCATAATGGTCTCTAGAATTTTCCCCACTACTGACGTCAGGCTGTCTTGTCTATAATTCCCTGTTTTCTCTCTACCTCCCTTTTTAAATAGTGGGGTTACATTAGCTACCCTCCAATCTGTAGGAACTGTTCCAGAGTCTATAGAATCTTGGAAGATGACCACCAATGCATCCATTATTTCTAGGGCCACTTCCTTCAGTACTCTGGGATGTAGATTATCAGGCCCTGGGGATTTATTGGCCTTCAATCCCATCAATTTCCCCAACACCATTTCTCTACTAATACTGATTTCCTTCAGTTCTTCTCTCTCACTAAACCCTGTGTTCCCCAACATTTCTGGTATGATATTTATGTCCTCCTTTGTGAAGACAGAATCAAAGTATGCATTTAGTTGGTCAGCCATTTCTTTGTTCCCCATAATAAATTCCCATTTCTGACTGTAAGGGACCTACATTTGTCTTCACCAATCTTTTTCTCTTCACATACCTATAGAAACTTTTACAGTCAGTTTTTATGTTCCCTGCAAGCTTATTCTCGTACTCTATTTTCGCCTTCTTAATCAATCCCTTAGTCCTCCTTTGCTGAATTCTAAACTGCTCCCAATCCTCAGGTCTGTATTTTTTTCTTGGTGAATTTGTATGTCTCTTCCTTGGATCTAATGCTATCTCTAATTTCCCTTGTAAGCCATGGTTTGGCTACCTTTCCCGTTTTACTTTTGCGCCAGACAGAAATGAACAATTGTTACGGTTCATCCATGCGCTCTTTAAATGTTTGCCATTGCCTATCCACTGTCATCCCTTTAAGTAACATTTTCTAATCCGTCATAGCCATCTCGCGCCTCATACCTTCGTAGTTTCCTTTATTAAGATTCAGGACCCTAGTCTCAGAATTAACTACGTCACTCTCCATCTTGATGAAGAATTCTATCATGGTCGCTCTTCCCCAAGGGGTCTCGCACAACTAGATTGTCAATTATTCCTCTCTCATTACACAATACCCAGTCTAGGATGGCCTGTTCTCTAGTTGGTTTCTCAACGTATTGGTCCAGAAAACAATCCCGTATACACTCCATGAATTCTTCCTCTAGGGTATTGTGACTAATTTGATTTGCCCAATCTATATGCAGATGAAAGTCACCCATAATTACAGATGTTCCTTTATCACATGCGTCTCTAATTTCCGGTTTAATGCCATTGCCAAGATCACCACTACAGTTTGGGGGTCCATATACAACCCCGACTAATGTTTTTTGCCCCTTAGTGTTTCTCAGCTCTACCCATACAGATTCCACATCATCAGAACTAATATCCTTCCTCACTATTGCATTAATTTCCTCTTTAACCAGCAACACCACTGCCTTTTGCTTTTTGTCTGTCCTTCCTAAATACTGAATACCCCGGATGTTCATTTCCCATCCCTAGTCACCCTGCAGCCATGTCTCCATAATCCCGACGATATCATACCCATTTACATCTATTTGCGTGATTAATTCATCCACTTTCTTGCGAATGCTCCGCACGTTAAGGCACAAAGCCTCAAGGCTGGTCTTTTTGACATTACTTGTTCCCTTCCCACTATTTTTCACTGTGGCCCTGTTTGATTCTGGCCCTTGATTTCTCTACCTATCACTTTTCTTATTCCCCTTATTGTCTTTTGTTCTTGTCTTTGATTCCCCCTCCTCTGACTCCTTGCAAAAGTTCCCATCCCCCTGCCATTTTAGTTTAAACCCTCCCCAACCACTCTAGCAAATACTCCCCCTAGGACATCAGTCCCGATCCTGCCCAGGTGTAACCCGTCCAGTTTGTACTGGTCCCACTTCCCCCAGAACCGGTCCCAATGTCCCAGGAATCTAAAACCCTCCCGCTCACACCATCTCTTCAGTCACATATTCATCCAATATATTTTGCTATTTCTACTCTGACTAGCATGTGGCACTGGTAGTAATCCTGAGATCACTACCTTTGAGGTCCTACTTTTCAACTTACTTCCTAACTCCCTATATTCTGCTTTTAGCACATCATCCTTTTTTTGACCTACATCGTCTGTACCAATGTGTACCACGACCACTGGCTGTTCACCCTCCCCCTTCAGAATGTCCTGTAACCGCTCTGAGACATCCTTGACCCTAGCACCAGGGAGGCAACATACCATCCTGGAGTCTCTTTTGCGGCCACAGAAACACCTGCCTATTCCCCTTACAATTGAATCCCCTATGACTATTGCATTCCCACACTTTTTACTCCTCCCCTGTGCAGCAGAGCCAAATATGGTGCAAAGAATTGAGCTGTTGCTGCTTTCCCTTGAGAGGCCATTCCCCCCAACAGTATCCAAAGCAGTATATCTGTTTTGCAGGGGAATAGCCACAGGAGATTCCTGCACTGCCTGCCTAGTCCTCTTGCTCTGCCTGGTGGTCACCCATTCCCTTCCTGCCTGTGGGGTCTGAGCCTGCGGTGTGACCACCTCTCTATATGTGCTATCCACGATACTCTTCGCCTCGTGGATGCTCCACCGTGTCCTCAGCTGCCGCTCCAGCTCTGAAACCTGGGCTTCCAGGAGCTGCAGCTGGACACACTTCCTGCACACATACTGGTCCCGGGCACTAGAATTGTTCCCAGCTTCCCACATAGAGCATGAGGAGCACACCAGAGCTTTGAGCTCTTCTGCCATGACTTAACCCTTTAAATTAAACCTTTTGGAAGATGCTTAATATCAAACAATATCAATTACTCTAGGGCCCTTCTTCCCTGGTCCTCGTTACTACAGAACTTCCTAAAAAACACTACTTACTATATAAAAATAAACTGTAGACCATAATAGAAAATAAAATGTAGATTGTGGCTGATCTGTGACCTCAACTTCAGAAAAGAAGGTACACTAGGGGTGGGGGGCAGTGCAAGACACCGCAAAACCCTCCCAGTGCTGTGGTGCCAAAAAGACCCAAAGGCGCAAACAGTGTCCTGCAAACAAAGCAGAATGCTTCCACTATAAGAAAATAAGCCATTTTGTGAAGATGTGCCAATCTCTACTCCCACAAAATCTCTACTCCTACAGGTTTGAAAGAAAAAGTCCTCAAGCATGGAGTTGTTAATGAAGTTCAACAATCTCCATCAGGAAGGAAATCAGAAAACTTTCTTGGTGAGATCAATGATCCTAATCAGGCATTTTGGTCTGCAGATCCACATGTCAACAGATATTTCATTAATTTTAAACCAGACACTGGAGCAAGTGAAGTGGTCTTATCAGACAACGAACAGCTAACTTTGTACCATTGTTTAAAAGTAAGAAAGGGATAGACCAAGTAATTACAGGTTAGTCAGCCTGACCTTGGTGGCGGGAAAATTATTGGAAACATTTCTGAGGGACAGGATAAATATTCATTTAGAAAGACACTGATTAATTAAAGACAGTCAGCACATATTTATTAAGGGAATGTCATGTCTGACTACCATGATTGAATTTTTTGGGGAGGTAACAAGGAGGGTCAATGAGGGTAATGCATTTGATGTAGTGCCAAACGCCACTATTCACATCAAGCTTTGTGAACCTGGTACTTTTGGATAACTTTGCCAAGCTTTCATTCACTGAGGACATTGGATGCCATAGCCTTATTAAGTTGAGTTAAGTCTGCACAAATGTGAAGAATATCATTAGGCTTAGGAACTGGAACGATTCTTGAACACCGCTTTGTAGGTTCAGTGACAGGGGAAACAACTCCCATTCTGGTCAGCTCTTCTCGCTGATATTGGACTTGCTTCATTAGTGGGAGCTGGATTTTACCAGCCCCTCGGCATTGTAGATCA
Organism: Heterodontus francisci; assembly: GCF_036365525.1. Classification (NCBI taxonomy): domain Eukaryota; kingdom Metazoa; phylum Chordata; class Chondrichthyes; order Heterodontiformes; family Heterodontidae; genus Heterodontus; species Heterodontus francisci. The sequence continues at coordinate 156,503,171 of NC_090375.1, read as the reverse complement.
TGGCAGGAAGGCCTGTAAAATTAGCAGAATAAATATTGAAATGAACTTACATGGTGCTGGTGGCCGTCCCACAGTGATTTTACAGTCGCCGGCCATAACTCGCGTGCTTCAGAACTCCATACGGAGTTCCGAGGTAAGACACTGGTGGGGAGGGAGGAGGACTAAAATTATCAGGGCAGAAGTGGGGGAAGCGGGCAAAATGTTTTTTATTGGCTGTGGGGATGGTCGGAATGGGTTAAAGAGCAAAAGTGACGAGGTTGGGGGGAATGCTCAGGGTGGGAATAAAATTGATGTCTGTCGTATTGGCATATAAAACAACCCTTGGGGTATTGGGAAAGGGGCTCCTGCTTTTGATATTTATGTTAAAAAATTAACAAAGTACTTTCTCTTTAAACATTCAATTTTTGTTAAGGGCTTGAAGCCCTTTAAAAATGGAGCTGGCGGCCGCTCAGTGTCACCGGATGCCATTGCTGGGGATGGAGCGGCCACCCCTTCTTACACCATTGGGGGATGCCGCTCCGCACCCTCCATTTAAATGAGCCCTGTGCAAAATATTGTGTCAGAAAGCCGCCGGCTTTAAAGCGGTGCACTAATAAAATTCAGCCCTGGGTGTGGTATCATCCCAGGCATGAAAAGACATAGTGATTTAGCATCTTTTCGCAAGGTAATACTATATTACCTGCAAGGCAACAGAAACTCAGTTACATGGCCTAGGAGGGATTGAACCAAAAGTCAAGGGAAAGCTACAAGAAACACTCCAGTACAAGGGAAAGCAGATATTGGAAACACTGTATGTTCTATAGAATCAGGAATTCTCTCTCTTGTAGAAGAGCTTGTATTGACCTTCATCTTATAAGAAAAGTTGAAGATGTTAAGCAACAAGAATCCAGGAGTCACTTCCAAAATGACTTTCTGAAATTATTTACTGGCCTCAGAAGACTGAAGACCAAATATAATGTTACTTTGCGAAAAGATACTAAACCTCTATGCTTTTTCACACCTAGGAAGATACCACACCCACTAATGAAGCAAGTCCAATATTAGTGAGAAGAGATGACCAGGACGGGAGTTGTTTCACCTGTCACTGAACCTACAAAGCGGTGTTCAAGAATGGTGCCAATTCCTAAGCCTAATGGTACTCTTCACATTTGTGTAGACTTAACTCAATTTAATAAGGCTGTGGCAACAGAGGTTCATCCAATGTCCTCAGTGAATGAAAGCTTGGCAAAGGTATCCAAAAGTACCATGTTCACAAAGCTTGACGCAAATAGTGGCTTTTGGCACTACATCAAATGCATTACCCTCATTGACTCTCATTGTTACCTCCCCAAAATATTCAATCATGGTAGTCAGACACAACCTTCCCTTAATAAATCTGTGCTGACTGTCTTTAATTAATCAGTGTCTTTCTAAATGAATATTTATCCTGTCCCTCAGAAATGTTTCCAATAATTTTCCTACCACCAAGGTTTGGCTGACTAACCTGTAATTACTTGGTCTATCCCTTTCTCGCTTTTAAAAAATGGTACAAAGTTAGCTGTACTCCTGTACTTTGGCACCGTACCAGTAGCGAGAGAGGATTGGAAAATGTTGGTTAGAGCCTCTGCTATTTCTTCTCTTGCTTCCCTTAACAGCTGGGCCTTGGGATTTATCCACTTTCAAAGATGTCAAACCCCGAATACATCCTCTCTCACTTTTCAGTGAATATTTCACACTCCTCCTTCCTGATAGTCATGTCTGTATCGTCCGTCTCTTTTGTGAAAACTAATGCAGAGTATTCATTAAGAAACCATTCAAATGTCCTTCGCCTCCATACACAGGTTACCCTTATGGTCCCTAATAAGCCCAACTCTTTCTTTAGTTAAAAGCAAAATACTGCGGATGCTGGAAATCTGAAATAAAAACAAGAAATGCTGGAAACATTCAGCAGGTCTGGCAGCATCTGTGGAGAGATAAGCAGAGTTAACATTTCAGGTCAGTGACCCTTCTTCAGAACTGGGCTGGAAATCTGAAATAAAAACAAGAAATGCTGGAAACACTCAGCAGGTCTGGCAGCATCTGTGGAGAGAGAAGCAGAGTTAACATTTCAGGTCAGTGACCCTTCTTCAGAACTGGTCTTTCTTTAGTTATCCTCTTGCTCTTTATGCATTTATAAAAAAATATTTGGTTTTCCTTGATTTCACTTGCCAATATTATTTCATACCCTCTCTTTGCTTTCTTAATTTCCTTTCTAATTCCACCCCCACACTTTCTATACACCTGTAGGTTTTCTGCAGTATGGAGCCCTTGGTATCTGTCATAATTTACCTTTTTTCTTTATTCTCTCGTTTAAGCCCCTTGACATCGAGGGGGCTCTGGATTTGTTAGTCCCTCCCTTTTTCTTTAAGGGACCATACTTGTTCTGAGCCCTCACTATCTCTTCCTTGAATGTCTCCCACTGATCTGGCTCTGATTTACCTTCAAGTAGCTGTTTCCAGTCCACTTTAGCTAAATCACATCTCCGCTTCATAAAACTAGCTTTTCCCCAATTGAGAACTTTTATTCCTGTTCTATCTTTGTCCTTTTCCATAATTACCCTAAATCTTACTGAATTATGATCACTTCGACCAAAGTGCTCCCCAACTGATGCCCCTTTCACCTGCCCAGCTTCATTCCCTAAAACTACATTCAGAACCACCCCCTTTCTTGTTCGGCTTGCTACACAGTGGCTAACAAAGTTCTCCTGAATGCATTTTAAGTATTCTCTTCCCTCTGTGTTTTTCATACTAACTCTATCCTAGTTAATATTAGGGTAGTTGAAATCCCCCCACTATTACTGCCCTATTGTTTTTGAAATTCTCAGAGATTTGCTTATATATTTGCTCTTTTATCTCCCTCTGACTGTTTGAGGGTCGATTGTACACTCACAGTAGTGTGATTGCCCTTTTTTGTTCTTCAGTTCAACGCCATATGACCACATACCATATCATCTCTACTCACAGCTATAATTGTTTTTTTTAAATCAATATTGTGACATCCCACTCCTTTTTATTCCTCGCTCTACCTCATCTGAAAACCCTGTAACCAGGAATGGTATGCTGCCATTCCTGCCCTTCTTTAAGCCATGTCTCAGTAATAGCTATAATATCAAAGAACAAAGAACAAAGAAAAATTACAGCACAGGAACAGGCCCTTCGGCCCTCCAAGCCTGCGCCGATCCAGATCCTCTATCTAAACATGACGCCTATTTTCTAAGGGTCTGTATCTCTTTACTTCCTGCCCATTCATGGATCTGTCTAGATACATCTTAAAAGACACTATCATGCCCGCGTCTACCACCTCCGCTGGCAACGCGTTCCAGGCACCCACCACCCTCTGCGTAAAGAACTTTCCACGCATATCCCCGCTAAACCTTTCCCCTTTCACTTTGAACTCGTGACCCCTAGTAATTGAATCACCACTCTGGGAAAAAGCTTCTTGCTATCCACCCTGTCTATACCTCTCATGATTTTGGACACCTCAATCAGGTCCCCCCTCAACCTTCGTCTTTCTAATGAAAATAATCCTAATCTACTCAACCTCTCTTCATAGCTAGCGCCCTCCATACCAGGCAACATCCTGGTGAACCTCCTCTGCACCCTCTCCAAAGCATCCACATCCTTTTGGTAATGTGGCAACCAGAACTGCACGCAGTATTCCAAATGTGGCCGAACCAAAGTCCAATACAACTGTAACATGACCTGCCAACCCTTGTACTCAATACCCCGTCCGATGAAGGAAAGCATGCCGTATGCCTTCTTGACCACTCTATTGACCTGCGTTGCCACCTTCAGGGAACAATGGACCTGAACACCCAAATCTCTCTGTACATCAATTTTCCCCAGGACTTTTCCATTTACTGTATAGTTCACTCTTGAATTGGATCTTCCAAAATGCATCACCTCGCATTTGCCCTGATTGAACTCCATCTGCCATTTCTCTGCCTAACTCTCCAGTCTATCTATATTCTGCTGTCTTCTCTGACAGTCCCCTTCACTATCTGCTACTCCACCAATCTTAGTGTCGTCTGCAAACTTGCTAATCAGACCACCTATACTTTCCTCCAAATCATTTATGTATATCACAAACAACAGTGGTCCCAGCACGGATCCCTGTGGAACACCACTGGTCACACGTCTCCATTTTGAGAAACTCCCTTCCACTGCTACTCTCTGTCTCCTGTTGCCCAGCCAGTTCTTTATCCATCTAGCTAGTACACCTTGGACCCCATGCGCCTTCACTTTCTCCATCAGCCTACCATGGGGAACCTTATCAAACGCCTTACTGAAGTCCATGTAAATGACATCTACAGCCCTTCCCTCATCAATCAACTTTGTCACTTCCTCAAAGAATTCTATTAAGTTGGTAAGACATGACCTTCCCTGCACAAAACCATGTTGCCTATCACTGATAAGCCCATTTTCTTCCAAATGGGAATAGATCCTATCCCTCAGTAACTTCTCCAGCAGCTTCCCTACCACTGACGTCAGGCTCACCGGTCTATAATTACCTGGATTATCCCTGCTACCCTTCTTAAACAAGGGGACAACATTAGCAATTCTCCAGTCCTCCGGGACCTCACCCGTGTTTAAGGCCGCTGCAAAGATATCTGTTAAGGCCCCAGCTATTTCCTCTCTCGCTTCCCTCAGTAACCTGGGATAGATCCCATCCGGACCTGGGAACTTGTCCACCTTAATGCCTTTTAGAATACCCAAACACTTCCTCCCTCCTTATGCCGACTTGACCTGGAGTAATCAAACATCTGTTCCTAATCTCAACATCCTTCATGTCCCTCTCCTCGGTGAATACCGATGCAAAGTACTCGTTTAGAACCTCACCCATTTTCTCTAACTCCACGCATAACTTTCCTCCTTTGTCCTTGAGTGGGCCAATCCTTTCTCTAGTTACCCTCTTGCTCCTTATATATGAATAAAAGACTTTGGGATTTTCCTTAACCCTGTTTGCTAAAGATATTTCATGACCCCTTTTAGCCCTCTTAATTCCTCGTTTCAGATTGATCCTACATTCCCGATATTCTTTCAAAGCTTCGTCTTTCTTCAGCCACCTAGACCTTATGTATGCTTCCTTTTTCCTCTTAGCTAGTCTCACAATTTCACCTGTCATCCATGGTTCCCTAATCTTGCCATTTCTATCCCTCATTTTCACAGGAACATGTCTCCCCTACACGCTAATCAACCTCTCTTTAAAAGCCTCCCACATATCAAATGTGGATTTATCTTCAAACAGCTGCTCCCAATCTACATTCCCCAGCTCCTGCCGAATTTTGGTATAGTTGGCCTTCCCCCAATTTAGCACTCTTTCTTTAGGACCACTCTCGTCTTTGTCCATGAGTATTTTAAAGCTTATGGAATTGCGATCACTATTCCCAAAGTCGTCCCCTACTGAAACTTCAACCACCTGGCCGGGCTCATTCCCCAACACCAGGTCCAGTATGGCCCCTTCCCGAGTTGGACTATTTACATACTGCTCTAGAAAACCCTCCTGGATGCTCCTTACAAATTCTGCTCCATCTAGACCTCTAACACTAAGTGAATCCCAGTCAATGTTGGGAAAATTAAAATCTCCTATCACCACCACCCTGTTGCTCCTACATCTTTCCATAATCTGTTTACATATTTGTACCTCTATCTCACGCTCGCTGTTGGGAGGCCTGTAGTACAGCCCCAACATTGTTACCGCACCCTTCCTATTTCTGAGTTCTGCCCATATTGCCTCACTGCTCGAGTCCTCCATAGTGCCCTCCTTCAGCACAGCTGTGATATCCTCTTTGACCAGTAATGCAACTCCTCCACCCCTTTTACCTCTCTCTCTATCCCGCCTGAAGCATCGATATTTTGGGATATTTAGTTGCCAATCATGCCCTTCCCTCAACCAAGTCTCAGTAATAGCAATAACATCATACTCCCAGGTACTAATCCAAGCCCTAAGTTCATCTGCCTTACTTACTACACTTCTTGCATTAAAACAAATGCACCTCAGACCACCACTCCCTTTGCGTTCATCATCTGCTCCCTGCCTACTCTTCCCCTTAGTCACGCTGACTTCATTATCTAGTTCCTTACAGGCTTTCGTTGTAGTGGTGACTTCACTTTTAAGAAACCGGGAGGAAACACCATTTTGAGTAACAGACTCAACACATGGCTTGCAAAGAGCACACACATACACCAGTGAGGAAAATATCTGAACCTGAGATAATGAAATGTAGGTAAGTAAGACAATAAATAGTGTTTGTGTTGAATCCAAATACAAAGCCTGCGGCTATCATTTAATGAAGACTTAAGAACACAACTCTCGCTGTTCACCCTCCCATCTCAGCATGTCGTAAAGCCACTTAGTGATATCCTTGATCCTGGTACCAGGGAGGCAACCTATCTTCCCAGAGTCACATCTGTAGCCGTAGAAGTACCTGTCTGTTTCCCTATCAAATTCCCTACCATTATTGCTGGGAATGCTGCAGTGAGTAACTCACCTTCTGACTCCCCAAAGCCTGTCCACCATCTACAAGGCACAAGTCAGAAGTGTGATGGAATACTCTCTACTTGCCTGGGTGAGAGCAGCTCCAACAATACTCAACAAGCTCGACACCATCCAGGACAAAGCAGTCAGCTTCATCAGCACCCCATCCACCAGCTTAAACATTCACTCCCTTCACCACCGGCACACAATTGCAACAGTGTGTATCATCTACAAGATGCACTGCAGCAAATCACCAGGCCTCCTTCCACGGCACCTTCCAAACCCACGACCTCTATCACCTAGAAGAACAAGGGCAGCAAATTCATGGGAACATCACCACCTGCAACTATAGTGGATTATTAGCATAGCCTCTTTTTGGGGCTATCCTGGATCAGGCGTACTTCTCCGATGATTACACTCAATTTAAAGTTGAGAAAGACAGATCCTAAAGACACTTGAATGGGTCTGAAGAACAGATCTAACTCTCTCTGAAGGAAAGAATCAGCTGAGAATGTTACCAGATAGCTTTTTTAACAAGTTTCAGCCTGATTATAATAACCCGAATATTATGAAGGTCCAGGAATCTCTCCTCAGTAATGTACCTCCCCACCAAAGGGTGTATGGAGATGGGTTCATGAGTTTGCAATACAGAAGCTTATGCGAGACAATATAATTTCTAAATTATATAAAAGTTAATTAAAGAACCGAACATGCAATTCACAGTTGGTGAGACAATCAATTGCAATGTTAATAGTTCCAGGAAAAGAAAGTACAATCTTGTTTCTTGTAGAGAATCCAATTTTTAAATCTAAATATTGTTGCAGTGAAATATTTAGGGAGGATATTCATCAATTATCAAAGTAACATTTGCCTTAATTTCCTGAGTAGAAGACTGCAGAGTTAGCGAGATACCTCTGTCCCAGTTGAGGGGAGAACTATGTAAGGGGATTTACTTGTACTTCTTTCAATTTAGTATACTGTATTCACTGCTCACAATGTGATCTCCTCTACACTGGGGAGACCAAATGCAGATTGGGTGACTGCTTTGCAGAACACCTCAGCTCAGTCCGAAAGCATGACCCTGAGCTTCCGGTTGCTTGCTATTTCAACACACCCCCCTGCTCTCATGCCCACGTATCTGTCCTGGGATTGCTGCAGTCTTCCAGTGAACATCAACACAAGCTCGAGGAACGGCACCTCATTTACCGATTAGGCACGCTACAGCCTGCTGGACTGAACATGGAGTTCAAAAATTTCAGAGCATGACGGGCCCCCCTTTTTATTTTTAGTTATTTTTTTTTGTTTGCTTTATTTTATTTTGTTTCATCATTCATTTTTTACCATGTGCCTACCCTCTGCTTGTGTTTTGGGCCAGGCTGTCCTATTTTTCTGTCAATTAACACCCTCTCTGCACGAATGCATTGTCTTTTAGCACACCATTAATATAGCGTTTGTCTTTGCTCCATGATCTTCTGGTCAGTTATTCTCTGTGACCTTGTCCCATCAACACCTTCTCTTTGGTTATCTCTTGCCCCACCCCCGCTTTATTTGCTTAAAACCTATTACATTTCTAGCCTTTGCCAGTTCTGAAGAAGGGTCACTGACCTGAAACGTTAAGTCTGCTTCTCTCACAACAAATGTTGCCAGACCTGCTGAGTGTTTCCACCATTTCTTGTTTTTATTTCAGATTTCCAGCATCTGCAGTATTTTGCTTTTAATTTATTATATAAGGGGAGAACTATCATCGCCTTACTCCAATAGTCATACCTTTACCATGAGAGATATTGGAATGTGTCCAAGGAATCTAAAAATCCAATGTGTGCTTCCAATATTTATAGAGTTATTCAAGTTGCATAACTAATTTCTTATGTATGGGGGTGGTACCTAAACTGTAAGTAAGTTTTTCCCCATTTATTTCCCAAATAAGGCTGTATAACTGTTCATTTCCAGGTAAGGAGCATCCTCTTTGATTCCTAAGAAAGGCTGTATAATTATTCATTTCCAGATAAGGTCTGTCCTCTTTGATTCCTAAGAAAGCCAACCTGCAAGCTTTTTGATGGTCAATGTCTCATTAGTCATCTAACCGTGTTTCAAGATTATAATTCAGTTTTTGGGTTTGTTTAGCTTTGTGAAAAATTCAGTTGACTATGAATTAGAGCTTTCAGCATAAAACCATATTATTAACTATTACACTGTGGTAGCTTTCATGACAGTTTGCAAAACTATGTTATCAATGTTTTACTATGTGATGAAGTTCATGACATTTGGGAGTGAATCCTCCTTAGTGGAAGCTGCCTTTAAGATGAGGCAAGATTTTTCACTGAGGCTTTTAGTTTTACAGAGATGAACATTTTTTAACCTTTTAGGAAGATGAATACTTTTCTAAAAATTCTTCAATCCCTCATTCATAGTAAAATATTAATTGTATATTAATAGTGGTAAGGTAGATTTGTTTTGGCAAAGTTTAGTATTAGCAGTACTAAGGTTATTATTACTATTGGTAGGGTTATTAGTATTAGCATTGCAGGATGTAGTTGTAGTACCAAGGTTACTATCTAATAGATAAAGGAATGACAGGGCTGCTTTAACCTCTGCAGTGCACATCCTGTGCCAGGTGGGAACTCCAGGAAACACTTCTCGGGTCCTGGATAGCCATAGGTGCAGGAAGTGTTGTCAGTTGCAGCAGCTTGAGCTCTGGATTTCAGAACATGAGCAGCTGGCGACATTGCAGTACATTTGTGTGGACAACACATTTATAGGTGTGGTCATCCCGCAGCTTAAGAGTATGCAGGGAGAGAGGGAATGGGTGACTGCCAGACAGTCAAGAAGAAACAGGCAGGTAGTGCAGGAGATCCCAGAGTGCATCTCACTCTCCAACAGGTATTCAGTTCTGAATACTGAGGAAGGTGATGGTTCATCTGGGAAGTGCAGCCAGAGCCAAGGCCATGGCACCATGGGTGGCTCAGCTGCACAAGGGGGCACAAGGAAGACTGGAAGAATGATAGTGATAGGAGATTCAATAGTCAAGGGAACAAACAGGCATTTCTGTGGCCGCAGACGTGAATCCAGGATGTTGTCTTGCCTTCCTGGTGCCAGGATCAAGGATGTCACTGAGCAGCTACAGAGCATCTTAAAGGGGGAGGGTGAACAGCCAGCAGTCGTGGTCCACGTTGGTACCAATGACATTGGCAGGAAGAGGGATGTGTTCCTGCAGTCAGAATTTAGGGAGCTAGGTAAGAAATTAGCAAGCAGGACCTCAAAAGTAGTAATCTCTGAATTACTCCCAGTGCCAACGCAAGTGAGTACTGGAATAGAAATATAAGACAGATGAATGTGTGGCTGGAAAGTTGGTGCAGAAGAGAGGACATAGATTCTTGGGACATTGGGAGCGGCTCTGGGGCAGATGGGACCTGTACTGGCCCGACCGGTTGCACCTGAACAGAGCCAGGACTGAGTTCCTTGTAGAATGTTTAACTAGTGCTGTTGGGGAGGGTTTAAACTAGCTTGGCAGAGGGATGGGGACCTGAGGGTAGACTCATTTGGGACAAAATCAGAAATGAAAAAGGAAGGCAGAAAATTAATGGATGAGTCTGGAAGGCAGAGGAAACAAAGGTTAAAAAAGGGTATCTACTTCAATGCAAGGCATATAGCAAATACAGTAGATGGGCTGAGGGCACAGATAGACATGTGGCAGTACGATTTCATAGCTATTACAGAAACATGGCTTAAGGACAGACAGGAATGGCAGCTCAACATTCCTGGTTACAGGGTTTTCAAATGCGATAGGGAGAGGGATAAGAAAGGAGGGTGAGTGGCAATTTTGGTCAAAGAAATAATTACAGCTATGAAGAGGGATGATATGTTGGAAGGTTCACCAAATGAGGCCATATGGATCGAGCTAAGGAACAAAAAGGGGGCAATGACACTGCTGGGAGTGTACTATAGACCTCCAAACAGTCAGGGGGAGATAGAAGAGTAGATATGTAGGTCAAGTGCAAAAAGAATAGGGCAGTATTAGTAGGGGATTTTAACTACCCCAATATTAACTGGGATAGCTTTAGTGTGAAAGGCATTGAGGGAGCAGAATTCTTGAGATGCATTCAGGAGAACTTTTTTGGCCGGTATGAAGCAAGTCCAACAAAAGAGGGTTCAGTTTTATACTTAGTTTTAGGAAATGAAGTTGGGCAGGTGGAAAGATTAGCAGTGGGAGAGCATTTAGGTGGTATCATAGAAAGTTTACATCATAGAAAGAGGCCACTTGGCCCATGGTGTCTATGCCAGCCGAAACACATTCCACCCATTCTAATTCCATCTTCCAGCATTTGGTCTGTAGGTGGTGTAGTGGTAACATCACTGTGCTACCATTCCAGACTCCTTAGCTAATGCTCTGGGGACATGAGTTTCAAATCCCACTATGACAAATAGTAAAATTTAAATTCAACTAACAAATTTTGAATTAAAAGCTAGTCTAATGGTGACCATGAAACCATTGCCGATTGCTGTAAAAACCCATCTGGTTCACTAATGTCCTTTAGGGAAGGAAATCTACCATCCTTACTCGGTCTGGCCTACATGTGACTCCAGACCCACAGCAATGTGGTTGACTCTTAACTGCCCTCTACTGCCTAGTAAGCCACTCAGTTGTCAAGGGCAATTAGGGATGAGCAACAAGTGCTGGCCTTGCCAGTGACGCCCACATCCCATTAACGAATAAAAAAAAGCCCTGCAGATTACGGCACTTGAGTTGCGTATCCAGACTTCTTTTGAATAAGTTGAGGGTTTCTGCCTCAACTACCCTTTCAGTCAGTGAGTTCCAGAGCCCCAGCCCTCTCTGGGTGAAAAAACATTTCCTCATCGCCCCCTCTAATCTTTCCACCAATCACTTTAAATCTATGCCTCCTAGTCACTGTCCTCTCTGCTAAGGTAAATAGGCCTTCACCTCCACTCTATCCAGGCCCCACAAAATTTTGTACATTTCAATCAAATTTCCCATCAGCCTCCTCTGTTCCAAGGGGAACAATCCCAGCCTATCCAATCTTTCCTCATAGCTGCATTTTTCCAGTCCCGGCAACATCCTCATAAGCTGGGGTTGTTCTCCTTGGAACAGAGGAGGCTGAGGGGAGATTTGATTGAAATGTACCAAATTGTGAGGGGCCTGGATAGAGTGGAGGTGAAGGCCTATTTACCTTAGCAGAGAGGTCAGTGACTAGGGGGCATAGATTTAAAGTGATTGATGGAAAGATTAGAGGGGGTGATGAGGAAATATTTCTTCACCTAGAGGGTGGTGGGGGTCTGAAACTCACTGCCTGAAAGGGTAGTAGAGGCAGAAAACCTCAACTCATTTAAAAGGAATCTGGATATGCACCTCAAGTGCCATAATCTGCAGGGCTACAGACCAAATGCTGGAAGGTGGGATTAGGCTGGGTGGCTTGTTTTTCGGCCAGGGCAGACACGATGGGCCCAAGTGGCCTCTTTCTGTGCTGTAAACTTTCTATGATTTTATTCTATGAAATAATTCTTTTAACCTTATAACCCCTCATTATGGCCTGATTCCTTCACACAAGTGTCTGTCCAAGTCACAGACCACCCTGACTTGCAATTGTACTGCATTCCTTCACTGTTACTGAGGTCAAATCCTGAAACTCCCTCCCTAACAGCACTGTGGGTGTACCTACACCACAGGGACTGCAGTGGTTCAAGAAGGCAGCTCACCAGCACACTCTCTCAGTCAGTTAGGGGTGGGCAATAAGTTATGGGCCTGTTACTGTTAATTTCCAATTCCATGTTGGCAGTTCAGGTTGGCAATATGATGTTAATGTCCTTTGGGTTTTCAACTTATTTCCTGATATTACTAAAAGACAGAGGGGAGTTAATACGTGTAAAACTGTTCATAAATGGTCATTGTTCAACAGATACAGTGTAACCTGACAAATTCCCTGTAAAATTAATTTTACCTCTAGAGGGCAGGATTTACTGTGATCTATGTTCAGAGAAATGGATTCTTCCATTACCACTTTAAGTGATGAAGATTAGCAGCTCAGCTTTGCCACCAGTACAGTTCTGATTCTCCTCTGACGGCTGTGAAACCTACATATAAATCATATAATTTTCTGCATGTCAATACTGTATCAAAATTTAGTAAGAAAATATTAATGGAGTTACAGAATGAAAGAACTTGCATTTACGGACTGCCCTAGGACATCTCAAAGCACTTTACAAGCAATGGACTACTTTTGAAGTGTAGTCACTGTCATTATGCAGGCAAACACAGCTGTCAGTTCGCAAGCAGCAAGAGCCCAATCACAGCAATGACTGGTTAATCTGTTTTTTATGGTGTGAGTTGAGGGATAAGTATAGGACAAGATGCCAGGAGAGTTCTCCTGCTTTACTTCGAATATTGCCATGGGATATTTTATATGCACCTGAACAAACAAATGGAGCCTCAGTTTAATGTCTCATCTACAAAACGGCACCTCCGACAGTGCAACGCTTCCTAAAGTGTCAGCCTCAATTATATGCTTAAGTCTCTAGTAGGACTTGAACCCACAGCATTTTTGGACTCAGAGAAGGACAATATTGTATGTGCCTACATTAAAAATGCTGCAAAATGTTACTTACTTATAAAAATTGTTGATTCTGGTGAGATAAAATATCAAAATTATGTTGCCAGCCAGGTTTGTCTTTGATGCTGGGAACCAGAGACAGAATTGCAGTATCTGTTAAGGAAGTTCATTGGGGAGGATTTTTCAGCCTGCGCGATTAGTTCTGTCATATCATAATGTATTTGTGAGGGTGAGAATTAGGCGGGAAATTCTTTTGTCCAGATCCCACTGGATTAATACAGTGTGCAATCTTCCAGCCAGCCTTTCGATACAACTGAAAGCTTTCTGACACAAAATGCAATTTAATGCAGAAAAGTATGAAGTAATGCACTTTGCATGGAAGAATGAAGAGAGGCAATATAAACTAAATGGTACAATTTGTAAAGGAATGCAGGAACAGAGTGACTTGGGGTTTCATGTTCACAAATCATTGAAGATGGCAGGACATGTTGAGAAGGTCGTTAAACAAGCATACAGGAGCTTTGGCTGTATACGCAGAGGCTTAAAGTGCAAAAGAAAGGAAGTTATAGTAAACCTTTATAAATCATTGGTTTGGTCTCAGCTGGAGTATTGTGTCCAGTTCTGGGTATCAATCTTTAGGAAGGATATCTAGGCTTTCGGGAGGTTGCAGAGGAGATTTATTGCAATATGGGATTTCATTTTTATGGAGAGATGAGAGAAATTGGCATGTTCTCCCTAAAGAATTTAGGCTTAGGGGCGATTTAATGGAGGTGTTCAAAATTTCAAAGGATTTTGAGAGAGAAAATAGGGAGAAACTGTATCCAGTGGGAGAAGGTCCAGTAACCAAAGAATACAGATTCAAGAGCCTCCTCAATTTTCACCCTTACTTCTCTCAGTAGCCTAAGATGCATCATTGAAGATGGCAGGACATGTTGAGAAGGTCGTTAACCTGAACTGGTTAGCTTTTCTACTTTGAGAATTGTCAACCTTTCTAGTGTTGTGGCTCTATTGGGTGCATAGTCACCTTTAAATCAGAAGGTTCAAGTCCCAATTCAGGAATCAAGCATGAAAATCAAAACTGAAACATTGGTGTTTCACTGAGGAAGTTCTAGACAGTCAGAGCTGCTGTATTTTGTTTAATTGTTAAATTAAGGCCCTACCTGCCATCTTAGAAGGATGCAAAAGATCCTACAGTCTTGTTTTGAAGAAGAGCAGGGGAGTTATCCTTGGTGGCTTAACCAATAATTATCACTCAATCAAAATCACAAAAATAGATTATCTGGCCATTATCGGATTGCTGCTTGTAGGAGCTAGTTGTGTGCAAATGGGCTGCCTCGTTTCCTACATTACAACAGTTCAAAAATATTTAATTAGTTGTAAAGTGCTTTGGGACATCCTGTGGCCATGAAGGGTGCTGTATAAATGCAAGTCATTCTTTTATTTTTTATTTTCTGTATTTATTTTTATCCTGTCCAATATAACTACTACCAATATAACTTACTGATACATTTTCAGCATCCGCTTCACTAGTGAAGACAGATGCAAAGTACTCATTTAGTATCTCAGCTATGTTCCGTGCCTCTACGAGAAGATTTCTTTTTTTGTCCCTAATCAGGCCAACCCTTCCCTTGAGTACCCTTTTACTATTTTTATGTCTATAAAAGACTTCTGGATTCAAAGGGAAACTGCAGTCTTGCAGCACTAGGGCAGGGGCAGGGGTGTGAGATTTGGAAACAAGGTTGGTTAATTGGCTGCGACACTCATTGAGGGAACAGCAATTCTGAGGTCAGAGTTCAAGGAAGGAGTCTGGAGGCAAGAAGCACTCAGGAGATCTGGCCCTGAAGAACTGGTTCTAGGAATCTGATTTACTAAGCACTTTTAACTTGGAGATCGTGGATGCATTGGTGATCATCTTCCAAAATTCTATAGATTCTGGAGTGGTTCCTGCAGATTGGAAAGTCACAAATGTCATTCCTCCATTTGAGAAAGGAGGGAGAGAGAAAACAGGGAACTATAGACCTGTTAGCCTTACATCAGTGGTTGGATAATAATGAACAAATGGGCACAGATACCGTTGATTTATGAATGGGAAATCATGTCTGACAAACCTGTTGGAGTTTTTTGAGGATGTTATCAACAGAATTGATAAAGGAGAGTTGGTGGATCTGGTATACTTGGATTTTCAGAAGGCTTTTGATAAAGTCCCCCACAGGAAGTTAATGAGCAAAATTAGAGCACATGGGATAGGAAGTGATATACTGGCATAGATTAAGGATTTGTTAACAGGCAGAAAGAGAGTAGGAATAAACAGATCATTCTCACGTTGGCAGGCTGTGACTAGTGGGGTACTGCAGGGATCAGTTCTTGGGCCCCAGCTGTTCACAATATATATCAATGATTTGGATGTGGGGACCAAATGTAGTATTTCCAAGTTCGCGGATGACACAAAATTAGGTAGGAATGTGTGTTGTGAGGAAGATGCAAAGCGGTTTCAAGGGGATTTGGACAGACTTAGTGAGTGGGCAAGAATGTGGCAGATGGAATATAATGTGGAAAAATGTGAGGTTATCCACTTTGGTAGGAGGAATAGATGTGCAGTATTTATTAAATGGTATTAGATTAGAAAATGTAAATGTACAAAAGGACCTGGGTGTCCTTGTCAATAAGTCACTGAAAGCTAACATGCAGGTGCAGCAAGCAATTAGAAAGGCTAATGATATGTTAGCAATTATCACAAGAAGATTTGAGTACAGGAGTAGTGAAGTCTTGCTTAATTGTATAGAACCTTGGTTAGACTGCACCTGGAGTACTGTGTGCTGTTTTGGTCCCTTTACCTTAGGAAGGATATTATTGCCAAAGAGGGAGTACTGTGTCAAAGTGGCCCCCTGCCATGTGCAGAGCCCTCCCAGCTCTTTAGAGGCAGCCTCCCGGCAGCAGGTTGGGGAACCATCGGAGCTGGAGGCTCCATGCCCCAATGAAGGTGCTGTCAAGACAAAAGGCCACCACTGTAGCCAAAACCAGGCCTGTGGTGGAGGGGATCCCCTACCCCAAACATACCCCACCGCCGCCCCCCCCCCCCCCCCCAACCACACCTGCTGCGGGCTTCTTCAATCTAACATTTGCAAAAGGCAGTGCAGAAGGCAACCATGTTGATGCGCTCTCACGCTCGCCTGCCTGCCTCAGCAGCATTCACCTCTCTCTGTGGGGCTGCCAGCTGGACATCACAGTGGGCCCTCTGATTGGGCCTCCCGCTTCCCTGGTCTGCTCACTTCCCTGGTCCGCCGATCATCCTTAATTGGATGGGATTCCCAGAAGCGGCTTCTTTATTGGCCACCTCTGGGATGATCGCAGCTGATGTCCCACCACAGCCACTTCCAGGTTCCTGACCTGGAATTAAGATTGACTTCAGGAACCCAACCCAACTGGCAAGATCCAATCGAATGAGGCAGCGATCTTAGTCATGGCGGCTTAAAACAGAGGATAGCTGCTACTCTAATATAAAAGCAAAATACTGCAGATGGTGGAAATCTGAAATAAAACCAAGAAATGCTGGAAATACTCAGCAGGTCTGGCAGCATCTGTGGAGAGAGAAGAAGAGTTAACATTTCAGGTCAGTGACCCTTCATCAGAACTGGCAAAGGCTAGAAATGTAATAAATTTGAAGCAAATAAAGCAGGGGTGGGGAAAGAGAAAACAAAAGTGAAGGTGTTGATAGGACAAGGTTGCAGAGAATAACTGACCAGAAGATCATGGAACAAAGGCAAACGGTATGTTAATGGTTATTGAAAGACAAAGCGTTAGTGCAGAGAGGGTGTTAATGGATAGAAAAATTAACAGCCCCAGCCCAAAGCACAAACATGAAAAAACAGTGGGCAGGCACATGGTAAGAAAAATGAATGTTGAAACAAACTAA
This sequence comes from Heterodontus francisci, assembly GCF_036365525.1. Lineage (NCBI taxonomy): Eukaryota > Metazoa > Chordata > Chondrichthyes > Heterodontiformes > Heterodontidae > Heterodontus > Heterodontus francisci. Next base: position 156,486,200 of record NC_090375.1, on the reverse strand, counting down.
AATAAAATTAAAAGAAAAAAGAAAAAAATAACTAAAAATAAAAAGGGGGCCCGTCATGCTCTGAATGTATTGAACTCAATGTTCAGTCCGGCAGGCTGTAGCGTGCCTAATCGGTAAATGAGATGCTGTTCCTCGAGCTTGCTTTGATGTTCACTGGAAGACTGCAGCAAGCCCAGGACAGATATGTGGGCATGAGAGCAGGGGTGTGTGTTGAAATGGCAAACAACCAGAAGCTCAGGGTCATGTTTTCGGACTGAGCGGAGGTGTTCCACAAAGCCATCACCCAATCTACGTTTGGTCTCCCCAGTGTAGAGGAGACCACATTGTGAGCGGTGAATACAGTATACTAATTTGAAAGAAGTACAAGTAAATCGCTGCTTAACCTGAAAGGAGTGTTTAGGGCCTTGGATAGTGAGGAGAGTGGAGGTAAAAGTGCAGGTATTACACCTACTGCGATTGCATGGGAAGGTGATGAGGTGGTGGGGATAATGGAGGAGTGGACCAGGGTGTCACGGAGGGAACGATCCCTTCAGAATGTTGACAGGGGAAGGGAGGGGAAGATGCGTATGGTAGTAACATCATGCTGGAGGTGGCAGAAATAACGGAGGATGATCCTTTGGATGTGGAGGCTGGTGGGGTGGAAAGTGAGGACAAAGGGAACCCTGTTGCGGTCCTGGGAGGGAGGGGAAGGGGTGAGGGTAGAGGTGCGGGAAATGGGCCGGATAGGGTTGAGGGCCCTGACAAACCACAGTGGGGGGGAATCCTCGGTTGAGGAAAAAGGAAGACATATCAAAAGTGCTGTCATGGAAGGTTGCATCACCAGAGCAGATGCATTGGAGATGGAGAAACTGGGAGAATGGAATGAAGTCCTTACAGGAGGCAGGGTGTGAAGAAGTGTAGTTGAGGTAGCTGTGGGAGTCGGTGGGCTTATAATTAATATTAGTAGACTGCCTATCCCCAGAGATGGAGACAGAGAAGTCGAGGGCTGCTACTCTGCGTTTTGGAAGGAATCTAAATAGACCAGTCATGCCAGGCTGGCACACACACCGACTTAGCATCAGGCTACATGCAGTATTGGCAGAGGGCTGGAAGCAGGTTTCTAACCCATCCTCTTGGACAATGGCAGTGCATGAGATTACTCAAACTGGGGGCTAAAAGGAAGCAAAAGGCAAAATGTTGAAAATATATTGTCCCTGAAATGAAAGACCGATTAACATTTTGGTTGTAAATGCTTTGTAAGTTTGTTTTCTCATTTTGTTTCTGATTTGTAGTTTCTTTTCTCTTTTTATAATAAAGACTTTTTAATAGCCCAGAGTGTTGGAGCTTCTTTACTTCGAATATTACCACTGGACCGCGTGCGTACACAATGAAGGATCTTTAGATTCTGGATTTAAGTTTGATTTCATTTGGTTTTCGCTTGAGCACCAGCTGACTCAAGCTGCTCATTGATAAAAAAAGAGCAGCTGTTGACTCTAAATAAGCAAGAGCCCAAGTATTGTTTGAACAGGAACTATGTCCAGAGCTTTTCAAGGTACACTGTAGTTACATAGAGAGGATTCAAGGCTGTTCACGACTGATGTGGTCTAAATGTTCCTTTGAACAAATTAGGGATAGTGAAAGTGATTTTATAATTTAGGATCTCTGGTCACAAGGCTGCTTTACATCTGCCAAAACAAGACGTGGCCAAAAGAAAATCAACATATGTTTGTAAAGCATGTATTTAATCAAGATTTGAGATCAAAGAATGGGCTTAATTAGCAAGTCTCAGCACAGAAACACAGAGAAGAGAAGATCTAAAGTAAGATACAGGACAATATGAAAAATTTAGGATAAGATTGTTCTTCATTTGACCACCCAGCTACAGGCAGTTTGCGGGCAGCTGGAAAAGGAAAATAGGTGGGGAGGGGGGTGGGGGTGATGGGGAGGCGGGTGGGTAGCAGGGGTGATGACTAGAGTCACATCCAGACTCTACTGACACCCATGAGAATTTTCCACTTGAAGTGCAGTCAGCACCCACCCAGATAATGGGGCCATTTGGAAACTGCATTTAAATAATGCTGAGACGTCAACCATTGGATTTTCTGATATTTCTGTTTGTGATCTACCCATCATAGATACCGGCATGTAAGAGGCAGAAGTGGGAAGCATCTCAGGAACCTAGGAATTCTATGGCAGTTCTTGCAGTCTGCTGTTGTAGCTTTGTTTACTGCTCTTTATGCGGTTTCTCTGATGGTGCATCGAACACTGGTCAAAATTACAACAGGAGATTGTCGGAACCTCCACACAACTTCAGAATTCAGGGTCTTTAAATCTCTGATTTTCATCCCTCATTGTCTCATATGTATTTAATTATTTTATTTCTCCCCTGACCTACAGATCCTTAGAAAGTTACAAGAGAGGAGGCCATTCGTAACATTTATGGCTGGGTCTGCTCTTTACTAGAGCAATCCAAAACTAATCCCATTGCCTTGCTCTCTCAACGTAGCCCTGCTTCACATATTTATCCAGTTTTCCATTAAATGATGCAACTATTTCTATATCAACCATTTTCAACACTCATGCTCCTTTGAGCCCAAATCAAATCAGTGGGCCAAGGTTGATTACTTCTTGTTCCACTGTAGTCCTCTGCTTTATCAGTTCAGTCATCAAAAACCTCATTTTTCCTAACCATCACTCCCATGCATACTGATGCAGATTATTTCTCAAGGCCCGCAGATGTTTGCAGCAGTGATGATGGGCACCAGCTGGGCAGACCTTCTGCTGCTGTCAAAAGCAGCAACCAGGAGACCTCCAACCCTGAAGATCTCTACTACCTGTATAAGAAAAGTTCTTAAATTTTCTGAGACTCAGTTGTTCTCAGCATTGCTATAAATGGTTCTTGTCTGACATGCTAAGAGCAAATGAGCTGCAAGGCACCACTCCTGCCTTAATTAAATTCAATTGGAATGGGCGCACCTGGTCCGAGCACAAGAACTTCTGCCCCTAAGCAGGGAATTCCTGGAAATCCCAGCATTGCAAAGTGGACAGAGACCAGGCATTTTGGGTTTCCACCTCTTTTTCCTCTGCTTTCCTCCGAGGTAGTAAAGGAAATTGGTCTTTATTGTCAGCTTGAGTGTGAATTTTCAAATCTGTAGCTCGTCTGATGTCTTGGTGGGTAAAAGCATATCCAGTGCTGAACCATACAGATCAGAAAACCCAGGTTCAATCATCAGTCATAGGTAGAGTCATTGAGTGATACAGCACTGAAACAGGCGCTTCAGTCCGCGCCAACCATCAACCACCCATTTATACTAATCCTACATGAATCCCATTTTCCCTCTCACATCCCCACCTTCACTCAATTCTCCTACCGCCTACCTACCCTGGGGGCAATTTTTACAATGGCCAATATACCTATCAACCCGCATGTCTTTGGCAGGTGGGAGGAAACCGGAGCACCCGGAGGAAACCCGCGCGGTCACAGGGAGAAATTGCAAACTCCACACAGGCAGTACCCAGAACTGAACGTGGGTCGCTGGAGCTGTGAGGCTGCGGTGCTAACCACTGCGCCACCATGTTCATTTTAGCCAAGTGGCTAATTAAGGCACTGCAATTGGCCTCAGTACCCCTGGGCGAAGGAAGAGGAACTGAATTGATTGGAATTACCACAGCTGCCCAATAACTCCTGCTGAAAATGGTACATGTACACAGTAGTTGAGAACAGCATTATGTTTGGCCGTTAATGCCCTACCTCTATGGTCAAATAGACTGCTGACACACAGTGGGGAATTTAACTTGAAAAAGTGAGTGGGTTTGGGATTGGGTGGGTTAAAAGGGCTGAACCTGCCAACATTCTCCTCTAACTTCAGCACATTCAGCTGAGTGCGGAAAACTCCCATGGGAGAGGTGGGTTGCCTATTACAATATGTAAAAAGGCAATTAACAGATTCTTTAGCTGGGATTTTGAAATTTAACTTTGAGTGCACAGGTTTCCCAAGCTTCCTGGAACTCGCCTGTGAAAGCAAGGAGAAAGGACAGCAAAAGGGAACTGACAGAGCTGAGCAAATGGCAGACAAAAAATTCTTTAAGTACTCAGATCTGCTTCCTTCCCTAAGTGAAAGGCTTTTCTTTCTCCTCAACCACCTGCTGCTCCACACAACAGAGGGGATGAGAACAGAGGTCCAGCTTGCAGGAGGCAATACACCTAACCCAGGGTATACAGGCAGAGGATCAGCTTCCCAGACATGGCCAAGCACCAAGGCCTCAGGAGGCTCAAGGTATCACATCAGGTGGTGCCTGACATTTGCAGTTTCCTGGAAGAAGAGCTCCTGAAAAGTGGGCCAGATGGATACACATTCTTAAAGTCATCAACACCTTAAATTTTTTTGCCCCTGGCTCCTTCCATGGATCTCCAGAAGGTATTTGCAAAATCTCACAATCTGCTGCATCTCACAGGTGACCAGTGTTATGTTTGCCAGGACCATGAATTATGTGCACTTTGCAACTGATAAGGCCAGTCAGAATGAGTCAGCATTCAGATTTGTAGCTCTGGCTAGCTTCCCAGTGGTCAGGGAATCATCGACTACACACATATGACAATCACGATAGCCTCAGATCACCCTGGGATCTTTGTTAACTGCATGGGCTTCCACTCTATTAATGTGCAACTCATCTGCAACCACAAGAAGATCATCATGCCATCATGCATATTTATGCAAGATACCCAGGGAGCTGCCGTGATGCTTTCATCCTGCATCAGTCAAGCCTCCCTGACCTCTTCACACCTCGAAGCAGAGTTAGCGGCTGGCTCCTTGGAGACATAGTCTTCAGGCAATGAAGACCTGGCTGATGACACCCTTAAGGAGCCTAGACAATGATACCCAGGAGAGATTCAATCTAAACCATCTGCCCATGAGAGCTGTCACCGAACAAGCAATTGGAATGCTGAAGATGCACATCAGGTGCTTGGCGAGGTTTGTGGGTGCCTTCACCAGCCCCTGTATCCAGAATGATAGTGCACCTTGCACAACCGGGAGGATTGGAGCTCCGGGGGGAAGAAGATGCTGAGTACACTGCCTCTTCAGAGGAGGAGGAGGAGGAATTGACATGGTGAGGGCCCAGCAGGGGTGCACATTGCTGCCTGGGATGTCCAGGATTGCTTAATTCTGGCAAGTCTCAGTTAGAATGAAGCAGGGAACTCATCTGGCAGCCAAATTCTTAACCCACTTGGCCTCCCTATCCCCCAACACAAAGCAGTCCTACAATTTACAAATCATCACTGTCACAGACATCCATTGCTCATCTTTAATTCTTGCCATCACAAATGAGAAAGCCATTTCCCAGTAGGCAAACATGAACAATATGGGGAAATGGTCCAAACAAATAATTCTAATTTCACAGAAAAATTAAGCAGAAATTTAAAAATCTAACATTGGGTTAAACACCCATGTGCATGTCATTGTGCAACTATAATTCTTTACTATTCCTTTTTCTATTACTCCTACGTGGTGCAATGCCAGTGGCTTCATCAGAGGTAGAGGCAAGATCCTTATATCCTGTTGAAATGCTCTTGGCTGACTTCCGCTGGGTTCTTGAGCCATTGGGCACCCGGCCAAAGACTTCCCCATATGCACCTATGCAGGGACAGACTCAGCCATTGGGATACAAGGCAGCATGTGGGGCACTGAGTGCCCATATCTTCCCTCTCCTGGTCCACCAGCACTTCCCTGCCTACAATAGGCTGGAGAGCGTTTGCTGCACATCAGAGAGGCTCTGAAGGACCAAGGCTAGGTTTTCATCAAGAGCAAAATACTGTGGATGCTGATAATCTGAAATAAAAATAGAAAATACTGGAAATACCAGTCAGGTCAGGCAGTATCTGTGGAGAGAGAAACAGAGTTGACGATTCACATGGATGACCTTTTGTCAGAACTCATCAGGTTTTCATCAATCCTGTTTGAGGTGGGTGTCCAACAGGTCAATGAGATGTGCCTAGTGTGTGGCTGAAGAGTCAGTGTGCTTCTCATTTTCAGCCTACACTACTGGCTAGCAGCAAAGTGAAAAGGAGAGCCAAATGCGTTAGTCTCTCCCTGTCAGTATACAGCCTTTCTCTTGGCATGTCTTCTGCTGTGCCTCCACACAAAGCAGTCCTACAATTTACAAAGCATCATACAGAAACTGGGTCCCTCACGGCCCCAGGCTAAAGCTTCAGAGGAGGTTTGGCCCTAGACATGCAGTGTGCAGATACCGATGTGTGGACACGCCCTGGCGCTCATGAACCAAACAGCCCCACTGTCCTGTGGATACTTGAGGAGAGATGAAAGTTAAGGGAGAAAACCTTGACAAAAAATCTGGAGTGGACCCCAAAGGCGGACGGATGCCTAAATACGTAATTTTTCCGGCAACTCCTGCAACTAAGCTGATGCCAAATGTAGTGCTCTGCTTTCATTTGGGCCCAACCGGTGAGGTCGAGAGTGGGATGCTGATGTTTGGGCAGCCCAGAGTCTCCAGAAATTTTGGCCAGGATTGTGCCCTGAAGAGGACACTCCAATTTCACTGCAGAGCGTTAATATAACATGGGAGACAACAGTTATGAGTGATAAGCCCAACACGATTGTTGTAGAGAATGCATGCTATGGGCTGTCTCAATTGGTGGGAGGGACCATCACGTCCCACTGGTCAACTACCGGCCACCTCAAGCTGGGCGGCTCCTGATTAGTAAAGTGCTGACCCACTACAATCAACCTGCTTCAATGTGTGCTTGGCGTTTAGAGTCTTTGCTCAATAAGTGGGTCGAATCCATCACACCAGACAAACAAACAAAAAGAAAGAAAATGGCAACTCTTCGATTGGCAAGCTGCAATGTCAGGATTGTGTGCGTGGGACTGACAGAAGACTTGCAGCTGGTCGACAATACCTGTAAGACAGCTATGATCGACATATAACTTGATAGGGGTTGAACATTGACATAGCTTCCCTAAAAGAGACAGGGCTCACCGAGAGTGGATCACTGAAAGGAAAACATTAAACGTTCATCTGGCAGCGGAAAGAGTTGAGAGGAAACGTGTGAACTGGATGTAGGCTTCACAATAAGGAACTCGCTGCTGTCAATGATAGAACCCCCAGTTCAGAACATGTTCTCTCTATTCGCCTCTCAACTCCAACAAAACCAGTTAACCTCATGAGTATCTATGCTCCAATGCCATGCTCATCTATAGAGAAGAAAGACCAGTTCTACGAAGAGCATGACACTGCTCTTAGCAGAATTGCTAAGACAGAACATCTTTACATACTGAGGGCTTTCAACGCAACAGTGGGCACAAACCATGAGGCATAGCCTACCTGCCTTGGACATCATGATACAGGAAAAATAAATGAAAATGGACAGAGACAACTAGAGCTTTGTTCTACCATGAGCTTGGTGTAACTAACACTTTTTTTCAGAACAAACCATGCCACAAGGTGTCCTGGAGACATCCAAGGTCAGGACATTGGCACTAGTTAGACCTTATCATCACCAGACATGACTCTCTCAACAGCATCCTCAGCACTCACAGCTGCTGTCGCGCTAAGTGCAACACAGATCACTCTCTGATGTGCACCAGGGTTAGGATGCAATCCATGAAGCTTTTCCATTCAAAGTGGAAAGGCCATCCGCGTATCAACGTCAGCCTTACTGCCTACCCAGATAAGAAACAACAGTTCCTCAACTTGAATGAACAGGCATTCTCTGGCATTCCCACACAGAATGCAGAAGCAAAATGGAACATACTTCGAGACACCATTTACAATACTGCACCCTCAACATGTGAGAAATAAGAACACTAACCGGCGGAGCAGCAGGAGAAGGTAGCGACTCTTCGGTGGGTGAGTGAAGGCATCAGGAGCTGTGTTTTAAAAGTAAGTACTTACTGTTTTACTTACTGTTTTCCTTGTCTTTGAGTTTCTTTTGGCGCCGGAGGAACCGGAAGCTGGTCGGCAGCGAGGACTCCTGGGTAGGTATTTTCCTTAAAGGTGCGGAGCTCCGTGGACTCGGCCTCATTTCCCGGCGGAGCAGCAGGAGAAGGTAGCGACTCTTCGGTGGGTGAGTGAAGGCATCAGGAGCTGTGTTTAAAAGTAAGTACTTACTGTTTTACTTACTGTTTTCCTTGTCTTTGAGTTTCTTTTGGCGCCGGAGGAACCGGAAGCTGGTCGGCAGCGAGGACTCCTGGGTAGGTATTTTCCTTAAAGGTGCGGAGCTGAGTAAACCCGAGGCACTACACATGTAGCGTCTCCCACCCATCCTCCTCCCCTAACCAAAAAGGACTGAGCAGGTAAGCTATTTACTGTTTTTGTTAATATCTATAGTTGTACTTAACTAAGGGGTAATTGAATAAAAGAAATGGCAGCCAGTGTAGTGTATTGCTCCTCCTGCAGAATGTTCGAGGTGAGGGAAACCTCCGGTGGCCCTGCCGACTTCACCTGCTGGAAGTGCATCCGTCTCCAGCTCCTATCAGACCGTGTTAGGGAATTGGAGCTGGAGCTGGATGAACTGAGGATCATTCGGGAAGCTGAGGGGTTGATAGATAGAAGCTACACGGAGGTCGCTACTCCACAAATCAAAGGCAGCTGGGTAACAGTTAGAGGTGGGAAGAGGTCAGTGCAGGGATCTCCTGTGGTCGTTCCCCTCAACAACAAGTATACAGTTTTAGATACTGTTGGGGGGGACGGCCTATCGGGGGCAGGCTGCAGTGACCGGGCCTCTGGCACGGGGTCCTGCACTGTGGCTCAGAAGGGAAGGAGGGAGAATGGGAGAGCACTAGTCATCGGGGACTCGATGGTGAGGAGTACGGACAGGCGGTTCTGTGGGCGCAGGCGAGACGCACGGATGGTTTGTTGCCTCCCTGGTGCCAGGGTCCGTGATGTTTGTGATCGCGTCTTCAGGATCCTTAAAGGGGAGGGGGAGCAGCCAGAGGTCGTGGTGCACATTGGCACCAACGACGTAGGAAGGAAGGGTGGCACAGATGTTAGAAGTGAGTTTAGGGAGTTAGGCTGGAAGCTGAAAGCTCGGACGGACAGAGTTGTTATCTCTGGTTTGTTGCCGGCGCCACGTGATAGTGAGGCTAGGAATAGGGAGAGAGCACAGCTGAACACGTGGCTGCAGGAATGGTGTAGGAGGGAGGGCTTCCAGTTCTTGGATAATTGGACTGCATTCTGGGGAAGATGGGACCTGTTCAAACAGGACGGGCTGCATCTGAACCAGAGGGGCACCAATATCCTGGGAGGGAGGTTTGCTAGTACTGTTCGGGAGGGTTTAAACTAGTTTGGGAGGGGGATGGGAACCGGACTTGTAATCCAGGGACCAGTGGGTCCACTCAGAAAGACAAAGAGTGTAGTGAGGTATTGGGGAAGGTAGCACTGTCGCAGAGGACAGATGGGCACGGAGAAGGGTTAAAGTGCGTATACTTCAACGCAAGAAGCATCAGGAATAAGGTGAGTGAATTGAAGGCGTGGATGGGCACTTGGGACTACGATGTTGTGGCCATCACTGAAACGTGGATAGGTGAGGGGGAGGAATGGTTTTTGGAGGTACCTGGTTATAGATGTTTTCATAAGATTAGGAATGGTGGTAAAAGAGGTGGGGGGGTGGCATTGTTAGTTAGAAATAGTGTAACAACTGCTGAAAGAATTTTCGAGGAGGATCTGCCGACTGAGGCACTGTGGGTTGAGGTCAGGAACAGGAAAGGAGCAGTCACCTTGATGGGAGTTTTCTATAGGCCCCCCAATAGCAGCAGGGAGGTGGAAGAGCAGATTGGGAAACAGATTTTGGAAAGGAGCAGAAGTCACAGGGTAGTAATTATGGGGGATTTCAACTTCCCAAATATTGATTGGCAACTCTTTAGATCGAATAGTTTGGATGGGGTAGTGTTTGTGCAGTATGTCCAGGAAGCTTTTCTGACTCAGTATGTAGACTGCCCGACCAGAGGGGAGGCAATATTGGATTTGGTACTAGGTAATGAACCAGGGCAAGTGATAGAGCTGTTGGTGGGCGAGCACTTTGGAGATAGTGATCACAATTCTGTAGCATTCACTGTGGTAATGGAGAGGGATAGGTATGTGCAACAGGGCAAGGTTTACAATTGGGGGAAGGGTAGATATGATGCTGTCAGGCAGGAACTGAGGAGCATAAGTTGGGAGCATATGCTGGCAGGGAAGGGCACGGTCGAAATGTGGAACTTTTTCAAGGAGCAGATAGTAGGGGCCATTGATAAGCATGTCCCTGTCAGACAGGGAAGGGATGGTCATGTGAGGGAACCGTGGTTGACAAGAGAGGTTGAGAGTCTTGTTAGGAAGAAGAAGGATGCGTATATAAAGTTGAGGAAAAAGGGCACAGGCATAGCTCTGGAGGGATACAAGATGGCCAGGAAGGATCTGAAGAAAGGGATTAGGAGAGCTAAGAGAGGGCATGAAAAATGCTTGGCGGGTAGGATAAAAGAAAACCCCAAGGCCTTTTACGCGTATGTCAGAAATATGAGGATGACTAGGGGGACCGTAGGTCCGGTCAAGGACAATAGCGGGAGACTGTGTGTTGAGCCGGAAGAGATAAGTGAGGTTTTGAATGAGTACTTCTCTTCGGTATTTACGAATGAGAAGGGGTGTATTACTGAAGAGGACGGTGGGAAGCAGACTGGTAAGCTCGAGGAAGTGCTCGTTAGGAGGGAAGATGTGTTGGGGTTTTTGAATAACTTGAAGATAGACAAGTCTCCCGGGCCTGACGGGGTATATCCAAGGATGTTATGGGAAGCAAGGGATGAAATTGCAGAGCCGCTGGCAATGATCTTTTCATCTTCTCTGCTGACGGGGGTGGTACCAGGTGATTGGAGGGTGGCAAATGTTGTGCCCCTGTTCAAGAAAGGGAATAGGAACAACCCTGGGAATTACAGGCCAGTTAGTCTTACTTCGGTGGTAGGCAAGTTGATGGAAAAGGTGCTGAGGGATAGGATTTCTGAGCATCTGGAAAGACACTGCTTGATTCGGGACAGTCAGCACGGTTTTGTGAGGGGTAGGTCTTGCCTCACAAGCCTGATTGAATTCTTTGAGCAGGTGACCAAGCAAGTGGATGAGGGTAAACCAGTGGATGTGGTGTACATGGATTTTAGTAAGGCATTTGATAAGGTCCCCCATGGTAGACTTATGGAGAAAGTCAGGAGGCATGGGATAGTGGGGAATGTGGCCAGTTGGATTAAGAATTGGCTAACTGATAGAAGGCAGAGAGTGGTCTTAGATGGTAAATACTCAGCCTGGAGCCCAGTTACCAGTGGCGTGCCGCAGGGATCAGTTCTGGGTCCTCTCCTGTTTGTGATTTTTATTAACGACTTGGATGAGGAAGTCGAAGGGTGGGTCAGTAAATTTGCAGATGATACAAAGGTTGGTGGAGTTGTGGATACCGAGGAGGGCTATTGTCGTCTGCAAAGGGACTTGGATAGGTTGCAGTGCTGGGCTGAAAAGTGGCAGATGGAGTTTAACCCTGAAAAGTGTGAGGTCGTCCATTTTGGAAGGACAAACATGAATGCAAAATACTGGGTTAACGGTAGGGTTCTTGGGCATGTGGAGGAGCAGAGAGACCTTGGGGTCTATGTGCATAGATCATTGAAAGTTGCAACTCAAGTGGATAGGGCTGTGAAGAAGGCATATGGGGTGTTAGCGTTCATTAGCAGAGGGATTGAATTTAAGAGCCGTGAGGTGATGATGCAGCTGTACAGGACCTTGGTAAGGCCTCATTTGGAGTACTGTGTGCAGTTCTGGTCGCCTCATTTTAGGAAGGATGTGGAAGCCTTGGAGAGGGTGCAGAGGAGATTTACCAGGATGTTGCCTGGAATGGAGAATAAGTCTTACGAGGAAAGGCTGAACATTCTAGGCCTCTTCTCATTAGAACGGAGAAGGATGAGGGGTGACATGATAGAGGTTTATAAGATGATCAGGGGAATAGATAGGGTAGACAGTCAGAAACTTTTTCCCCGGGTGGAGCAAAGCGTTACAAGGGGTCATAAATTTAAGGTGAAGGGTGGGAGATATAAGGGGGATGTCAGGGGAAGGTTCTTTACCCAGAGAGTGGTCGAGGCATGGAATGCCTTGCCCGGGGAAGTTGTTGAGTCAGAAACTTTAGGGACTTTCAAAAGGCTTTTGGATAGGTATATGGATAAAGGAGAATGATGGGGTATAGATTAAATTGTCCTTGACAGAGGACAAAGGATCGGCACAACATTGTGGGCCGAAGGGCCTGTTCTGTGCTGTATGTTCTATGTTCTATGTTCTATGAGGCCAACATCGCTATAATGGAACCTGTTATTGAAGCCAAGTGATCTGCTTTTATTAATTACAAGAAAGATCCAGGCGAGAAGACTCTGAATGCACTAAGGGCTACTCAAAATAAAGCCGAACAGACTGCTAGGCACTGCGCCAAAGACTACTAGTTACAACTTTGCCAGAATATCCATATGTCCTCCAACACGGAACGCAAGGGTATGTATGATGGGATCAAAAAGGCAACAGGTCCATCAGCGAAGAAAACAACTCCATTGAAAACAAAGGCAGGGGAGGACAACACCGACTGGAATAAACAGATGGGAGATGGATGGAACACTACCTTGAGTTGTACTCCAAGGAAAACACTGTCACCAAGGATGCTCTATACACTAAAGAGAGCCTGCCTGTCATGAAAGAGCTAGATACCGAACCCACAGTGGAGGAGCTTAGCAAAGCTATTAACTCGCTTGCCATTGGCAAAGCTCCAGATGATGATGCTGTACCACCTGAACTCATCAATCACGGACAACTGAGTGTGCAAGCCATTGGTGAGGGCCATCATGCACTCGTTTGACTGCTGCATGTGATGGTCTATGCAGGTGGCCACTCTTTCTATGGAAGTAGACATCAATGCAACGGCCTAAAGATCATGGCACTCATGGTTGAGACAGACTTATCCAATCTCTCTACAAGTATGTGCTGTCCAGCTGGAAAGGCTTACAGCACCTCACACATTTTCTGCTGCTGTTCCAGAATTTCCTCTTTGTTCACAGCCCCCGAGACTTAGTATCTGCGTACAGCTGATCTGCCTGTGCCCTCCAAGAGGCACTCTCCACAACTTGCTTTTGCTCACTTGTGATGTGTGAGATACCATGTGAATACCTGTCTTACCACTTCTACCGAGATGCATGTATCTGAGCTGGTGGAGAGTCTGCATGAGTCCTGTAATGGTGCATCCTGAGAGTGAATGATCGCCTCTGAGGATTGCTATGAAAGTGCTTCTGTTTCTGTTAAATATAGAGTTGTAGAGTGATAAGGTTATACAGCACAGAAACAGGCCCTTCGACCCATCGTGTCCGTGCCGGCCATCAAGCACCTAACTATTCTAATCCCATTTTCCAGCACTTGGCCCGGAGCCTTGTATGCTATAGCATTTCGTGCTCAGATAAATACTTCTTAAATGTTGTGAGGGTTCCCACCTCTACCACACCTTCAGGCAGTGCATTTCAGATTCCAACCACCCTTTGGGTGAAAAAATTTTTCCTCTAAACCTCCTGCCCCTTACTTTAAATCTATGCACCCGGTTATTGACCCCTCCGCTAAGGGAAAAAGTTTATTCTTATCTAACCTATCAATGCCCTTCATAATTTTGTATACCTCAATCATGTCCCCCCTCAGCCTTCTCTGCTCTAAGGAAAACAACCCTAGCCTATCCAGTCTCTCTTCATAGCTGAAGTGCTCCAGCCCAGGCAACATCCTGATGAATCTCCTCTGCACCCTCTCCAGTGCAATCACCTCCTTCCTATAGTGTGGTGCCCAAAACTGCACAGAGTACTCCAGCTGTGGCCTAACTAGCATTTTATACAGCTCCATCATAACCTCCCTGCTCTTATATTCTATGCCTCGGCTAATAAAGGCAAGTATCCCATATGCTTTCCTAACTACCTTATCTACCTGTGCTACTGCCTTCGGTGATCTATGGACAAGTACACCAAGGTCCCTCTGACACTCTACTTCCTAGGGTCCTACCATCCATTGTATATTCCCTTGCCTTGCTCGTCCTCCCAAAGTGAATCACCTCACACTTCTCAGGATTAAATTCTATTTGCCACTGCTTCACCCATCTTACCAGCCCATCTATATCGTCCTGTAATCTAAGGCTTTCCGCCTCACTATTTACGACACCACCAATTATTGTGTCATCTGCGAACATACTTATCATACCTCCTATATTCACATCGAAATCATTTATGTACACTACAAACAGCAAGAGTCCCAGCACCAATCCCTGCGGTACACCACTGGTCACAGGCTTCCACTCGCAAAAACAACCCTCGACCATCACACTCTGCCTCCTGCCACTAAGCCAATTTTGGATCCACTTTGCCAAATTGCCCTGGATCCCATGGGCTCTTACCTTCTTAAACAATCTCCCATGCGGGATCTTATCAAAAGCCTTAATGAAATCCTTGTAGACTACATCAACTGCTTTACCCTCATCTACACATCTAGTCACCGCCTTGAAAAATTCAATCAAGTTAGTCAGACACGATCTCCCCCTGCCAAAGCCTTGCTGACTATCTCTGATTATTCCCTGCCTGTCCAAGTGGAGATTAATCCTGTCCCTCAGAATTTTTTCCAATATTTTCCCAACCACTGATGTTAGAGTCACTGGCCTGTAATTACCCGGTCTATCCCTGCTACCCTTCTTGAATAATGGCACCACATTCGCTGACCTCCAGTCCTCTGGTACCTCTCTTGTGGCCAGAGAGGATTTGAAAATTTGTGTCAGAGCCCCTGCTATCACCTCCCTTGCCTCACATAGCAGCCTGGGATACATCTCATCTGGGCCTGGGGATTTATCCACTTTTAAGCCCGCTAAAACAGCTAATACTTCCTCCCTTTCAATACTAATATGTTCAAGTATATCATAAACCCCCTCCCTGATTTCTACACCTACATCGTCCTTCTCCATAGTGAACACAGTTGCAAAGTAATCATTCAAAACCTCCCCTATGTCCTCCGGCTCCACACACACATTGCCACTTTGGTCCCTAATGGGCCCCACTCTTTGCCTGGTTATCCTCTTGCCCTTAATATACTTATAAAACGCCTTACGATTTTCCTTTTTCTTGCCCACCAGTGTTTTTTCATGTCCCCTCTTCGCTCTCCTAATTACTTTTTTTAAGTACCCCCCCCCCCCACACTTTCCATACTCCTCCAGTGCCTCCGCTGTTTTCAGCCCTCTGAATCTGCCATAAGCCTCCTTTTTTTTCCTGATGCAATCCTCTATATCCTTTGGCAGCCAGGGTTCCTTGGACTTGTTGGTCCTACCCTTCACCTTAACGGGTACATGTTAGCTCAGAACCCTCACTATTTCCTCTTTGAATGACTCCCACCGGTCTGATGTCGACTTTCCTACAAGTAGCTGCTCCCAGTCCACTTTGGCTAGATCCTGTTTTATCATATTGAAATCGGCCTTCCCCCAATTCAGTATTTTTAATTCCGGCCCGCCTTTGTCCTTTTCCATAACTACCTTGAACCCTACAGAATTATGGTCACTATCCCCGAAATGCTTCCCCACTGGCATTTCTACCACTTGTCTAGCTTCATTCCCTAGGATTAGGTCCAGTACTGCCCCTTCTCTTGTAGGACTTTCTACGTACTGGCTCAAAAAGCTCTCCTGTATGCATTTTCAAAATTCTGCCCCCTTTAAGCCTTTTACACCAAGACTATCCCAGTTGATATTCGGTAAGTTGAAATCCCTTACAATTATTACCCTATTATTTTTACACCTCTCTGAGATTTGCCTAACTATCTGCTCCTCTATCTCTCCCTGACTGTTTGGAGGCCTGTAGTACACGCCCAGCCAAGTGATTGCCCCCTTTTGTTTTTAAGTTCTACCCATATGGCCTCATTTGAAGAACCTTCTAAGATGTCATCCCTCCTTACTGCAGTAATTGACTCCTCAATCAACAGTGCAATGCCACCTCCTCTTTTATCTCCTCCCATGTCACGCCTGAAGATTCTATACCCTGGAATATTGAGCTGCCCCTGCCCCTCCCTCAACCATATCTCTGTGATAGCAACAATATCATAATCCCATGGGCTAATCAACGCTCTCAATTCATCTGTCTTACTAGTAAGACTTCTTGCATTAAAATAGATGCAATCCAGCCTTGTATTTTTCACTTGAGCCTCTATATTTGACTGAGCATCACCCCCTACTGTAATTCCATTCTGTATCCCATCCCCCTGCCAAATTACTTTAAACTACCCCCCAACAGCACTAGCAAACCTCCCAGCAAGGATGTTTGTCCCGTTCCAGTTCAGGTGCAACCCGTCCAACTTGTACAGGTCCCACCTTTGCCAGGAACAGATCCAGTAATCCAGGAAACTAAAGCCCTCCCTCCTGCACCATCTCTTCAGCCATGCATTCATCTGCTCTATCCTCCTATTCCTATACTCACTAGCACGTGGCACCGGGAGTAATCCAGAGATTACAACCTTTGAGGTCCTGCTTTTTAATCTGCTCCCTAGCTCCCTAAATTCTTGTTTCAGGACTTCATCCCTCTTTTTACCTATCTCATTGGTCCCAATGTGTACCACGACCTCTGACTGTTCACTCTCCCCCTTCAGAATGTCCTGCAGCCGCTCCGTGACATCCTTGAACAGAGCACCAGGGAGGCAACATATCATCCTGGAGTGATGTTTGCGGCCACAGAAACGCTTATTTGTACCCCTTACAATAGAATCCTCTATCACTATAGTTCTTCCACTCCTTTTCCTTCCCTGCTGTGCAGCAGAGCCATCTATGGTGCCACGAACTTCGCTGTTGCTGCTTTCCCCTCGGAGGCCATCCCCCACAACGGTATCCAAAGTGGTATCTCTGTTTGAGAGGGGGATGGCCACAGGGGACTCCTGCACTACCTGCCTGCGGCTACTACTCCACCTGGTGGTCACCCATCCCTTTTCTGCCTTTGCAGCCATTACCTGCTGTATGACCACCTCACTAAATGTGCTATACACAATGTCCTCAGCATCGCGGATGCTCCACAGTGAATTCACCCGCAGCTCCAGCTCCATAATGCGGGTAGCCAGTAGCTGCAGATGGATACACTTCCTGCACACATGGTCGTCAGGGACACTGGATGCATCCCTGATTTCCCACATAGCGCAGGAGGAGCATATCATGGGTGCGAGCTCTCCTACCATGACTTACCCTTGGATTAATTAGTTACTCCCTTTAAAAATACTAATTACAGTAGGGGCCTTGTTCTACTCCAAACACTACCCACTACAATCTAAATTACACTAATTTAAAAAACACACTAGTAGTACTCACTTTATCACATGAGGTCTTCTTACAAACATAAAAAACAACTTTTCCCTTATTTTTTAAGCTGTTTAAATTGACTAACAGTTGTCACTTACCCAACCAATCACCTTGCAGATTTCCTGTGATGTCACTGTCAGTCTTTTTTTTCCTCTTTCGAGTCTCAGCGCGCGCCGAGAGACACAGGGAGCCTGCTGCCGCTCTGGATCAGCTTCCTCGCAGGTCTGCCAGTCGCCGCTCCACTCCCAGGCAAGTAAGGGCCTCAAGCCCTGCTCTTTATTAGGTTCCTCGCAGGTCCGCCAGTCACTGCTCTGCTCCCAGGTAAGTTATATTTTTTGAGGAACTCATAGTCAAACGAAAGAAATATTGGACCAGTATTTTTCCAAGAGGGTCATCAAGAGGCCACTGAAATGTCTTGTTTGACAACATTTACTGGTTGTCACATGACTCAAGTTAAAAATAGAACAGAAACCCTGGTATTTGAGGAAGATGTATGCAGAGAAGGGACAGGCCAGAAGGTGGACTTCCTGTTTCCAGTTTTGTTTTTGAATTGTTTTGGGTTCGGGTTAAACTGTATAAAAAAGGGAGAGAACTTCCAAGGAAGGAGAGAAGACCACAACCCAGCTCAGCTTTCCAGCACCTCTCGAAAATACCCTGGGAAGTCCAATGTGTCAACTCATCTCGTCTCCTGTCTTTGAAGAAAAGCCTGCTAAATTAATTCTCAATGCCGCCTGAAAAGAACTGTACTAAAAGATCCCAGGGATCTGTCCATATGTACTCAGAGGCCAGACTGTACGCCAGTTTTGGAACGCAACATATCTCATCTGCAATTTCTTTAAGAATTAGCAAGTAGTCAGCCCCAGTGTTTTTTTGTCCAGATTGGAGCTCTGAAAACAAAAATCCCTTTATTTTTCCCGATAACTGGTGTATGTATGTGTGTGAGTGCGTGGGGCTAAGGTAAAAAAGGAAATTTAATATTTCAATCAGTGTATTTATGTTTTACTTCATTACTGGTTAAGACTTGTTTTATAATAAACTGATAATTTTGTTGTTTATTAAAGAAACCTGGCTGGTGTGTTTTATTCTGGGATAAAAATAGAGTCTTTAATTGGCCGTATAGGTAAGTGGGAAAAGATTTGAATGTATGTTGTGACTTGTGGAGAAGTGGAACTAGAATAAACAGTGCACTCCATCTGCCTCGGTCGTAACAGGATTCTTTATCCTCTTCCTGCATTTCCTCCTGAGATTTGTTGATGTGCCTGTGGGCAACGTCCCCTCTAAGATGCACGGGTATGTGGCCGCGCAGCAATCCATAATGACTTCACGACAATCTTAAAAGGGACAATGCAATGCAAAAAGCCAGCCATGCAAAGCAAAGAGAAATTAAAGGGAACATTGCCTGTGGGAGATGAAAAACATGATTTAGAACTGTCAATGTAAGAAGGTGTTAAGTCATGATTGTGCACATGATCATTTTTTTTTTAGAACATTACAGCGCAGTACAGGCCCTTCGGCCCTCGATGTTGCGCCGACCTGTGAAACCATCTGACCTACACTATTCCATTTTCATCCATATGTCTATCCAATGACCACTTAAATGCCCTTAAAGTTGGCGAGTCTACTACTGTTGCAGGCAGGGCGTTCCACGCCCCTACTACTCTCTGAATAAAGAAACTACCTCTGACATCTGTCCTATATCTATCACCCCTCAACTTATAGCTATGTCCCCTCGTGTTTGCCATCACCATCCGAGGAAAAAGACTCTCACTATCCACCCTATCTAACCCTCTGATTATCTTATATGTCTCTATTAAGTCACCTCTCCTCCTCCTTCTCTCCAACGAAAACAACCTCAAGTCCCTCAGCCTTTCCTCGTAAGACCTTCCCTCCATACCAGGCAACATCCTAGTAAATCTCCTCTGCACCCTTTCCAAAGCATCCACATCTTTCCTATAATGCGGTGACCAGAACTGCACGCAATACTCCAGGTGCGGTCTCACCAGAGTTTTGTACAGCTGCAGCATGACCTCGTGGCTCCGAAACTCGATCCCCCTACTAATAAAAGCTAACACACCATATGCCTTCTTAACAGCCCTATTAACCTGGGTAGCAACTTTCAGGGATTTATGTACCTGGACACCAAGATCTCTCTGTTCATCTACACTACCAAGAATCTTCCCATTAGCCCAGTACTCTGCATTCCTGTTACTCCTTCCAAAGTGAATCACCTCACACTTTTCCGCATTAAACTCCATTTGCCATCTCTCAGCCCAGCTCTGCAGCCTATCTATGTCCCTCTGTACCCTACAACATCCTTCGGCACTATCCACAACTCCACCGACCTTAGTGTCATCCGCAAATTTACTAACCCACTCTTCTACACCCTCTTCCAGGTCATTTATAAAAATGACGAACAGCAGTGGCCCCAAAACAGATCCTTGCGGTACACCACTAGTAACTAAACTCCAGGATGAACATTTGCCATCAACCACCACCCTCTGTCTTCTTTCAGCTAGCCAATTGCTGCTGACATCAAGTCGGCACATCAGGGCAGTACAGTGGTTAGCACCGCAGCCTCACAGCTCCAGCGACCCGGGTTCAATTCCGGGTACTGCCTGTGTGGAGTTTGCAAGTTCTCCCTGTGTCTGCGTGGGTTTCCTCCGGGTGCTCCGGTTTCCTCCCACATGCCAAAGACTTGCAGGTTGATAGGTAAATTGGCCTTTATAAATTACCCCAAGGATAGGTAGGTGGTAGGGAAATATAGGGACTGGTGGGGATGTGGTAGGAATATGGAATTAGTATAGGATTAGTATAAATGGGTGGTTGATGGTCGGCACAGACTCGGTGGGCCGAAGGGCCTGTTTCAGTGCTGTATCTCTAAAATAAAAAAAATTTAAAAAGTCAACATGAGTGAGTGTTTTCTGTCATGTGCCTGTGTGTTATTTAATTCTGTGAGGAGGTAGCTGGAAGACCCCCATCTCCAAGGGCCAGGCACTCCAAGACTTGGCTTGTCTCCAGCTTTTCCTCCTCTGCAGCTGTCAGTATGGAGATGGCTGGAGGGCCATCACCACTTCTCTGTCTCTTCCTTGTGTTCTGTGCTCTCTTCTGCAAGGATTGAGAGAAGAAACCTATGAGTTGGAGCGATGGAATGTGCTGAATGGATTGATGGACATCATTTGTGAAGGGTTACTGTAAGGGAGAGGTATGTCATTACATTAAGATGAGGGTAAATGTCAGTGATGGATGGTCAGATGAGGATCTGAGGAAGTGTCTAGGCAGAGAGGGATGGACACCTGCAAGGTAACTTGGTGTGAGGAGTGATGTGCAGAAGTAGGTTTGAAAAGGCAGAGTGAGTGAAGGGGAGGGTTGGGGTTATACTTGAATGTGCAATCCCACTCACCTTTCCTTACCTGTATCCAGCAGCATGGCACCACACACCTGCTCCTAACCTCCTGAGCAATTTTCAGCCTTGTTTTCTTGTTCTCTGTGGCTTGCTTCTTCATCCTGACAGCAGGCAAAGAGGCTCCTTGTGGGTTTTTACAGCCCGCAGCAGCTTTAGGGAAGCCAGGTGCTGTCTCGTAACGTTAAGAATCCATTTCTGCAGCTTCTTGGTCTGTGGAAATCCTCAAAACTCCTTCAACTTCCATCCTAGCAGGGTCCCTTTAAATACTTCAGCTGAAATAAATCTCACCCGCTCCCGCCAATTGGTCGAGAAACCCGGAAGTCAGATGCTAATGCAGTGGGTTCATTAAAAAAACTTCTGACAAGCACACTGCTGAAACTTGATGTTATCAGTATTGGGTTAGATCAGTAGTACCTCAGATACAGATTTTTAAACTTCAATGAGAAATAAATAAAGCATATTCTAATATTTCCCTCTCCATATTTTCTTGCCCAGTGCCAGTACGTCGAGAAGTTAAAACCCAGCCACATTGTCCAGGAGTAACAGCCATTTGAGAGAGATTCTAGACGGCAGCTAATGCCTTTGGACATGCATATCAGAAGAGAAAATGTGGCTAGGGGAACATTAAAAGTGTTAGAATATGCTTTATTTATTTCTCATTGAAGATTAAAAATCTGTATCTGAGGTACTACTGATCTAACCCAATACCGATTACATCAGTGTGGTTAGATGTAGCCCTGGTGATGTGTTTTGAATTAGTCGAGGTGACGTTTAAAAAGCAGCCCTGCAATGGTGAGACCGTGCTCCCAGCCTGGAGTCTCACTCAATGGCCTCTGGACCCTGTGTGCTCGGTGCTCTCCAAATTCACAACGCACTCAATTTTCTGCCCATTGAAATGAATATCCAGAAAATTCGGGTGCACCGTGAATCGGGGACGTCTACCTCATGTCCAGTTCTTGGACCCATGCAGTCACCTAGTGAGACTCAGTGATGAGAACAGAATGTCTCTCAGTTTCAGGGGGCTCTGGAAGGAGAGCATCTCAAAATAGGTGTTCTAGTCATAAGTCAACAAATTATATGGGCCGATTCCATCCTGTCATTCCAAAGCACATGGCAGGTGCGTTGCCCGTGAATTTCCGGGCACACACTCCAGATGGAAGTCTCCCTCTAGGTAAGAAGTAGAACCCAATAACAAAATTTCCAAACATCCTTAAAGGCAATCTACAGGAGGCCAAGAGGATCAACAATATAGAAAACCCAACAGATTAAACGAGTGAATCCATTTTTATTATAAAATTAATGGAAATAATTATAAATATACTTTGGAATGAGCTTGCTCTTATACATGTAACACAGAAAATCAAATCCCAAGGATAATAACCAAACAGTAGTAGTATTTTCTAATCAGAGATAAAATGTGGAATACTTGATGGGCAATTTGTATGCAGTGCTGTCTGTGTCTATAAGGTAGCTCAACATGGTCAGCAAAATGTAAACATCCCGAAAGCTCCTCTGATGGGTTAGCGGTGAAGCTCATATCCAGCGTCAGTCAGGCCCTGGAGTTCCCGATTCAATTCCCGGCCGCTGTTGAATTAGCTGATTTTACCTGGGTGGCAGTTAGGGGACAATAGCTGTCCACAGACATCCTAAACCAGCGAGAGGGAAATAAATCAGCCAAGGTTCCTGCACCTCAATGTTATTCAGTGACCCCCCGCTCGAATTTACATGATCATCAGTCGTGGTTGAAAAGCGTCCCCAGGAAGAGCTACGAGCCAGTCAGCACCCAGGGAACTGTACCCTACATGAATCGACACCTTCTGGAGAGAGGAAGGGAAATTCTGAAAACTCTTCCCTTAACTTAACCAAGCAAGCAGATGACTAGAGATTAAATGTGTCCAACGATACAATTTTATCGATCCCAAATCCACTGAGAACCAATATAAAGAAAAAGGTTCAAGCTATGTTGCAAACATCAGAATCCAATCCTAAATCATCTGTTAATAGGATCATTTAAGCTCTAGAGCAGCAAACCTCTTCATTAACATAAATGCCTTTTTACAGATTCAACCCGATCCCTTGAAGTAGCATGTTCAGAAATGCTTTGGGCCATATTGTGAAAACACTAACCACTGCCATATGATAAAGTTACATTGTTTCCCTGAGCTCATGTCCACAGGGCAGTAGTTTGCCACATACACTGATAAATTCTTTGTAATAACGCTCATAAATAACAATTACTATACAAAGGTCTCTAATGATTTCTTTAGTTAGCATTTCCCATGTTCGATACTGCACAGTCCACGCGCAAAAAATCTTACACTCTAAATAATCTATTAGAGGAAAAGGGGCAGCTGTGCATTATTAAAATGTGATTAATAACTGCAACCAATAAATGTCTCTTCATTAGCTGTAAAATGCTTTCAATATTTTCTGTGAAGAAACACAAATTTTACTTCTCTCCAGAATACAAATTGCTTTTCGCCAGTCACGTGAAACAGCCGTCTCTCCCACACCACAGCTGATTTTCATTGACACCAATGGAAAAGATAATCGGGTGCAGTGTCCAACAAGCTGCCTTTCTTTTAAACCCTGTCTTGTGCTATTAGCAAACATCAAGTTCACCTCCACTCTGTCTCATCAAAGGGTAAATTCCCCAATCCCATTCCTCCATGGAGGAACCATGTGTGAAGGGAACACAGGTCAATTGGGTAACAAAATTGTAAGCCCTTTCTCCGACCAACAGCACTGGATTTACTCACGTTCTGAGTTACTAAAACACCATGGGGAGGATCACCTACGTATAACTTTGTTGGCCTGAAGCATGTTGATCTGGCGTCTTCCATTCTAAAGCCTAAGGGAACTCAGATTTTCATTATTTTGCACATTATATGTAACCTCAACACTGTCAGGATGATATGATGCATGAAATTAATTTTTAAAACTGTAAATCCCTTCACAAGGTCTTCCTGCATCCCTGGGCTGAGAGCCTATTGTTACTCAGACAAAGCCTGAATGCTGGAGCTGGGGAAGGGCGATATAGTTTAGGTTAGGGACTCTTTCTGGAAATTAGTGAAAACATTGCTGAAACCATGTGTAGCCTCTTCATTGGAAGATAATCCTTCATATTACAGACAACAAACTCCTTCATATTACAGACAACAAACTCAACTGCATGAGTACAAAACACAAAACTAGATATTCAAAAAAAAGTCATGCAAAACCAGTTGGTTAGTTATGAAAGTAAGAATAGCCACCAGCATTAATGCTGTTTGAATATCAGATACTCTCCTTGTGACATATTAGCCCATAACATTATGAGTGGGCTGGTAATCATTTAGTCCCTTGACTGAAAGGTTATGTTTTATAAATGTATATATTCTAAGTTTTATTATTACCTCAAGTAACATGTAACAATATTTCATCTTCATAAACTGGACTGCTGGTTAATATACCATTGCTGAATATTATACAGAACTTTCCTTGTGGCATGTGTAGCATATTTTTCAAAACAATAAAGCAATTCCACATAATAAACAAAGGATAACTACAGAAAAATTCGCCAAGCAGCTGGTACAGGAGTCAAATGAGATGCACTCCTTTCATTAACCTGAAATTGTGTCCTTGAATCACATGCTTACATACAGAAAGGGTGTCCAACCAGCGACCCCTAAGCCCTAACAATCAGCCCTTAAAGCTCAGGCACTTCAATCTTACTTGCACATACATTTCTTATTGTTTTGTTTGAATTTTGTGGATTATATCTCTGGTGGATTAATCCTAAAGCAGAACACCGCTACCTGCTTGTATCAGCAACACGAGATATATACAAATTTATAGAAACATGAATTTAAACATGGCCCCCGAGGTGTCATAGTCCATAGCAACAAAAATAAAAGCTTGAACAACCTGACACAGAAACTGTATTATGTTCAGCTTGGTTCCCTTAGACTGTAGGAGCTATTAGCAGATCAGTCATTGATGTGTTTATGGAATTATACACTGGGGAAAATGTTGCACAAGCTATAATGTAAATGTTTTGATCCATACACAATACACCAACTGTGACATGATAGAGACCTTGATTCCATGTCAGCCATAATACTGCAAGTGTGACCTGAACTTATATAGAGGTGAGGATATAACTTTATGGATAAAATCATGATCAGGTTTCATGACATATGTAGCAAGCTTGGGAGAAACGGGTGACTTCGAGCCTATGGTTCCCAAAGCTTTCCACCACTGGCTGTTTTCCTCATCTCATGTCTGGATCTGTTGAAGACTAAGTGATTGATTATCATGATTAGTCAAGAACTCCGTTATTGTTGTATCATGTAACTACCAGGATGGTAGAAGGCAAACTAGATAGGAAATTGGTCTTTTACCATCTATCAATTCTTATGTTCCTATCAATTCTTATAAATGAGAAGCAAAAGTATCTTCTCTATACTCTTATTGAATGACAACCATGAAGGATGAGTCCTTCATTGACTCCAACAAGAAATCTCCAGGTCACAGAGTTTGCTGTAGCAATTGGAGTACAGCAGGTGACCTATTAAAGGTATGCAAATAGCAAAAGTCTTTGTCAAGCTGGCATTACTTTTAATCCTCCTTCCCAGTGGTTTATCATAAGACTTGGTAAGTGGTGTTGACCATCACTAGTGGATCTTTACTGTTACTGGAGCTGGGTTATCCCAGATCTGTACCAAGCTGCTAGGTCCAATCTATCACTTCCTATGCAGGTGGCTGTTTGTAGAACTATACATCACTTTAACAATCCGATCAGTTATTTTACTGTATTTCAGCCTGGACTGGTGAGTGCTAAAGAAAGAACTTGCATTTATATGGTGCCTTTCATGACCTCAGGTTGCCACAAAACATTTTACAGCCCATAATATAATTTTGAAATGTAGTCACTGTTGTAATGTGGGGAAATGTGGCAACATTTTGCACACAGCAAGGTCCCACAAACAGAAATGAGATCAATGACCAGATAATCTGTTTTTTGTGTTGTTGGTTGATGCTGGGATAACTCTCTGCTTTTGTTTGACTAATGCCATGGGATCTTTTACAGCCACCTGAGAAAGCAAAAAGGACCTTGATTTAATTTCTCATATGAAAGTCGGGATCTCCGATTGTGCAGCACCTCCTCAATACTGCACTAAAGCATCGGTCTCGATGACATGCTTAAGTAATTGGAGGGAGACTTGAACCCACAACCATCTGACTCAAAGTGAGAGTGCTACCACTGAACCAAGGCTGACACCTAAAGTACACTATAGCAAATAGCAAAAACATAACTTTTGAAAACTAACAACTGGGCTGCAATCAGAATCTGGGATATAGTCTGTGAGGAATTTAAGGGGAAACCTTTCATTACAGTGCTTCCGGCATACAACCATGCCCATGTATTGAGAGATAGGACGTCCCCAGCATGCAAAATATTCCTCATTATTTTCAAATGTCCTCTATCACAACTAATTTGCCTCCTGTTTTAGCACAACATAGATACCGAGCCAACAGCAGGAAAATTGTCATAATTTTAGCAACAAACAGCAAAGCTACATTT
Organism: Heterodontus francisci; assembly: GCF_036365525.1. Lineage (NCBI taxonomy): Eukaryota > Metazoa > Chordata > Chondrichthyes > Heterodontiformes > Heterodontidae > Heterodontus > Heterodontus francisci. The sequence continues at coordinate 156,459,911 of NC_090375.1, read as the reverse complement.
TACAATGATACAACCTCAGCACTGCCATTTAATGGGTTATAAATATCAAAATAAGATCAGTTTGATAACTGGAATCACTTACATTGACTCGAGGACATCATTAGATTACACTTTTCAATTTGTAATGGGTGAGCCAATAGGCCAAATAGTAACCTGCCAAGATAAAGTGTGGCATCCAACTCTCTCCCTTGACTGATAACCAAGGCACAAACTTCAGCCCCAAACTCCATAGGGTAGAATTTCCACTTGGCGAAGTTTTCACAATATGCTTGAAATACAGCATAAATCCTGTGATCCCACACTCCCTTTGCGAGTTAGGGCATCAACATCTTATTCCTGATTCTCTCAACTGCACTCACTGTGAGCATTGGATCATGAAATTAGTTTATACTTTCCAGGGTGCACTATTTTTGCACCGGCATTAACCAATTTATTTTATTACTATAAAAATGGCAGTACCAACTCCATTTTAGGGAAGCAGCTCTTTTAGGCAATCACCAAGCAGCATTATGGAGTCTTTAACCATTAGTATCATTCTAGAAAAGATGAAGAAACTGACTTTTCATAAAAACCTAATAGTATTTTCAGATCACATTTAAGACAGGGCTGAGAATGGTAAATTTAGACCACAGACTGAAAGCTCTATTATCCTGCATGCTTGTAATCTGTGAACCAAGATCTTTTGCACTGCATCAACATTAACACTTCCTGTTTATGTGTCCAGAACAAGAAAAAGCCATCAGGACCTTAGCTGCTCACCCTTATCATTCTCATTTATCGACTTTACCTTCCCCATAACATGCAGCAGAAACAATAGATATTGTAAAATAATGCACAGATTGAATCAATTCTGACTCCACTCAACAAAAGTCATCTTGCACACCTATTGCTGTACCTCAGCCACTATTCCCCCTTTCTATTTTCCATTTTGACTTCAGTTCCTAACTATCATTAAAAATGTCAGACTAAATGGAGACCAGTGAGTGGCACAATTTGAGTTGACATTCATGGATCCCATCTTCTCCCTCTCAGCGGCATCATAAGCAAATGGCGATAATGCAGCTTCCCGCTCACATTGCTGTTATAGATGCTTCTCTCTGTATTGCTTGGTGCAATATTACCGGGGCACGTTAACAGGTGGAAATATGTATTCCTCTGCTGTTTTAAATTCAGTCAACTTATCATCACTGATTTTGCTCCAGAACTAATCTGATGCATCTAATGACCAATCAGAGATGCTCACAACCCAACTCTTTTGAATTTTTCAAGCATAATCAATTTAATTCTTTTAAATATTGAAGGGAAATGAACTCCCCTGAGTATTCAGCTCTCAACAAGCTTACATAGACTTCTTGGTCTCATTACTTCAGAGTAAATTCCGTGATGCTGTGCTCCTAGTGCACAGCCTCATTCAACAGGACAGCGAATTGCAGGTAGGTCCCTTAATGTTATATGACCAAATTGGTGACCAATCTCGCTGTAAGTGAGGCTCTAGCAACATCACTGAAGTTACCCTCACCTGTAATACAGTCCTGCATAATGCAGTGTGGAAAAATGTCAATGAATAACCCATTAAAATCACGTACAGCAAAACCTTATGAAATGTGCTTGTGACATGACAACACAGTAAACTTCCATATACTTCAGTCACAATACTTGAGTTTTGCTCTCACTGGTGTCACATTTTCTGTAACATGCAGAAAGCATTTTATACCATTAGGTCACCAGGTCAAGATTCAGGAAATCAAGATTCAGTAAGTCACTTTCAACAGCTCTATTATGGAGGGATTAATGGACAATCCTAAAGTCAAACAACATGCACAAACCATAGGAGTGCCCTTCTCGATAGTGTTATCACCTGCAAATACTTTCCCAATTGCTTTCCATAGCATGTAAATGATTTTTATCCTTCAGCTCTGTCATTGGCAGGCACTTGGTCCCTGTCCTCTTCAACTTTCTTCCTAAACTCTTCCATCGTGTTTTATCCTCCATCCCCCTCTGCTTTCAGAGGCTTTTAAAAATCCTCCTCTCTGGCTATGCTTTCAGTTCAGTTCCTAACTCCTCCCTTTTTTCCTTCATTTCTCCCCTCACTCTGCGAAAAACTCGAAGATCTTTTTGTGTGTAAGGAGTATTTTATAAATGTAAGTTCTCATTATACCCTGCATGCAAGCCTTTTTTCTCCTTTTTCCATCAATTTTCTCCCATTTTTCCTGAATGCGTTGAGTCCTTATCTGCATATATTTCCATGGGCATTGCTTGTCCTCTGGCACCTCAGACAAGTGCTCATTATTCTTAGCTGAGCCTTGTTAGTTCAGTGTCAGTAGGTTATTCAACTGTGAGAGAGAATTACAGCCAGACTTGATCCTAACCCCATCCAACGTCCACACATGGTACACTTTCATCAGGAAGTCACTAGATAGTGACCTGGTACAGAAACCCTGGCCCATTTTCTCTGACCTAACCCAATAGTAGTTACTCTGTTGTTCCCCACATTCCCCACCAGGCAGAAAGTTTTGCTTGCATAGTATACAACATTGCATGATCATTGTTTCAGACAGCAGATGATGGAAAATAGCTTGCTGCAAAGTGCAAAGAATATACAGTACTGAAAGGGATAGATAACTTTGCATGTGGTCGTGAATTTTCATCATCAAGGTTGACCTTACTGCAAAGACCTTCAGATAAAATAGCTTCTTCATCAACTTGTCATCACTCAGGTTCTGAGCAAGACATCAGTGCAGTGAGTGTATTATAGAAATGGATAAGAGTAAATTACATTTGGATAAAAATATAAAGGAATAAACATTTTGGACAAACAGGTTCTTCTCTTATAAAAAATATTTGTTTCTCTTCACTGAACACACAAAGAGAATTCAGTCCCCTGAGGGTCGTATTGTTGTAAATCCCATTCTTCTCCAACTTGAGTCTGTGTTCTTCACAGCACTTTGCTTTCTGAAGTTCATTGATGTGTTTTAAAGGAAGTCGAAGCAGCACACAACAGATCTTCTGTCTGCAATGCCTGCACCAGGAATGCTTCCAGCTGTTGAATTACACAAATACACAAATCATCAGATCTCCAAAAAATCTGAAGAAGGATTCCCTCTTCCACAAATGGAAGACTCAGGAACAGGGTCAATTGGCTGTCTGATGCATGCCACATGGTTCAATTATCTGGCAGCTCACTGGTCTTTTTGCACCCAGTCCCAACTTTCTTCACTGTCCTTCCTGTTCTTCTCAGCTTCAATGATTTCTTTGTACCTTCGACGAAAGAAGCCCATCTAGACAAAAAAAAAAGCGGAATGGATAAGTGTCCGAGATGATTGCACACAGTGCTGGAATGATATACAACAGTTTAGTTGTGGCAAATTTAACTGCAATCAATAAAGGCCTTTCATCCCTTGAATTCTGTTTCTTTTTTGTGGTTACTCATTCTTGGAGGCATGTTGTAACTCATCAGCACCAGCCCAATCACATTGAGTGGGCAGGCTGATTGATATATGGTGTTGGCATAGGGCCCCCTCATACCCCAGTGAACATTTTAGACATCATTAGAAGGAACCCATTCCTTATCACAAGACAAATTGAGATAACCTTCAGAATCAGAAGGTGAATGTGTTGCCAGAAGCATTGTATTTGAAAGACTTGTAAAGGATGCAGTGTTTTTGCATATTCTTCTGTCGCATAAATTCAAACTGAGATCAGATTAATAGGATCTGACAGTTGAAATGGTCCCACATGACTTGAGTTTCAACTCAGGACCCAGCTACCATGATGGCCAAAGTATAAAACTGCTGACAATTCAGTAAAAGTTGGCAATAATGTTCAGAGGGGTAATAACATGGGCTGTTATAACAAGTGAAATGGATCCAGTAATGGATAGCAGGGGCTTCTAGCATTCTGGCATTTTGTTGAAACTCAGCTGAATGAGATTTATGGCAGTTGACTGATCTTATATCGACCTGGGGAGAATACTGACACAAATGACTCAAAATGGAAAAGGTCCTATTCCCCTGTGCTGACATTAATCATCTTGATGAGCAACGTAAAATATAATTGAGGAAAAAAAAATAATGATCATCATTGTCAATGAAAGAATGCTGTCTCAATTAAACCCTGCATGACCCTCACACGGCCTTTGGCCATCCATTTTCCTGTTGTGTTTTTGAGGTAAATTTGAGCAGAGTAACCTACAGGGTGAATTCAGTAATCGCGACAGGAACACGGGTCAGAAAATATATTCTCTGATCTACTCTCCTTTCAAGAATACCTCCCCACTGCGAGTCCCCAATTTTCCTCATTTTCTTTGTCTGGACTTTGTACTTGTGCACTGACGATCATTTAGAGCTCAATGTGGCATTGATTAACAGTGACCCTTCAGCAGTCATGCTGAAAAATAAGGGGCATGAGGAACTTTCCACGTGCATGAAATATCTTCATTTCCACCATTTTGCTTTATGGGTCTGATGTTACATTACTTTGATCTTTTCAGCAAAACTTCAAATCACTGGCGGCATTCATGGGGAGCAGAGGACTGGTTGACAACCTCTGCAGCCCCTTTGCCCAGAAGCAGAAATCGGACCCCAGCAGCTAAGCCTGTCCGACATCTGGCCTCACTCTCAACTTATATGGGGAAATGTGATCTCAGCTTAAAGAAAAGTTTTGAAACCCACAATTTTCACGGTTTAAGCAATTTTTGCCATTTCCGCAAATACATGTTTGATCATAAATATTTTCTACCATAAATATTATTACAACCATAAAATTAATTGAAGTGCAGCACCTTAGATATCTTTGGCAGGGGCAACTGTTTACTGATTGAGCAATATGCGTGAAAGGATTATCTTTATTTGTGGAGAACTGAAGCTTTCTACTTGACGTTGAAAGACTTCAAGCTTCCATGTCGTTTTCTGATAACTTTTCCTTGCTTTGAATCATTTATGGGGTAACTTTCTGACTTTGTACTTAAGTCATAAAATTAGCCCTCATGTCAATAGAAAACCTATAAAAGCTGGAAATCTAAAGTAAAAACAGGAAATAATGGAAAATGCACAGTAGGGAAGGCCGCAGTTGAAACAGAACGAACAAAGTTGCACATCCTGAGGACATCCCAAAGTTCTTTACAGCCAATGAAATATTACACAGAAACACTGCAGCCAAATTTTGCACAGCAAGGTCCCACAAACAGCAATTTGCTAGGTTACCAGATAACTTGTTTTTGGTGGTGTTGGTTGAGAGATAAATATTAGTCAGGACTTCTCTCTAAAGATAGATTAATGTTTTGTTAATGGAAGTTTGCAACTCAATCATTGACCTATCCTTCTACATTTCAGGTGCTAACTGACCTGCTGTGCATGTCCAGCAGTTTCTGTTTTTATTTAAAGACAGTTATATAAAATGAGAAGAGTGGAACAGGCAGTTCAATTGTGTCAATATCTAATTAATCTGCTCCAAATTTCTTATAAACAGTATTTATTCTGGGTTTATTCAGTGTCTTTAGAATTCTGCAGTAAAGTTTCTATGACAAGAGAACGTCGATTTTGCAATGTTACCAAGTGGCGTACACATAATTATGTCTTGGCTCAAGTGTAACAGCAGTTACTTTTAGATTTTAAAATAGGACACGTTTAGAGAATGGCATGCAAACTATGAACTTACAGTAATAAGAACAGAAAGTGCTGGAAATACACAGCAGGTCAGGCAGCATCTATGGAGAGAGAAAAAGGGTTAACGTTTCAGGTCTGTGACCTTTCATCAGTTTTGATAAAAGGTCACAGACCTGAAATGTCAACTGTTTCTCTCTTCGCAGATGCTGCCAGACCCGCTGTGTATTTCCAGCACTTTCTGCTCTCATTTCAGATTTCTAGCATCCACAGTATTTTTCTTTTATGAACTTACAGTACCTGAAGAGGACAGAAAGAAAGACTTGCATTTATATATCATCTTTCATGACCACAGAATGTCCCAAAGTGCTTTACAGCAGATAAATTACTTTGGAAGTGTAATCACTGTTGTAATACAGGAAACGTGGCAGCCAATTTGCACACAGCAAGTTCCCACAAATAGCAATGTGATAACGACCAGACAGTCAAATACTGGGATGTTGATTGACGGATAAATATTGGCCAGGATACTGGGGATAACTCCCAGAGGACTGGAGAATAGCCAATGTTGTTCCTTTGTTTAAGAAGGGTAGCAAGGATAATCCAGGAAATTATAGGCCGGTGAGCCTTACGTCAGTGGTAGGGAAATTATTAGAGAGGATTCTTCGGGATAGGATTTACTCCCATTTGGAAACAAACAAACTTATGAGCGACAGGCAGCATGGTTTTGTGAAGGGGAGGTCGTGTCTCACTAACTTGATTGAGTTTTTTGAGGAAGTGACGAAGATGATTGATGAAGGAAGGGCAGTGGATGTTATCTATAAGGACTTCAGTAAAGCCTTTGACAAGGTCCCTCATGGCAGACTGGTACAAAAGGTGAAGTCACATGGGATCAGAGGTGAGCTGGCAAGATGGATACAGAACTGGCTCGGTCATAGAAGACAGAGGGTAGCAGTGGAAGGGTGCTTTTCTGAATGGAGGGATGGGACTAGTGGTGTTCCGCAGGGATCAGTGTTGGGACTGGGACCTTTGCTGTTTGTAGTATATATAAATGATTTGGAGGAAAGTGTAGCTGGTCTGATTAGTAAGTTTGCGGACGACACAAAGGTTGGTGGAGTTGCGGATAGTGATGAGGATTGTCAGAGGATACAGCAGGATATAGATTGGTTGGAGACTTGGGCGGAGAAATGGCAGATGGCGTTTAATCTGGACAAATGTGAGGTAATGCATTTTGGAAGGTCTAATGCAGGTGGGACGTATACAGTAAATACTCCCTTAGGAGTATTGACAGGCAGAGAGATCTGGGCATACAGGTCCACAGGTCACTGAAAGTGGCAACGCAGGTGGATAAGGTAGTCAAGAAGGCATACGGCATGCTTTCCTTCACGGTCGGGGCATAGAGTATAAAAATTGGCAAGTCATGTTGCAGCTGTACAGAACTTTAGTTAGGCCACACTTAGAATATTGCGTGCAATTCTGGTCGCCACACTACCAGAAGGACATGGAGGCTTTGGAGAGGGTACAGAAGAGGTTTACCAGGATGTTGCCTGATCTGGTGGGCATTAGCTGTGAGGAGAGGATGGATAAACTCGGACTGTTTTCACTGGAACGACGGAGGTGGAGGGGCGACATGATAGAGGTTTACAAAGTTATGAGCGGCATGGACAGAGTGGATAGTCAGAAGCTTTTTCCCAGGGTGGAAGAGTCAGTTACTAGGGGACATAAGTTTAAGGTGAGAGGGGCAAAGGTTAGAGGGGATGTGCGAGGCAAGTTCTTTACACAGAGGGTGGTGAGTGCCTGGAACTTGTTGCCGGGGGAGGTGGTGGAAGCACCATAGAGATGTTTAAGAGGCATCTTGACAAATACATGAATAGGATGGGAATAGAGGGATACGGACCCCGGAAGTGCAGAAGGTTTTAGTTTAGGCAGGCATCAAGATCGGCGCAGGCTTGGAGGGCCGAATAGCCTGTTCCTGTGCTGTACTGTTCTTTGTTCTTCTTCAAAATAGCATTATTAGATCTTTTTACATCCAATAAAAGGGCAGAGAGGACCGCAGTTTAATGTCTCATTTGAAAGACAGCACCTCTGACAGTACAGCACTCACTCACCACTAAGGTGTTAGCCTTGATTTTTGTGCTGAATCCAGGAGTGGGACTTGAACCCACAACCTTCTGATTGAGAGGCAAAAAAAACTTACTGACGAGCCATGGCTGATATTGAACAATGTGAGGCCAGTCCCACTGAACCGGACATTGGAGGAGAGGTGGTGAAGGAGGATAGAGTAGTGAACCATGTCAAAAGTTACAGAGAGGATGAGGGGAGACAGGGCCCATGGATGCAATTTATGACTTTGATTCGGACCATTTTGGTGCTTCAGCAGGGATGAAAGCCTGATTGGAAAGGTTCAAACAAGGAGATGCAGGGAACACAGGCATGGATGTGGCAGGCAACAATATGTTCAACTACTTTGTAATGGAAAGAGGGGTTGGAGATGAGGTGGTAAATTATAAGGTCAGAGGGTTGAGGGTGTTTTTTCAGGAGAGATGTGAGGATGGCAGTTTGAAAAGCATGGATGGGATAAGTAGAGGGAAGCTAGGTGGTCAGCGGTTTAGCAGAAATTCGACCAAGGGAGCAGAAAGCGGGTGCCATGGACAAGTTCAGCGTGGAAAAGGCATAATGGGAGTTAGAAGTTAGAGAAAGGTGATGTTTCAGGACTACAGCAGGGGTGAGCCTGGAATCAGGTTTGGCTTGGTGGGAATGCAAACAGGGAGAAGCAGCACAGGCAGCTGAATGGATGATCTCAATCTTAGTGACAAAGAAGTTCATGAGCTCTTATACTTGTTGTTGGAGGAAAGGGTGGAGGGGGTAGAGAAAAGGCCAATAATAACCCTGAAACAGTAGCATCAGTAACAACAACAACTTTGCATCTGTCTTTACCAAGGAAGAAAATGCTGAAAGAGGAGGTAATTCAGATGCTTGAAGGTTTTAAAATTGACAAGGAGAAGGTATTAGATAGGTTGGCTCTAGTTAAAATGGATAAGGCACCAGGACCAAGGATACTGAGGGAATTGAGAGTGGAAATTGGGAGGCACTGGTCATAATTTTCCCGTCTTTGTTAGATACAGGGGCAGCGCCAGAGGATTGGAGAATTGCAAGTGATACACCCTTGTTCAAAAAAGGGTGTAAAGATAAGCCCAGCAACTGCAGGCCAGTCAGTTTAACCTTGGTGGTGGGAAGGCTTCTAGAAATGATAATGTCGGACAAAATCAATAGTCACTTGGGCAAATGCATGTTATTTAGAGAAAGCCAGCACAGATTTGTGAAGGGAAAATTGTGTTCAACTAACTTTCTGGAGTTTTTGATGAGGGAACAGAGAAGGTTTATCAGGACAATGCTGTTGATGTAGAGTACATGGACTTACAAAAAGCATTCCATACAGTCCCAAACAACAGACTTGCGAGCAAAGTTATAGCTCATGGAATGAAAGGGACAATCACATCATGGATACGGAATTGGCTGAGTGACAGGAAAAGAGAATACTGGCTAATGGATATTTTTCGGACTGGACAAAGGTTTATAGTGGACCCCAGGGGTCAGTGTTGGGACGCTTGCTGTTCTTGTTATATACTAATGACCTAGACCTTGGTGCACAGGGCACAATTTCAAAATTTTGTAAGCATTGTGAACTGTGAGGAGGATAGTGTAGAATTTCAAAAGGACACAGACAGGTTGGTGGAATGAGCGGACAAGTGCAGAGAAGTGAAAAGTGATTTATTTTGGTAGGAAGAATGCAAAGAAACAACATAAAATAAAGGGTGCAATTCTAGAGGGGCTGCAGGAGCAGAGGGACCTGGATGTATATGTGCATAAATCATTGAAGGTGGCAGGACAAGTTGAGGGCACGGTTAATAGAGCTTATAGCTCCTAGGCTTCATTAATAGGGGTGTAGAGTACAAAAACAAAGAGGTTACATGAAACTTGTACAAAACACTGGTTTGGCCTCAACTGCAGTATTGTGTCATATGTTCATATGGTCAAATGTGTCCCGTTCTGGGCACCACACTTTAGGAAAGATGTGAAGGCATTGGAGAGAATGCAGAAAAGGTTCATGGGAATGTTCCAGGGATGAGGATAGACTGGAGAAGTTGGGACTGTTTTCTTTGGAGAAGAGAATGTTGAGAGATTTGATAGAGGTGTTCAAAATCATGAAGGGTCTGGACAGGGTAGATAGGGAAAAACTGCTCCCATTGGTGAGGGATTGAGAACACGAGGACACAGATTTAAGGTAATTGGCAAAAGAAGCAAAAGCAATATGCGGAAAAACTTTTTCACGTAGTGAGTGGTTAAGACCTGGAATGTGCTACCTGACAGTGTGGTGGAAGTAGGTTCAATCAAGGCAATTGGATTATTATCTGAAAAGGAAGAATGCACAGTGCTATGGAGAGAAGGCCATGGAGTGGCACTAGGTAAATTGCTCTTTCAGAGAGCTGGTGCAGACACAACAGGCTAAATGGCCTCCTTCTATGCTGTAACAATTCTGTGATTCTGATTCTGTGAACTTGTATTTATACAGCGCCTTTAATGCAATAAAACGTCCCAATGTGCATCACAGGAGAATTATTGAACAAAATTTGACATTGAGCCACATAAAGAGATATTAGGACAGATGACAAAAAGCTTGGTCAGAGGGAAGCTTTAAGGAGTATCTTAAAGGAAGAAAGAGAGGTAGAGAGGTGGAGAGGTTTAGGGAGGGAATTCCAGAGCTTAGGGTCTTGGCCACCAATGGTGGACTGATCAAAATTGGGGATGCTCAAGAGGCCAGAATTAGAGGAGTGCAGATATCTCAGAGGGTTGTGGAGCTGTAGAAGATTAAAGAGATAGCGAGGGGTGAGATTATGGAGGGACGTGAAATAAGGATTAGAATTTTAAAATTGAGGCGTTGCTTGATTGGGAGCCAACATAGGTCAGTGAGCACAGGTATGATAGGTGAACTGGACTTGGTGCAATTTAGGACATGGGCAGTAGAAATTTGGATGACTTCAAGTTTATAAAAGGTAGAATGTGGGAATATAGTGAGGAGTGCCTTGGAATAGTCAAGTCTAGAGCTAATAAAAGCATGGATGTGGGTTTCAGTAGCAGATGAACTGAGACAGGAGCAAAGACAGAGGTGGAAATAAGCGGTCTTAATGATGGTATGGATATGTGGTCAGAGGCTCATCTCAGGGTCAAACCTGACACCAAAATTGCAAACAGTCTGCTTCAAGCTCATAGAATTGCCAGCGAGAGGGACGGAGTTCATTGCTAGGGAGTGAAGTTTGGAGCGGGCACTGAAGACAATGGCTTTGGTCTTCTCAGTATTAAGCTGGAGGAAAAGTCTGCTCATCCAATACTGCATGTCGGACAAGCAGCCTTACAATTTAGAGACAGTGATGGGTTCGAGTGAGGTGGTGGTGAAGTAGTGCTGGGTGTTGTCAGTGTAGATGTGAAAACTGACGCTCTGTTTTCAGATGATGTTGTTGAGGGACAGCGTGTAGATGAGAAATAGGAAGGGGCCGAGCATCTTGGGGACACCAAAGATAATTGTCCAGAAGTGGAAAGGACATCAGAAAAAGGAGCTGGAGAAGGCTATTTGCCCCTTTGAGCCTGCTCAGCCATTCAACTAGATCATGAATGATCTTCTGCCTCAACTCCGCTTCCCGCAGTATCCCCAAAATCATTGCAGGTGATTCTCTGGCTATGATTAGATAAGAATGGAACCAGCTGAGTACATTTCCATGCAGCTCGATGATGATGGAGAGGCTTTCCAGAGGATGGTGTGGTCAAAGGATGCAAACCAAAAAGACTTGCATTTATATAGCGCTTTTCATGACCACCAGACATCTCAAAGCTCATAACAGCCAATGAAGGATTTTTAGGTCACCGTTGTAATCTAAGAAACGCAGCAACCAACTTGCACACAAGCTTCCACAAACAGCTATGTGATAATGACCAGATAATCTGTTTTTGTGATGTTGATTGAGGAATAAACATTAGCCAGGGCACCAGGGATAACTCCTCTGCTCTTCTTCGAGGTAGTGCCGTGTGACATTGCACTCCTTTGCTGACCTTCAGAGAGGCTTTAAAAATTAAGCAGTTTTTTGGGCACAAGGACACCAAAAGGTTAAAACCAAAAGGTTTTAACTGTGATCTTTGTCTAAATTTACTAAGAAACTGACTAATGTACCCCAATTTAAACAAAAAATAGTTCAATGTACTTTTAAAAATTGTCTGCATTAATTCAAAATTGAGTTACTCAGAGGTGATGGATTAAAAATGCTTACTTTTGTGATAACCAAACTTCGCCAACTTACTAAATTTTTTAAGGTATGAAGTCTCATGGCATCAGGTCAAACAGGGGCAAGGAAACCTCCTACTGATTACCACCTACTGCTCTGCCCACACCCCACCCCCTCCCTGCCGACTGATAATCAGTCTTTCTTCATGTTGAACACCACTTGGAAGAAGCACTGAGGGTGGCAAGGGGACAGAATGTACTCTGGGTGGGGGACTTCAATATCCATCACCAAGAGTGGCTCGGTAACGCCACTACTGACCGAGCTGGCAAAGTCCAAGAGGATATTGCTGCTAGACTGGGTCTGCAGCAGGTGGTGAGGGAGCCAACAAGAGGGAAAAACCTACTAGACCTTGTCCTCACCAGTCTACCTGTTGCAGATGCATCTGTCCATGACAGTATTGGGAGGAGTGACCACCGCACAGTCCTTGTGGAGACGAAGACCTGTCTTCACATTGAAGATACCCACTATTATGTTGTGTGGCACTACCACCGTGTTAAATGGGATACATTTAAAACAGATCAAGAAACTCAAAACTGGGCATTCACAGGGCCATCAGCAGCAGCAAAATTGTATTCAACCACAATCTGTATCCTCACGACCCGGCATATCCCCCACTCTATCATTACCATCGAGCCAAGGGATCAACCTGATTCAATGAAGAGTGCAGGAGTAGCATCAGGCATACCTAAAAATGAGGTGTCAACCTGATGACGATACAACATAAGACTACTTGCATGCTAAATAGTGGACGTAGCATGCGATAGGCAGAGCTAAGTGATCCCAAAACCAATGGATCAGAGCAAAGCTCTGCAGTCCTGCCATATCCAGTCGTAAATGGTGGTGGACAATTAAACAACTAACTGGCGGAGGAGGCTCCACAAATACTCCCATCCTCAATGATGGGGGAGCCCAGCACATCAGTGCAAAAAACAAGGTTGAAGCATTTGCATCCATATTCAGCCAGAAGTGCCGAGTGGATGATCCATCTCGGCCTCTTTCTAAGGTCCCCAGCATCACACCAGTCTTAAGACAATCCGATTCACTCCACATGATATTAAGAAATGGCTAAAGACACTGGATACTGAAAAGGCTATGGGGCCTGACAACATTCTGGAAATAGTGCTGAAGACTTGTGCTCCAGAACTGGCCATGCCTCTAGCCAAGCTATTCCAGTACAGCTACAACACTGGCATCTACCCGACAATGTGGAAATTTGCCCAGTTATGTCCTGTCCACAAAAAGGCTAAATCAGCAATCACCTGCTCACCAGTGCTCAGTTTGGGTTCTGCCAGGGCCACTCAGTTCCAGACATCATTACAGCCTTGGTCCAAACATGGACAAAAGAGCTGAATTCAAGAGGTGAGGTGACAGTGACTGCCTTGACATCAAGGCAGCATTTGACCGGGTGTGGCTCCAAGGAGCCCTAGCAAAATTGAAGTCAATGGGAATCAGAGGGAAAAACTCTCTGCTGGTTGCAGTCATACCTAGCACAAAGGAAGATGGTTGTGGTTGTTGGAGGTCAATCTTCTCAGCTCCAGGACATCACTGCAGGAGTTCCTGAGGGTTGTGACCTAGGCTCAATCATCTTTAGCTGCTTCATCAATTACCTTCCTTCAATCATAAGGTCTGAAGTAGGAACGTTCACTGATGATTGCACAATGTTCAACACCATTCGCAATTCCTCAGATACTGAAGCAGGGCAAGACCTAGACAAAATTCAACTTGGGCTGATAAGTAGCAAGTAACATTTGTGCCACACAAGTGCCAGGCAACGACCATCTCCAACAAGAGAGAATCTAACCACCTCTCCTGATATTCAATGACATTACCATTGCTGAATCCCCCATTATCAACATCATGGGGGTTACCTTTGATCAAAAACTTAACTAGGCCAGCCGTACAAGTACTGTGGCATCAAAAGCAGGTCAGAGGCTGTGAATTCTGTGGCGGGTAACTCATCTCCTGACTGCCCAAAGTCAGGAGTGTGATGGAATACTCTCCCCTTGCCTGGATGGATGCAATTCCAACAACACTCAAGATGCTTGACACCATCCAGGTCAAAGCAACCCACTTGATTGGCACCCCATCCACTATCTTAAACATTCACTCCCGCTACCACCCGCACATAGTGGCAGCAGTATGTATCATATACAAGATGCACGGCAGAAACTCACCAAGCCTCCTTCAACAGCACCTTCCAAACCCATGACCTCTACCACCTAGATGGACAAAGACGGCAGTTGCATGGGAACACTACCACCTGCAGGTTCCCCTCCAAGCCACACACCATCTTGACTTGAAACTACATCGCCGTTCCTTCACTGTCGCTGGGTCAAAATACCAGAACGCCCTCCCCAACAAGACCTACACCACACACACTGCTGCGGTTCAAGAAGGCAGCTCACCAACACCCTCTCAAGAGCAGTTAGGGATGGGCAACAAATGCTGGCCTTGCCAGTAACGCTCAGATCCGATGAAAGAATAAAAAACTAAATCCATGACTTCTACCACCAAGAAGGGCAAGAGCAGCAGATACATGGAAACACCACCATCTGCAAGTTCCCCTCCAAGTCACATACCATTCTGATTTGGAACTGGTTTGCCGTTCATCGTCAAAATTCTGGATCCCCCTACTTAACACTGTGTGAGTATCTTCATCGCATGGACTGCAGTGGTTCAAGAAGGCAGCTCACTACCACCTTTTCGAGCAATTAGGATGGGTAATAAATACTGGTCTTGTCAGCGATACCTGTATCCTGTGAAAGAATAAATTTTTAAAACTAGCTTAATTTGAAGAGCCTCTTCAAAGGCCTGTAATTAGGCACAATTAGTGAAAACTCCATGGTGATTCATTCAGTCTGGTGGTGGGCCAGTTTCTAGCACAAAGTTTTTTAAACCAACACAAAAAAATCAAGGCAACTCTATTTGTGCTGAACGCATTTCTTGCCAGTTTAAAAAAAACATTGTGCTGGAGTTCCTCAATCTTTTGTGCTCGTTTGGCCAATTTAGGATGAATTGCACCCGAGTGGAAATTCTGGGCCAATGTGTTGCACACAGTGAAATATTTGCAATTAGCCTTATGTAGCTCTCAGGACATATCCGTATACGCAGGTCAGCCATCATTGGAATTTCAACACCAGAGAATGGTGTCAGTGTTCTGTCCATTGGACCGATGGAGTAAAATGATTTGATGATTTCACTCTGCCGTGTGTGGTACTTGTAGTTTATTTGCTTTTCCTCACTTGGGAGATGAACACAAGGTGTTTGCTTGTGTTTTGCTTGCTTTTTCTTGTACAGAATTTGCCTGCACTCTCAGGGGGAGGGGAGCTGAAGTCAACAGTTGCAAACTCATCAGTTTTCCTTCTTTGATTTACTGATTGCACTTTTAATCTCAAGTGTTTTGCGTTGCTGTTCCCATGCTTAAGGAATGCTCGGCCATGCAACACTGAAACTAATAGCCTCAGGTGATTAGTATCAATGTACATCTCGTCTGTTCACCCGCGCTATGTTTCTTTAGTTCTGATAACTGAGGCATTGGTCCAGGATTATATCAATGGGAACTTTTCAGATGTAATAGTTCAGTAATAGTCAAAAGTTTACTCTCAGTGTTGCCAAAACTGCTGGCCAACAGCTGATGGGAAAATAAATTTCTAATTGCTTATCAGTTAAAATTCCAAAGAAAGCAGCTGGAATGTTGAACAAAGATAAATTAAAATCTGTCTTTGTCCTCTGCCTGATGACTCTCAGTGGTATTGAAGAATATATATATATATATACATATACAAATATATATAGATATAAAAATAAATATATATTTATTTATATAGCCGCTTATCGTAGATTTATTTTCCTCTTCTCCTTATATACACAGTGATGTTCAATCAGAGCTGCGTTTAACATAATTGACCGAACAGTAAAATGTGCTGGCTTATGGGGGAGATTTGGTACAATCAAGGTCATCATAAAAAGGCTTTTTCACATGAAACCAGTTAAGAACAGCTTCTTCGTGCCGGAATAAATGTTTAGTCCACAGTGACAACTCTTGCCATCTTAGCAAATGCTTACCTCAGAGTGACTCCTTCAGAAATAATCCAGTTGCTGTAAACTCAGTTTAATGAACCAACAGTCCACCAGGACTGAAATCCTGACTGAATTAATTTGAAAATCATCTGAACTCTATGCCAACCAGTGACTGCCTGTCAGAGGTTTAATCCTTTTCTTATTGAACAGAAATGATTGCCTTGGGTATACAGTTTGTTTATCATTGTGAAAAGTTTAAACCTAACATGCTTAGGTTAACTTACAGGAGGCTCACCTGATGAGTGCAGGTATTGAGAACTTGCAGGGCACAGTGCCTATAATTCCCTGTCCATTATGGAGTAGAGAATCATGGCGACTGCATCCATGATTTTCCAATGGGAATAATTTTATCAATCCACACTGTTGGCAATGACCCTCAACAATGCCAATTGGAAAGTCTGGTCAGAAATAATAGTCTCAAAATAGTTGGCAATTTGTGCCTGAGTTTCCAGTTTGTGCTGTTGACAGATGAGGGTCTCTGCTGGGAGCTGTGATTCATATGATAACTGGTCACTATGTACCACCAGCGGGCGAGAGTCTGTACTCAGAGCAGTAATTGGTGTAAAAACTGCTCATTATCTTCCACCAGTGGGTGAGGGTTTCCCCTGGAGACAATGTCTCATTAAATATCTCCCCCTCTATACACTCGCAATAGGTGAGGGTTTGTGCTGGGAGTAGTGATTGGTGCACTAACTGCCTCACTCTGTACTCCCAATAGGTGAGTGTTGCGCTGGGCACAGTGTCTCATGATATATCTCCTCTGATTCGCTTTCTTGATGGTTGGGAGCTCCCATTATTAAAACTTACCTTTAAGTGTCAATAAAATACTTATCACATATTTTATGTGCTGCATATTTTATGATTTAGAAAGTTATACCAGCAGTATTTCAGCAGACTGAGTAATGCTTCCATACAAAACAGGAAAGACACAGTGGGGGGGGAATTTTATGCTGGCAGTGGAGGTCTCAATGTTGGGGGAAACAGACACCGAAATTCACGTGTCACATCTTCTCCAGAAGGTCTGCAGAATTTAGTGCCAATCAGGCACTTAAGTGGACAGCAGTGGTCCTTCCATAGGATTTGGGACCCCATTGCCAGATGTCCCACCCTTGGAGAGATGCTGCCCAATCAGAGGCTGACAGCTGCACTGACAGCACGGAGGTCATAGTCATACAGCACTGAAACAGGCCCTTTGGCCCACCGAGTCTGTGCCGACCAACCGCCACCCAATTATACTAACCCTACAGTAATCTCATATTCCCTACCACCTAGCTACACTAGGGGCAATTTATAATGGCCAATTTACCTATCAAACTGCAAGTCTTTGGCTGTGGGAGGAAATCGGAGCACCCGGCGATAACCGGGAGAACTCGCAAACTCACAGGGAGAACTCGCAAACTCCACACAGGCAGTACCCAGAATCGAACCCGGATCGCTGGAGCTGTGAGGCTACGGTGCTAACCACTGCGCCACTGTGCCACCCAGGTGGTGGCTGCTGCTGGGGAATACCATCCTGGAGGCCGTGGACCGTCGCTGGACCCAGGACTTAGGAAGGTCAAGGCGGGAGGGGTCTCATGGGGTGAGGGTCATGGGGTAATGGGGGAGGACGGCCCTCAGCGGGCCCCCCCTTCCCGATGCTGGGTCTCTCGTTCAGATACTAAATGTCTTTGAACGAGGGATCCGCCCACCCCTCCACCCCGAGCCAGAAAGCAGCCATCACGGCTTTTCTTGCCATGCTTCCCACGCGGCGACAGGGCCGCCCGCCACACGGGTAATTGTGGGCTGTGGCAGGAAGAGGCCCTTAATTGGGAGTTAATTACCAGTTAAGGGCCTCAGTTGGCAGTGGGGCAGGAAGGCCGTTTACTGGCTAAGTTTCGGCAGAGGCGGGATGGGGACGGGAACCCCACTCCCCTCACAATCCCATCTGGTTTTACACTCCTCCCACCTCCAAACACACCACAGGGGAGAGCATAAAATTCCACCCACAGTTTCAGTTTCCAAACTGCACTAAGCTGGTTGATCTCAGCTGGAGTTGCATTATCAGGACTGAAAATGACCTCAGTAGCCCAGGGTTAGAGGCAGAACATCAACCAGGGTTCCCACAGGTGATGAAGGCAATAAAGAATTTCCCAGAGCCAAAGAACATAACAGATTTACAGTGATTCATGGGTATGGTTAACCAGGTAGGGAAATTCCTATCAAATCTGGCCACTAATTAACGAGCCTCTACAACAACTGCTAAAGAACAGCAATACCTGGTGCTGGGGAGATGGCCAGAAAAATTCTTTCACGATCAAGGAAAGGTTAACGTCATCAGAAGTTTTGGCAAATGCAGACCAGTGTACTTTGTCTCTCATTCATTTCCAGAGACAGAACGAAGGTTGGCAGTGACTGAAAAGAAAGCATTGGCAACAACATGGGCATGCGAAAAACTTTCCGACTATGTACTAGGTCTCAAGATCAAGATTAAAACTGACCACAAGCCACTAGTAACGTTGATTAATTCCAAGGAGTTAGCAAAATTAACCCCAAGGGTAGAGAGATTTCGACTATGACTAATTAGATATGACACAACAACTGAATATGTCCCAGGGAAACATCAGGTGACAGCTGGCGCATCATCAAGAGCATCAATTGCTATCCCTGAAGTGGGAGATGTCTCATTACTGGAGGAAGTGGAAATCTTTGCTTTAGCTATAATAGAAGATTTGGCGACACCTGCTCAAAGACTACGCCAAATTAGAAACCTGCGGAAAGAGGATGTAGTCTGCAAAAAAGTAAGACAGTTTTGCCAAAATATACGCCTAATAACCTGGTTTTAAGAAAATATCATGAGCAATGAAGCCGTTTTACTATTGTCGACGGATTACTAGTGTACGATGAAAGACTAGTTATTCCAAGGGCTTGAAGGTTAGACATCCTAGAGAAATGACACCAACGGAACTTAGGAATCACCAAGTGTAGAGCAAAAGCAAGAATCTAGGTATGGTCGCTAGAGGTTTCCAAGGAGATCAAAGACACGATTTCCAGATGTATCACATGTGCTTCGGCCAGACAAGACTCTAGAGAGCCACTGATGTCGTCTTTGTTACCGTCCAGGCCATAGGAGTGCCTGGGAATGGATTTGTTTGAATATGAAGGGATTTTCCTTATTGTCATTGACTATTACTCCAGATGGGTTGAAGTCAAAACAACACATGGCCAGAGTTCTGAAACCATTATCAAATCACAAAAAGAATTTTCGGCACACATGGCATTCCGGACCTGATGATTTCCGATAACGTACATAGTTGAGGCCCCTAACTGATCCCTGTGGCGCTCTACTAGTTACAGCTTGCCAACCTGAAAATGACTTATTTATCCCGAAGCTCTGTTTCCTGTTAGTTAGCCAATCCTCCTCTATCCATGTAATATATTAACCCCAACACCATGAGTTAAACTGAGCCTGGCATGCCCCCCCCTTTCAAGATATGCCGATATACTCAGAAACAGAGGTGGGGAGGGCAAAATCCATGCTGCCCCCTGTTGAATCAGAAAATCTAGGCACTGCATTTTTCTTTATTTTTGTTATGTATCAGATAAGATGGTATGAATCACAGCTAGACAGACCGGGCTGAATTTTGTTGTGGCGATGGAGGTCGCAGCAGTGAGCTGGAAGCTGGCAGGATACCCCCTTTCAGCCCTCTGACAAGCCCCTGTTGCTATTCCAAGGCGGGCAGGTACTTAACTGCCATCGTCTGGGATGCTGACCCTTTAAGGGACAAGCTCCCTTCTCCAAGAGCTGCCAATCAATCGGAAGGCCAGCCACTCTGCAGTGCCGGCAGCGCTACTGGGAGCAGTGGCCACTGCCGGTACTGCAGGAGGCCCTGCGCTGGATAAGGCCATATCGCAACAAGACTTAAGAAATTCCACATCATCCAGGATACCATAGTCTGCTTCACTGGTGCTCCTGCTAGTGGAATTAATATCCATCTCCTCCACCATTAGCGAACCGTGACTGCAGTATGCACTATCTACAGAATACCTAACAATAGCTCATCAAGGTTACTCTAACAGCAACTCCCAGCCTTGCGATGTCTACCACTGAAAAGAGCAAGAGCAGCAATGTCATGGGTACACCGTCATCTCTAAGTTTCCTCCAGGTCACACATTGGGACGTATTTTGCTGTTCTTCGTTGCCCCTGGGTCAAAATATGGGAATTCTCTACCTAGCATCATCTCCACAAGGGCTGTAGAGGTCCCACCACCACCTTCTCAGGCTAACTAGGGATGGATATTAAATACAACGTTGTTAGCATCGCCCAAATCCCAAGAACCAAAACAATTTCCAAGTTTACTCTCCTTTCACAGAGCTTTTGAAATGTGAAAGTGAGGCAGCATCTGCCAATTGTTTGGATGCAAGAGATCCCATGGTATTATTAGAAGAGCAGAGAGTTCTCCCAGTGTCCTGGCTATCATTAATCTCTCAGCCAATACCAGATTACCTGGTCACTTGCTTCCATTGCTGACTGTGGGACCTTGCTGTGCACAAATTGGCTGCCACTTTTACCAACATAACAGTGATTACAAAGCAAAAACATTGATTGTGTAGTACTTTAGGATGACCTGAGGAAGTGAATGGCACTGTATGGCTAGTTTATTTGTTTCTTTTGTTTGCAGCACAGATTAGTAATTCAGATTCATTTAAATGAATGGATAGAAAATCAGCTGCAACAAGGTAGTACCGGGAGCACCTGATTCAAAAAGTAATCACATAATTCAGAATTCTGTGCAAGTTCAGCAGTAATTATATAATCTAGCGCTAATGGGATGGAGCAACACTTGCATGAAGCGCATCTCTGGAAATTGCGTCCCTCACTACCTGCACATGCCACACCCAGGTTGTAGAATCAGCCCATGCATTAATATTGCAGGAAATATTTAAATGACTAAATGGATATTCCATCAAATATCATTTACAACAGAAGGCTAAACAAAGGCAAATTTCTGCTTCTACGGAAAAATATCAGACTTCTCTGAGAGATCACAGTGCAATTTACCTTCCAAAGCAAGACAGCAAGTAACAGGAAAATGAGGATTCCCACAAAAAGGCTGATGGCGATGATCCATCCCACAACGTAACCACGAGGCTCCAGATTGTGCAAGGCTTCAAACACCACCTAGACATAAAGAAAAGCTGTGTTACTGACCAAGATTACGGATGGCATCACACACGGTGCCAATAAGTTCTCAAGACACTTCAATCTGACTGTGTAGCTTTGAGCGAAGTACTTCTCATCTGACATCCATATGCCAGCTTTCTGAACTGTCTATCATGGGGAGGTGGTGGCATAGTGGTAACATCACTGGACTAGTAATTCAGAGCCCAGGCTAATGCTCTGGGGGGCATGTGTTTGAATCCCACCATGGCAGATGGTGAAGTTTGAATTCAATAAATGAATCTGGAATTAAAAGCTAGTCTAAAGATGACCATGAAACCATTGTCGATTGTTGTAAAAACCCATCTGGTTCACTAATGTCCTTACCTGGTCTGGCCTACATGTGACTTCAGACCCACAGCAATGTGGTTGACTTTTAAAATGCCCTCTGAAATGGCCTAGCAAGCCACTAAGTTCAAGGGCAATTAGGGATGGGCAACAAATTCTGGCCTAGCCAGTGATGCCCACATCCCATGAAAGAATCAAAAAAAGTCATGAAATAAGCAATTCTTCTGTGTATCAGCTGTGGCTCAGTTGTAGCCCACTCACCTCTAAATCAGAAGGTTGTGGATTTCAGTCCAACTCCAGAACTTAAGCATGAAAATCAAGGCTAACAATTCAGCGCAGTATTGAGGGAATACTGCATTGTTGTATGAGATGTTAAACTGAGGTCCCATCTGCCCTCTCAGGTAGACATAAAAGATCCCATGGCACTATTTGGAAGAAGGATAGGGATGTTATCCCTGGTGTCCTGGCCAATATGCATCCCTCAGTCAACACAAAAAACAGATTGTCTGGTCGTTATCACATTGCTGTTTATGGGAGTTTGCTGTGTCCAAATTGACAGCTGTGTTTCCTACATTACATATGAACATATGAATTAAAAGCAGGAGTAGGCCACCCAGTCCCTCGAGCCTGCTCCCCTGTTCAATAAGATCATGGCTTACCTGATGGTAACCTTAACTCCACATTCCCGCCTATGCCTGATAACCTTTCACCCCCTTGCTTATCAAGAATCTATCTACCTCTGCCTTAAAAATATTTAAAGACTCTGCTTCCACCGCCTTTTGAGGACGAGAGTTCCAAAGACTCACAACCCTCAGAAACATTTCTCCTCACGTCTGTCTTAAATGGGCGACCCCTTATTTTTAAACAGTGACTCCTAGTTCGAGATTATCCCACAACAGGAAACATTCTTTCCACATCCACCCTGTCAAGACACCTCAGGATCTTATATGTTTCAATCAAGTTGCCTCTTACTCTTCTAAACTCCAGCAGATGCAAGCCTAACCTGTCCAATCTGATCTACTTCCTGTCCCCTCCAGCAAGGTTAAGGGGCCATTTTGGGGGAGGGGCGGGCGGGGGGAGTTACTGGGCTTCCCCAGAAATTCTGCTTTCCAAATCACTGAAATATCTAAGCAGACCACCCATCAGTTGAGAGCTGGTTTGAATCCCTTTGAGGCCTTCTTAAAGATTCCAAGCTTTATCTAGATAAAGGTAATTGATCTCATGGGGAGGAGATTGATTAACCAGTCTGAAGACCATATAACTCCTTTGATTCCAAAAAGTTCAGGTTTTCCTGGAAAGTGAGGGGGGGCAGTGGGGGGGGGGGCTCTCAATTGGAGAAGCTGTGGACTGCGTCACCTTACTTGGCTGGATCAGGGCAGGTGCTGAAGATGCACTTTTGCAGGGGCCAATAGCCCACTTGGCCATGCAAGTGACTCCATTCCCTGGATTTGGGATATGTCTACAACTGAGTTCAGGGTGAATGTCAATGTGGCGGAGCTGACCTTCAGGAGTGTTAAATTTGAAGCTTAATGAAACTGTAAAACCTCAATAATGTGACAGAGGCAAGAGTGGAAAAATGCCCATGTTGGCACAATTTTGATGGTAAGTTATGGAACTGAATAATTTACAGCACAGAGGACTAGCCCTAAAGAAGTTGGCCATTTTGTCCCATTCCCCAGCCCTCTTTAAAATTTTATTTTTCCACTTCCCTTTTTATAGAGGCATAATGACCGTTCGGCCCATCAAATCCATGGGGGCTCTCTGCAGAGCAATCCAGTCAGTCCCATTCCCCTATTCTATCCCTGTAGCCCTGCAAGTTTATTTTCCTCAAGTGCCCATCCAATTTCCTTCTGAAATCATTGATTGTCTCCACTTCCACCACCCTCAAAGGCAATGAGTTCCAGGTCATTAGTACTTGCTGTGTAAAACAGGTCTTCCTCACATCCTCCTGCATCTCTGGCTCTAAACCTTAAATCTGTGTCCCTTAGCCTTTCCACCATCAGCTAATGGGGACAGCTTTTCTTTGTCTCCCTTATCTAAACCTGTCATAATCTTATACAACCCCTAAACAAATCTCCTTTGCTCCAAGGAGAACAACCCTAGCTTCTCCAACCTAACCATGTAGCTAAAATCCATCATCCCTGGAACCATTCTGGTAAATCTCCTCTGCACCCTCTCAAGGACCCTCACATTCTTTCTAAAGTATAGTCACTACAACTGGATACAATATTCTAGTTGGGGCCTAAACAGCTTTATAAATTCCCTGCTTTTGTTCTCAATACCTCTATTTCTGAAGCCCAAGATCCCATATGCTTTGCAAAATAATATCTCAATATATACTGCCACCTTTAAAGATCTATTTACATGAATCCCCAGGTCCGTCTGTCCCTCTACACTTTCTAGAACTATGCCATTAAGTCTATATTGCCTCTCCCTATCCCTTCTACCAAAATGCAGCACCTCACACTTCTCTGTATTAAATTCAACTAGCCACTTGTCTACCCATTCTGCTTGCCTATCTATGTCTTGTTGCAGTCAATTGGTGTCATCCTCACTATTTGTCACAACTCCAAGTTTGGTATCATCAGCAAATTTTGAAATTTTACTCTGTATTCCAATATCCAAGTTATTTATCTATATCAAAAAAAAAAGCAGCAGCCCTAGTATTGATCCTTTGGGAACACTACCATCTAGCATCCTCTCGTCTGAAAAATGACTATTTACCACAACATGCTGTTTTCTATCCTTAAGCAAGTTTTTTATTCAAGCTGACACTGACCCTCCTATTCTATGAATCTAAATTTTGTTAACCAGCCTATTAAGTGGTAGTTTGTCAAATGCTTTCTTAAAATCCATACAGAAAACATCCATTGCTTTCCCTTCATCAACCTTCTCTGCAACTTCAAAAAATCCTATTAGATTAGTCAAACTCAATCTCCCATTTACAAATCCATGCTGGCTCTCCTTAATTAACTCAAACTTCTCCAAGTGCCTTTTAATACTGTCCCTGATTATTGTTTCTAAAACCTTACCCACCACTGATGCTAAAATAACCAGGCTATAGTTGCCAGGAATATCCTTACACCCTTGCTTGAATAAGGGTGTCACATTTGCCACTCTCCAATCCACTGTTACCTCCCCCATATCTAGGGAAGTTTGGACGATAATGGCAAGCCCTTCCACTATTTCCATTCCCCCTTCCCTGAGCAACCTGCGATGCAAATCATCTGGACCAGACGACTTATCCACCCTAAGCATAGCCAGCATTTCCAGTACAATCTGCCTATCAATTTTCACCCCACCCATTATCTCTTGCATCTCCACTTCCACTGATATTTTTTTAGCATCCTCTTCCTTGGTAAACACCAATACAAAGTACTCATTAAGTATTCTAGCCTTGCCTTATGTCTCTAAGCATGTAATAGGCATATCTTTTCCCCTTTCTTGATCTTTGCCCCAACAGGCCCCACGCTGCCTCTTACTACCTGCCTACTATTTACCTGCTGATAGAAGATTTTTGGGTTCCCTTGCATATATTCTGCCATTCTTGTTCTCATATTCTCTCTTTGCCTGTCTTATTTTCCTCTTCACTTCCGCTCTCAACTTCTATTTGGCCTAGGTCTTGCTTGAAAAATTGCTTGGATCATTTATGTTTCAATCATATTCTATATCTCCTTCGTCATCCAAGGAGCCTTGGCTTTGATTCCCTTACCTTTCTCCCTTGTAGGGTAGATAAAGGGGAACCTGTAGATGTAGTACACCTGGATTTTCAAATGACATTCAATAAGGTGCTACATAAAAGATTAATAAGCAAGGTAAGGGCTCATGGTGTTGGGGGTAATATATTAGCGTGGATAGAGGATTGGTTAACAGACAGGAAGCACAGAGTGAGCATAAATGGGGCATTTTCAAGTCGTCAGGCAGTGAATAGTGGGGTGCCGCAAGGATCAGTGTTGGGGCCTCAGCTATTTACACTCTATATTAGTGGCTTGGATGAAGAGACAGAGAGTAACGTATCTAAGTTTGCTGATGATACAAAGCTCGGTGGAAAGGTAAGCTGTGGGGAGGATGTAGAGAGGTTGCAAAGAGATATAGACAGGTTAAGTGAGTGGGCAACAAAATGGCAAATGGAGTATAATGTAGGGAAGTGTGAAGTTGTTCACTTTGGTTGTAAAAATAGAAAAGCAGAATATTTTTTAAAAGGTGTGAAACTGGTAAGTGTTGATGTTCAGAGAGACTTGGCAGTACTCGTACAAGGAATGCACAAAGCTAACATGCAGGTGCAACAAGCTATTAGGAAGGCAAATGGCATGTTGGCCTTTATTGCAAGGGGATTGGAGTTACAGGAATAAAGAAGTCTTACCAAAATTGTACAGGGTTTTGGTGAGATCATACCTGGAATACTGTGTGCAGTTTTGGTCTCCACATTTAAGAAAGGATATACTTGCAGTGGAGGCAGTGCAGTGGAGATTTACTAAATTAGTCCCTGGGATGAGGGGATTATCCTATGATGAGAGGCTGAGTAAATTGGGCCTATATTCTCTGGAGTTTAGGAGAATGAGAGTCGATCTAATTGAGACATACAAGATTCTGAAAGGGCTTGATAGGATAGAAGCTGAGAGATTGTTTCCACTGGTCGGGGAATCGAGAACACGGGACACGGTCTCAGGATAAGGGGTCAATCATTCAGGACTGAAATGAGGAGAAATTACTACACACAAAAGGTTGTGAATCTTTGGAATTCTCTACCCCAGAGGGTTGTGGATGCTCCATCATTGAATACATATAAGGCTGTGATAGATTTTTAGTCTCTCAGGGAATCAAGGGATTGGGGAGCGGGCAGGAAAGTGGAATTGAAGCCCAAGATCAGCCATGATCGTATTGAATGGCGGAGCAGGCTTGATGGGTCTTATGATACAATGATCACTCTTAGGCAACTGTTGCCCCACAGACACTTGGTCTGCCCCATTCCCCAGCACCAGATCCAGCAATGCCTCCTTGCTAGTTGGACCAAGAACATACCAATCAAGGAAGTTCTCCTGAACACATTTCAGAAATTCCTCCACCTCCTTACCCTTTATTCTAACATTATCCCAGTTAATATTTGGGTCATTAAAATCCTACAGTATCACTACTCACCACTCTACAGTCCTTACACATCTCTGTGATTTCCCTGCAGATTTGCTCCTCTATCCCTCTCTCTCACTAGAAGCCTATAGAATACCCCCACTAGCGTGATCATGCCCTTTTTGCTTCTCGACTCTTAAAATGGAATCTGCCCTTACCCCCTCAAGGACACCTCTTTCCAACACTGCAATGTCTTCCCTAATCAATACTGCCATCCCATATCCCTTTTTTCCTTCCCTATCTTTTCTGTACACTTTGTATCATTGAATATTAAGTGCCCAGTCTTCACCATTTTTAAGCCCCATTTCTGTTACTCCCACACAGCTATTTGAGCTTGTCGCTCACCAACCTTATTCTCCACACTTTGTGCATTTACATACTTGCATTCTAAACCCATCTTGCTATTCCTCCTGGTCCTTTTTAGTCTGTCCCTATCTAATATGCTACTACTTCCTTCTCTAGTACTATCCCAACACTCTCACTCCTTTATGCACCTTATTCGTCTTTTCTACTTCTAATATGCTGATATTATGGCTTCTGCTTCTACTACTGATTCTAGTCGGACAACCACGTTTCAACAAAATTTATTCATTCCAGGGATGTAGGCATCGTGGGCAAGTCTGGCATTTGTTATCTGATTGCCCCGAACGCCCTGATGGTGTGGCTTGTTTGGCCATTTCACAGGGCAGTTAAGAATCATCCATTGGTGAGGGAACGCAGTCACAAAGAGGCCAGATGGCAAGTTTCCTTCCATTACGAAATTTAATGAACCAATTGGGTTTCGAGAACAATGCTCTGCATAGATACATTTCTCCCTTCATTCTTTGGTGGTGATCTTAAATGTGTGACCTCCAGTTACCAATCAACAACCAATGGAAATAGTTTTTCACAATTTGAAATTTTGAACATCTTTATTACATCCCCTTTCACATTTTGCTCTAACAAAGAAGCCCCGATTTCTCCAATCTCTCCTCATAACTAAATCCTCTCATCTCTAGTATCATCTTCATGACATAAACCTCTAGAAAATCAACTTTCAAAATAGAGGTGCAAAAAGCTAGAGGGACATAAATATAGTCACTACTAGCTCAGATAATATATAGACAGCATCACTTTTATTTACTTCAAACTGTTAACACACTTTAACATTCCAATCTGAGTGTTCCTTTCCCAGTGAGCGGATATGTGCTGGAAAGAGTTGACCTCTGACTTCTAATTTCTACACAGGATTTGGGCAGGCTTCTTGCATTAGCAAAGGTCATTTCTTACTTATTCCAGAGCTTTCAACATTGGGGATCTGTTAAGAGTCGCATTTATGATCAGCAAGCGTGACACAGATTGTAATCATATTTGAACATTGAAAATTTTCAAACTCACATGACTCAACACACTTGGATTTGAGATCAGAATTAATCGTCCAGGTTCATTCCCACTTTCCCATCCCCCATGCACTGCTCCGAGTATGCTGAACTTAACAACAAGAAGTTGCATTCATATAGGACTTTTAATGCAGTAAAAACATCCCAAGGTGTTTCACAGGAAATTATCAGACAAACTTTGACACTGAGCCAGATAGAGATATTAGGACAGGTGACTAAAAGCTTGGTTAAAGAGGTAAGTTATAAGGAGCAACTTAAAAAAAGAGAATGAGGTAGAGAGTTGAAAAGGTAGAGGGATGGAATTCCAGAGCATGGGGCTGAGGTAACTGAAAGCACAGCCGCCAATATTGGAGCGATCATTATCGGCGATCTACAAGAGGTCAGAATTGTGGGAGCGCAGAGATGCTAAAGGATTGTTCGGCTGAATGGGGCAACTAAAATAAAAAGTGACAGAGGCCATGGAGGGAATTAAACACAGGCTGAGAATTTTAAAATGAGGCACTGCCTTCAGAAGCATGATTGGAGTCCTCACAGATGTATTAAATATCAACAATTTGTGCTTATAAAGAGACACATGGATCTTCCGGTCTGTACTTGATTGTCATTCATTTAAATTGTCACCTTGGCTCAGTGATAGCACTCCTGCCTCTGAGAAGGTTGTGGGTTTATGCTCCACTCCAGAGATATGAGCACATCATCTAGGGTGACAGGGAGGTGTCGTCTATCATACAAGACATTAAATTGAGCTCTTATATTCCCCCTCAGGTAAATGTAAAAGACTGCATGACACTATTCAAAGAAGAACAGAGGAGTCTCCTGTTGTTTTGGACAAAAATTAGCCCTCAATCAATATAATTAAAATGGATTATCTAGGCAATTATCTCATGGTATTATTGTAGGATCCTCCTATGTGCATTGGCTGCCAATTTTTTCTACCTTACAACAGTTCAAAAAGTATTTTATAAAATTTGTTTTCAATTTATGGGTGGCATTGGCAAGGCTGCATTTATTGCCCATCTCTAGTTGTCTTGAGAGTTTGGTGCTGTGCCACTTACTTGACAATGATTGCTTTTACCATGAGTGGATTGCGAGGCAACTTCCAAGATTATTAAGAATCAGCCACACAGTGTAGGAAGAGAGTGATGTGTAGGCCAGACCTGGAGGACATTAGTAAATCAACTGGGTTTTCACAATGATCTGGTAATTCCTTCCGGTGCTAGCCTAAAAGTTACGAGATTTATTGAACTCACTTTCACAACTTGCCACAGTGAGATTTTATGCTCATGTCCTCTGGGTTGCTAGTACAGTACCAAAACCAGTAGGTTGGGGTACCCTACTTCATGCTTCTGCAACACATTTGAAAATTTACAGCATGGCACAAATGAAGGACAATATTTTACGGTGCTCTTATGGGAAATCCTGCAATTCCCGATTTAACACCTTGTGGCAGTACCATCACCACAACGTCTCCAGTAGTTCAAGTAGAACACCCACCACTACCTTTGCAGAGCATTTAGGAACGGGCAATGAATGCAGCCTTGCCAGCAGCATCCACATCCCATGTAAAGAATACAATAAAACAAGCTCTATAAGGGTGTTCACAGCAGGGAGCAGCAATCAGGAAATCAGAAACAGTAGGCCACAATTTTCCCTACAAGTACAGCTCCCTAATGGAAGCATTAGATTGTGTCACTGCTCCATCGCTCACAAGTGATGCATACACAGCAGAAAGACTCAGACTTGATTCCTAGTCTATGGTGAGCTGGGCAATGTCTTTAAGACTAATGTTGGGGAGTGAGGTGGGGCTAGAATAAGCCACAGTACACCTAAGCGAGGGAGGGGGAAAGAATCTACCATGGTATCAAGCAACCTGTGCTGGAAAGAATGTGTGCTGAGGACAGGATTAGAAGTGGT
This sequence comes from Heterodontus francisci, assembly GCF_036365525.1. Taxonomy (NCBI): domain Eukaryota; kingdom Metazoa; phylum Chordata; class Chondrichthyes; order Heterodontiformes; family Heterodontidae; genus Heterodontus; species Heterodontus francisci. The sequence goes on along the minus strand of NC_090375.1, from coordinate 156,429,990 downwards.
TGTTCTGTCCTGGTGTGACATTGACTATCCAGACTCACACATGAGAAATAGCAACTTGGACAATGTACTAGAGGGATAGTAGCACCTGTGGAATCCTGGGCCAATATGAGTCAATAACGAAGGAGCAGCAGGGAGAAAATGGGGTAAGAAAGTGAACTATCACCTTCTGCCATTCATGCTTTTATTCTGTGTTTTGTCCGAAATTGGCATCAGCATTTTATTAGACTGCATTACGGAGTGTGATAAGATGTGCCTTCACAGCAACTATTCCAAACACAGCAGAATCCATCTGAATAGTCAGACTTCCTAACTGAGATGGAGGGAAAACAGGATGATGGGTTATCCTGGCTTAACTGTATCCACTACCTGGATCCACTACCCATACTTACAGGGAGATCAATGTGAATGCAAAGAGATGAGGCAGATGTTGCAGTCAGTGCAACAATGAGCAGCAACTGTGCTTAAACTCGACCTGTGACCAAAGTTTCAGGGAGGGAGGATACAACCTCCTGTGATCACAACACCTGTACTGCGAGTGTTTTACGAGCATGCTAATAGCTGGAACAACAGCAGCTAAGCCCTTTAGCCGGGATGCTGATTTAGCACATGTGTTGATTCGGATACATATAAAACATCAAAGGGATTGGAGCTTGCCAGCTTCACTGCTGACAAACTCAGCAAAAATTACCAGAAAGGATTGTATAACCAGTAGCTCAGAAACAACCTGGATTTCTTACAATAAAATCCACCTCTCAACTAAATTAGTGTAGAAGAGGGATTGAGAGAATAATAAAACTGCTACAGCATGAAAAGTACATTTCCATGCACCATCTCTGCAGTCCTCGCTAAAATATAATTTAACATAACACCAAACAGAGTGAGTTAGTAGGAAATCGGGAATAGTAGATTGCTAGGGGAGATTCCAAAACAGTAATCAAATGAGGTCAAATGACTGGAGTGAAAATAAGTAGTTATAAACCACTCAATTGATCAAAATCTTCTAATCTCTCTCTAAATGCATCAGCTTAGAGATAGTAGGGCTGATTTTAACCATGAATTATGGTGGAAAACAGACGGCATCAGATTGATAGCCCATTATATACCATTCCTTTTTTTTCCTCACCAATCCTGGACCTTTCGCTATCATTGAAAGCTAGAATTGATCCCTTTTAGTATTATGCAGTAGTTAGATTTGTTTCAGATCTGTTTGATGCCTGTAGTGGCTGTCAGTGTATAACCTGGCAATGTGTCCCATCCACGTGCATATCGAATCTGTTACCCGAGGGATTCAAGGACAAGTGCACTCTTCACAGTTGCACTTGTAATCTGACAAAATTTGATGGCAAGCCATAGAAGGAGTTACCAGCAGGGATCTCTTTAAGTTTGGTCAAACAAATGGGTTTTAAGTCTTAAAAATAGGAGAGGAAGATTGAGAGATGGAGAAGATTAGAGAATGTTCACGACACAGCCACCAATGGTGGGGCAAATGGACAGGGGGGGTTGCATAAGAAATCAGAGTTGGAGGAACACAGTAAGGTCATGAAGGGATTTGAACAGCATGATGGGAATTGGTGCCACTATTGATCAAAGAGCAGTGTTGGGTAAATGGGACTTAGTATGGAATAAGATACAGGCAGCAAAGTTTTGAATGATCTAAAGTGTATGAAGGGCGGAGCATGTGAGGCCAGCCAGGAGACTTGGAATAGTCGAGTCTGGAGGTGGCAAAGGCATGGAAGCAGGTTCAGCAGAAGATGGACTAAGGCAGGGAAGGAGGCAGAGGCAGGTAATGCTATGGAGGTAGAAAAAGTCAGTCTTTTTCATGGACAGGATATGGGGTCAGAAGCTGAGCGTGTGAAGTGTGAAGAAAATGGCAGGGGCGTCATTCACGATGTTGCCCAGCCCCGCTGCCATTTTATCTGAGGCAGGCAAGGCTGAGGACCGCCTTCCTGCCCCAGGCCAATTGATGCCCCTATGTGGTCAATTAATCGCTATGTATAGGCCTCTTCCTGCCTCCACCACAATTTTGTGGCAGGCGGTGGGACCCACCAGGGTCAACCTGCTGTTCTCCTTTGTCAGGCAAAACCCCCCACCTGCCAAGACTGAGGCACACATTATTTCACCACATGAACATTAAAACCTAAAAATTGCAAGCCCCTGGCTGGAAAAAAATTTACATAGTACCAGACAATGTGGATACAAAGGGAACCAGTTCCTGCCCCCAAAACACAGAAGAGACCTGGTCAAACCAGTCAGTCACGTGACCACCTGCTGGCCAACTATGAGAGTTTTAAACTGGAAAAGCAGATTTTGAAATCAGAAAGCCGTGTGTTCATGGACTGAGAACATCCCTTCTCCTGTCTGCCCTCATCTCGCTCTCTCCAGCTTCGGAAACCATTAAAGACATGCAAACTCAAAGAGAAAAAAAGTCTCCTAAGTGAACAAGGTTTAAAAGGAACACTGGGCCCCAAGGAAACACAAGACCATATCTTCAATCAAGGACTACAGCGAGCTCAAAGCACAGTAGCAAGAAGTTGCCTCAAACTGTTCTACTTTTCTTTTGCTCTTTTCTGTCCCTATTTGCATATGTGTGTATCACGTGTGCATGCTAGCGTAGGCGTTAGCTGTATTAGAGTTTAAGTTTAAGGTTTAATAAATTTCAACTTTCTTCTTTAAACCAAAGAAAGCCTGTTTGTGCTCATTTCTTTGCCTTATAATTGGAAAGTTGTGAACAAGGATTCACAAAGGGGGAGCTGAAAACACGGTGTGTTTAAAATTAAACCCTGTTACAATAAGGTGAAGGTAGCTACAGACCCCTAGACACCTTTCTCATCTGGTCGTAACTCCTTTCAGGGTTAGCTGTGTCTCTCCTTTGGGGGCAATCCAGGGCCCCTGGAGGGCAACCCCCCCCCCAGCGGCGATCGCCAACCCCCCACAACCCCTCACTCGGGTCTGTCTGGATGACCCCGTGATCCCAACCCCACTTAACTTTCTCGGGGTCTCGGTACTGCAGGGCCAGCCTTCCTTAAAGGGATGGTGTCCCTGACAGCGGGCAGTTAATTGGCTGCCCGCCGTGAAATAGCAACTGGGGTCTGATGGAGGGCTGAGGCAAGGTCTCCCCTCGCCTTCTGGCCCGCTGCTGGGACCCCGTCCTCAGAATAAAATGCAGCTCTATGTTGTTTTAGTTGATGTAACTTTGATTAGGGCTGTGGCTGGGAGGGGAACCTGCTTTGAGAGATTCGAACATGGAGTTGTATGATGGATAGGCATGGGAGGGGACAACACATTCATGACTTTGTATAGGAAAGGAAGGTTGGAGATGGGGTGATGGTTTGCAAGAACAGAAGAGATTAGTTTTTTTGAGGAGGGGATGATGATGGTTTTGAAAGGGTAAGGGACAATGTCAGCTAGCAAGGGAGTCAAGAAAGAAAATCGGGTGCTCAGCTGAGAATACTGTGAATGGGGTCAAGTGGACAGGAGATGAATCTGATGGACAAGTCAAGCTTGGAGAAGGCAGGAGAGGAGATAGGAGAGAAAATAGAGTAAGTAGAGATAGACACAGATTTAGGGTTAGAGCTGGGGAGGAGTTTGAGCTTCCTGGCCAAGAAGAAATGGAGTTGCAGCAGATGCAGCTGCTCAATCTCAGTGACCATTTTCCCCATTTGTGAAACACACGGACTAAAATGTTTATGCGACATTAGTGCAACAAAGATAACATGTAATTATTCTGACTCTCGGCAACACAGACTGCTACTGAAATGTTAGCTTGGCATCGTGCTATCACTCCTCCCTGTTGCACAACAAGGCTCCAGAGAGGCCTGCTACAAGAATAGAGTCCCTAAACTTCACTCCTCGTCTATGACTTAGAATAAGTGCTCCACTAACCTCCTCTCCATTACTATGACTGAAGACTGGCACACTATTAATCTAAACTCTAATAATGTGACCAACAGCAGGCATACCAGTAGCCTTTATTTGAGTACTGTGACCAAGAACAGGCACACACGCAAGCACAACTAGAATCATAGAATGATACAGCACTGAAGGGGTCCATTCAGCCCATTGTGCTTGTGCCAGCTCTTTGGTAGAGCTCTCAGATTAATCCTCTGCTCTTTCCCTACAGCCCTGTATAGCTTTTCCCTTCAAATATTTATCCAATTCCCTTTCGAAAGTTACTACTGAATCTACTTCCACCACCCTTTCAAGCAGTGCATTCCAGATCACAACAACTCGCTGCATAACACAATGTTCTTCACCTTGCTTCCGGTTCATTGCTAATCACCTTAAATCTGTGTCTTCTGGTTATTAACCCACTTGCCACTGAGAGCAGTTTCTCCTTTTCACTCTATCAAAGCTGCTCATGATTTTGAACACATCTATAAAATCTCCCCTTAACCTCCTGCGCTCTAAAGAGAACAATCCCAGCGTTTCTACTCTCTCCATATAACTGAAGTCCCTCATCCCTGGTACCATTCTAGTAAAGCTTTTCTGCACTCTCTCCACAGCCTTCCTGAAGTGTGGTACTCAGAGTTAAATGCAATACTCCATCTGAGGCTTAACCAGTATTTTATAAAGACTTAGCATAATTTGCTTGTTTGTGAATATGATGCCTTAATGAAGCCATTTCATAAGGGACACTTTCGCAATGTCTCACTCCCTCTATACAACATCACTTCCTGTACTTGCTCTATTTCTGACCTATGCTTCCTGTTAGTGTGGCGCCTGTTGGCATGGGGGTTATGGAGTTGAGGAATCACCCTTGTGAAATGTTTCTCAAAGGTCTTTATTTGTGTTGAGCAATTGCAGTAAAAGTTAGCTTTAAAGTCTGTAACTAGGTAGCTAAGGGACATTTAAGCATCTGGAGTCAGTTCTGAGTTAGTTTTCATACCATATATGCGGTTTGGAAATCCTGCAAATATTTTTCATATTTCCACATATTTGTGGTTAAAGTTAATCTGCAGTGGGGACCGGGCCTTTTTCTACTATTCCCTCAGTCCCCACAACTTGAGTACATTCCCACCCTCTCCTGTCTCCCACCCCCCCCCAACTTCCAGATTGCTGCCAGTTATGACATGCTCAGTCCCCTGCAGCTCAACTGATTTTTTTTTTAAAAGGGCAACTGCACTCAAAAGTCAAACATTTAGCAACCCTCCTTCTCCTTGGGAAGAGAAAGGAGCAAAAGGAACCAGATACCATTTTAATCACAATAATCACCTGTACCAAGTGATGAACTCACATGTCACTGCTGTGTGTAAACAAATGTAAAAAGTACCTTGTCAAACACTTTTTCCACAAGGTTCATTTTAGCCCAGTGACTGAACATAAACAGGCAGAGAGCTTACTGAAAGTCACTGAGCTGCTATATAGATATACAATCTATATTTACTGCTTTAATTACATGCAGCAGATCATATATTTAATGTTACGGTTGTAAAGTTTAGAAACAACCACTACTGATTAATGGATGAATTCTTAATGCTTTTACAAATTTTAAGGCAGACATTAATTTACTAATAAACTTGAATCTACATAATGTAGTAAAACATCCCAAGGTGTTTCACTGGGATCTAATCAGACAAAACACTAAGACAAAGGAGGAGACATTAGGGCAGGTGATCAAATGCTTGGTCAAAGAAGTAGGTTTCAAGCAGTGTCTTAAAGGAGGAGAGAGAGGGGTGGAAAGGCAAATAGAGAATTCCAGAGCTAAGGACCTAGGTGGCTGAAGTTAAAACCACCAATGGTGGGGCGAAGAACTGAGGATGCACAAACACAGAATTGGAGGAGTGCAGAGTTCACGGAGACTTGTAGGGCTGAAGGAGTTGGCTGAGAGAGGGGCCAAGCCACGGTGGGATTTAAACATGAGGAATTTTAAAATCGAGGCATTGGTGGTCCGGGAGCCAATGTAGGTCAATGAGCATAGGGCTTATAGGTGAATGGGACTTGGTGAGAGTTAGGATATGGGCAGTAAAGCTTTGGATGAGATCAAGTTAATGGAGAGTGAAAGATTGTAGATGTAGTATATCTGGACTTCCAGAAGGCATTTGATAAGGTGCCGCACAAAAGGTTAATACACAAGGTAAGATCACATGGGGTTAGGGGCAATTTATTAGCTTGGATAGAGGATTGGCTAACCAACAGAAAACAGAGAGTTGGGATAAATGGGTCCTTTTTTGGTTGGCAAGATGTAACCAGTGGGGTGCCACAGGGTTCGGTCCTCGGGCCCCAACTATTTACAATCTATATTAATGACTTGGATGCAGGGATAGAAGGTACTATAGCCAAATTTGCAGAAGACACTAAAATAGGTGGGATAGTAAGTTGCAATAAAGAAATAAGAAATTTACAAATGGATATGGATAGGTTAGGTGATTGGGACAAAATTTGGCAGATGGAGTTTAACGTGGATAAGTGTGAGGTTATCCATTTTGGTCAGAAGAATAGAAAGGCAAATTATTATCTAAATGGAGAGAAACTTCAGAGTGCTGCGGTGCAAAGAGATCTGGGCGGCCTCGTGCATGAATCGCAGAAAGCTAGTATGCAGGTGCAGCAGGTAATAAGGAAGGCAAACGGAATTTTGGCTTTTATTGCTAAAGGAATAGAATATAAAAGTAAGGAAGTGTTGCTGCAACTGTACAAGGCATTAGTGAGACCGCACCTAGAGTATTGTGTACAGTTGTGGTCCCCTTACTTGAGGAGGGATGTAGTTGCATTGGAGGCAGTGCAGAGGAGGTTCACTATATTGATTCCAGAGATGAAGGGCTTGTCTTATGAAGAGAGATTGAGCAGTTTAGGCCTTTACTCTCTAGAGTTTAGAAGAATGAGAGGAGATCTAATTGAGGTATATAAGGGGATTAAGGGGATTGACAAAGTAGACGTAGACAGAATGTTTCCTCTGGTGGGGCAATCTAGAACGAGAGGTCATAGTTTTAGGATAAGGAGTAACAGATTTAAAACAGAGATGAGGAGAAATTACTTCTCTCAAAGGGTCGCGAGTCTGTGGAATTCACTACTGTGGTGGATGCGGGGACACTGAGTAGATTTAAGGAGGAGATCGACAGATTTTTCATTGGAAATTGTTTGAAGGGTTATGGAGAATGGGCAGGAAAGTGGAGTTGAGGCCGAGATGAGATCGGCCATAATCGTATTGAATGGCGGAGCAGGCTCAAGGGGCTGAATTGCCTACTCCTGCTCCTAGTTCTTATGTTCTTGTAGGAGACCAGTTAGGAGTGCATTAGAAAAGTCGAGTCCGGCAGTAACAAAAGCATGGATGAGAGATTCAGTGTCAGATGAGCGAGGCAGGGCAGAAATAGATGATATATTATGGAAGTGAAAGTAGACATCTTTATGATGGAGATAATATGGGGGCAGAAGCTCTTCCCAGGGTCAAATAGGATGTTGAGACTGCGTATAGTCTGGTTCAGCCTGAGTTTTTGGCATCTGACATAAGCATTTCTTTTTTGCTTTATCCTACTCTGTATGCCCTTTGACATCCAGCGGGCAGGGGTCTAGATTTTGGAGTCCCAAGCATTTTCTTTACGGCAACATATTTGTTCTGGACCCTCTTTAGCTCCTACTTGAATGCCTTCCACGGCTCTGACACTGATTACCCTTCAAGTAGCTCTTTCTAGTCCATTTTTGCTAGATCAAATATCAGCTTAGTAAAATTGGCCTTTCCCCAATTTAAAACTTTTACTCTTGGTTTATCGTCATTCTTTTTCATAACTACTCTAAATCTAACTGAATTATGCTCACTACCACTAAAATGCTCTCCCACTGATATCCTTTCCACCTGCCTGGATTCATTTTCTAAAACTAAGCTCAAAACTAAGTCCAGATTTCAGCCATTCCAAAATGTCTCAGAGATGCCAATCATTTTCAGCCTCAGTGCTACTTCAATGCATTCCGATGGAGTTTTGTTTCTTTTTTTGTCTTGTTGACTTATGTTTGGTCCAAATAACACTGGCATTGTGAAGTAATACTCACTGTTGCATCTTCAGGAAGTCCACCTGCCACCTCCACAATCCTAGTGTCTGACATTACCATTCCTTTTGCCCTGGTAACAAACTGGATAACTGAAGCACTGTCCTGCAGGGCACAAAGAGAAGTGGTAAAGAATGCAACAACGATGACTACTTCTACCCTCAGCATTGGTGTTCATGTTAGCACCAGATTGTATTCCAGATATTATACCAGCCAGGCAAGAGGCAAACATGCAAGTCTGTTCCATAACATGCTTATTACAGGTGGATAAAGTCACTGGTCCAACTGAAATGTATTGGTATGTTATTACTCAGAAAGGTGCACTATTTTCTGGGTGGGAACAGGACTGTACCATGCATTAGCACTCTATTCTTGGGCTTCCGGGCCTAAGTTTAAATCCAGCCCAGCCAGATGGGATGAATGTCTTCATAAAAGTCTTAAGTGATATGGGTTTGGGCAAGTGGATGCACCTTTTTACACTAAATGAGTCCATAATTTAGAACAAATTGGCACTAAATTACAGTCTGATTTAAAGTAGGCCATTAGGACAACTGGGGTGGGAAATGGAAATGTTGCACTGGTACATTTGTGGTATGTCTGGGGGTTGCGAGGGCAGTTGGGGGGGAGTGGGGTGGTGGTTAAGGTGCATCGTAGGGACAGAAGAACTTTCCTCAGCACAAAGCTCATGTTCTAACTAAATGAGGAACTCTCAATTATGGCAATGAGTGCCAAAGTGAAAATGTGCTGCGTTCCCCAACACATTGCAGTGCAGGACTATCCATTTTTTAAAAACAGATATAAGATGAAGCACAAAAGTCTTGGCTCTGAAAGGAGTCAGTGATTTCCTATTCAGCATTTGTGGGGAAAAAAGATCAGCAAGCTTTTAATTGCTCTCACCTTTTTCAATATTTCAGTATTGAGCAGCAAGTGTACATCGATGTTCCTGGTTTCTTCCTTTGCTATGGAGCTTAGTTTACAGTTGATGATTGAACAGGGCCGTCCAGGCCTATCACAATCCTAAAAGAATTAGCAAGCCAAAGAAAAGAAACTTAACATTATTCAATTAGATACTTGTTTTAACTAATTACCTGAGACAATAACTTGCTTAAGGATTGCGACTTGAAAACTGAAGGCACTGCAAATCATGGTCACCAGTTTTCACACCTGATTCTCCAATCTATGCTATGGGTCAGTAGGACACTGCATTGGAAGCAGAGTCTGGCAACTCCAGGACGTAGATGAAATGAAGTGCACAACAGCATGGGCTGAATTTTATGGGGCCCTCAGGAGCAGGATTGGAAACAGGGTTGAAAAATCAGGAGGGCCGCACTCACCCAGAACTCCGGTGTTGCGACATCGATTCCGCATTTTACCAGCAGCCAGCAATATCCAAGACAACATTGCCACTACGACATGGCGAGACTGCAATTAAGTTCGTTCACAAGGTAGTTAATAATAATTTGCATGCACTTGACTGGGAATTTATGCAGAGCTTGGCATTCTACAATCGGCGAATGGGGATCACGGGCCTTCAGATCCCCAACCAGCTAAAGCTGGTGGCACCTAAGCGAGGCATCAGTGCTGCCTCTGGAAGTCAGCCATATTGAGTTTGTTGCTTGATTATTGGTTGCCCTGAAGAGGAAGAACGGAGAGCAGAGGCCATTTCCAGCCTGTGCAGTAGGCCTCTAAGGATGGGATCAGCTTGTGGTAGTGGCTCTCAGCAACAGTCGGAGCTGCTTATGATGGTGGGCTCTCAACAACAGTGGCAGCCGCTTGTGGGTTGGGCTCTCAGCAACAGCGGAGCTGCTTGTGGTGGTAGGTTCTCAGCAACAGTGGGAGCCGCTTGTGGGTTGGGCTCTCAGCAACAGCGGAGCTGCTTGTGGTGGTAGGTTCTCAGCAACAGTCGAAGCTGCTTTGGTTGGTTTTCAGCAACAGTCGGATCTGTTTGTGGTGGTGGGCTCTCAGTAATAATGGGGAGCTGCTTCTGGTGGTGGCTCTCTGCAACAGTCATAGCTGCTTGTGGTGGTGGCTCTCTGCAACAGCAGGAGCCACTTGTGGGTTGAGCTCTCAGCAACAGTTGGAACTGTTTGTGGTGGTAGGTTCTCAGCAATAGTCAGAGCTGCTTGTGGTGGTGGGTTCTCAGCATCAGTTGGAGCTGCTTGTGGGAGTGGGTTCTCAGCAACAGTGGGAGCTGGTTGTGGTGGTGGGTTCTCAGCAACAGTTGGAGCTGCTTGTGGTGGTGGGTTCTCAGCAACAGTCGGAGCTGCTTGTGGTGGTGGGTTCTCAGCAACAGTCGGTGTTGCTTGTGGTGGTGGGTTCTCAGCAACAGTCGGAGCTGCTTGTGGTGGTGGGTTCTCAGCAACAGTTGGAGCTGCTTGTGGTGGTCGGTACTCAGCAACAGTTGGAGCTGCTTGTGGTGGTCGGTACTCAGCAACAGTCGGAGCTGCTTGTGGTGGTAGGCTCTCAGCAACAGTCGGAGCTGTTTGTGGTGGTGGGTACTCAGCAACAGTCGGAGCTGCTTGTGGTGGTGGGTTCTCAGCAACAGTTGGAGCTGCTTGTGGTGGTGGGTACTCAGCAACAGTCGGAGCTGCTTGTGGTGGTAGGCTCTCAGCAACAGTCGGAGCTGCTTGTGGTGGTAGGCTCTCAGCAACAGTCGGAGCTGCTTGTGGCGGTGGGTTCTCAGCAACAGTTGGAGTTGCTGTGGTGGTGGGTTCTCAGCAACAGTCGGAGCTGCTTGTGGTGGTGGGTTCTCAGCAACAGTTGGAGCTGTTTGTGATGGTGGGTACTCAGCAACAGTCGGAGCTGCTTCTGGTGGTAGGCTCTCAGCTACAGTCGGAGCTGCTCGTGGCGGTGGGTTCTCAGCAACAGTCAGTGTTGCTTGTGGTGGTAGGCTCTCAGCAACAGTCGGAGCTGCTTGTGGCGGTGGGTTCTCAGCAACAGTCAGAGCTGCTTGTGGTGATGGGCTCTCGGCAAATGTTGGAGCTGTTTGTGGTGGTAGGTTCTCAGCAAAATGGGAGCTGCTTGTGGTGGTGGGCTCTCAGTAACAGTCGGAGCTGCTCAGGTTTTAGAGTGGAGGGTTCCACAAACGTCAGGCTCTAGAGTGGAAGGGTCCACTCTGAAGGCAAGGGCTTCTCTGCAGTGTAGCTGCTGCGACTGCTGGCACTGCGGCACAGTGGCGCAGTGGTTAGCACCGCAGCTTCACAGCTCCAGGGACCCGGGTTCGATTCCGGGTACTGCCTGTGTGGAGTTTGCAAGTTCTCCCTGTGTCTGCGTGGGTTTTCTCCGGGTGCTCCGGTTTCCTCCCACAAGCCAAAAGACTTGCAGGTTGATAGGTAAATTGGCCATTATAAATTGTCACTAGTATAGGTAGGTGGTAGGGAAATATAGGGACAGGTGGGGATGTTTGGTAGGAATATGGGATTAGTGTAGGATTAGTATAAATGGGTGGTTGATGTTCGGCACAGACTCGGTGGGCCGAAGGGCCTGTTTCAGTGCTGTATCTCTAATCTAAAAAAAAAATGTAAGGCTGGACTGAATGCAGGGCTGGTAGGCCTTTAAAAATGGAGCCAGCACCTGCCTCATTAGGTGACGCCAAGATCAGTGCCTCATGGCACTGGATGGGTCTCGTGCTCCCAGGCCATTAATTGGCCAGCCGCCACGTGATTGCAGTCAGTCGCCCACATTTCTTCCATGTGGCAATGGCACCTACTTCTGTGGTTGCCGCCCAGACCTGCATCACACGCAATAAATTCAGCCCCATGTGTGCAATAGGATTCAAAACATCTGCCTTATATTTGATACATAATAATTTGGCTTGAACCTTCTGAAAACTAAACAATTTTCAAAGTCATATCCTTAACTAACAGTTCAGCTATGAAATGATATATAATATATACAAGATGCATCATTTTGCAATAAAATGGATAGACAGAAAATCACAGGCTGCAACTTAACATTTCTTGGGATATGCTCCTTGAAAGCACCACTTCCCACTTGGAGATCTGCTTTTGAAATCACCATTCCAATATTATAAAAGCTCCCTATCTTGCAGCTAAACCTTTAAAAATCACTGGTTGAGCCTCAGAGTTTTTTGTCCAATTCTGGGCACCACACTTTCGAAAGGATGTCAAGGCCTTGAAGAGAGTGCAATGCAGATTTACTAGAGTGATACCAGGAATGAGGGATTTCAGTTACTTGGAGAACCTAGAGAAGTTGGGATTGTTCTCTTTAGAACAGAGAAGGTTCAGGGGAGATTTGATAAGTGTGTTCAAAATTATGAGGGATTTCGATAGGGTAGATGGGGAGAAACTGTTTTCACCAGAGGGAGGGTCAGTAACCAGAGGATACAGTTTTATAATAATTGACAAAAATCCAGGAGGGAGATAAAAATATTTTTTTAATTTGGCAAGTTATGCATTGTATGAAAGGGTTGAGGCAGATCAATAGTAAGGGAATTGGATCACTACTTAAAACGGAAAAAAAATCAGGGCTATGGGAAAAAGCAGGGGACTGGACTAATTTGTAGCTGTTTCAGAGAGTCAACACAGGCATAATGGGCTGAATGCTCTCTTTCTGTGCTGTCCAATTCTATGATATCAATGCACAAGTTCTTCCCTCAGTGAATACATTCACTAATATCCCTTTCTTCTTTAGAAACAGTGAATTCTCCTCCATGTATTATACAGAATAACATGCATAACAGTGCCTTAAGGCAGTAATATCTTACAGGCAAATGTTGATAAGCTACTTGCTTTCTTGAGGTATCTGCCCTGTAAGGTATAGTGGACTGTGAGAGTGCAATGGAGTCTGCTTTACTTCTGACAATTCAAAGTCATATTTTATGGGAAAATATAGACTATAAATATTGCAACTGACAACTTCCTGTGCAGTGTTGTATTAGTATGAAGCAGATGTTTCAGATTTGAGTTATTTTATTGAATGAGAGGCTTTCCTTTTAGGAGTGGAGTTTTGATTGATGGGATACAAAATTATTTGTGCAGAGCAGACTGCTATGAAGTGGCATCAAGGTTAATATGGTCACATCACAGTTTGCCAAAAAATGCTGAGGTGTTGCATAAAGGTGGTTTGCAGTTCAGCAGCCATTAGGTGCTAGTTGCTAAGGATACAGAGGCACGGTCAGAGTCAGCAGAGAGTTTTGTCTCTGCTCCCTCTCCTGTAGTTACTCATGCTGAAGAACAGTTCTGTGGCATTGGCATCCCTGTGCTATCTCCAAGAGGTGGATATTCTTCACGTATAAGACAAGATTATGAAGCCTTTGAATTGCGGGTCTCTGCTATTGGTGTGGAATCTCACTGGACAGGAGTACAATCGATTAAGCGAGACTCTACTACTTGACATGGGGTCTCACGGGATAGGAATACAGATCAGACGCTGCAGTGGGAGTGGAGTCTTGCTATTTTGGGTCTTAAGTGTCAACAAACTATCTGACCTAGAGGTACACCACTGAATCCAACCCTAATCTCATCCAAAGTCCAGAATCACTAGATACTTCCAAGGACTGGTTAACCGAATGTCTTCCCCCAACCCAGGGATCCTGCACCAATTCTAGCTTCACATCCTCCAAATAATATTCCAAATGAAATCAGCCAACTCAACAGAGTTACACAAATGAAGCAGAGACCTCCCTAGTGTGCATGGTTCACGACAACAGAAGGCAGTGCACTCACTAACTGAGCATTCACGAGAAATCTGGAGTCTGATAGTTGTTTAAACTTCCTTTTTAACCTAGTAGGGTTAATGTTACTATCTGACGTACCTCTGAGCCATTCAAACCTGAAGGTGTCAGGTTGTTTGCCGAGTTAGTTCATCTTAACCAGGGTACCAGTTGTGAAGCTACGATCAGCCTCATCGCCCCTAAGCTTGGGAAGGGAACAATTTTACCAGGGTTCCTGTTCTTGACTGCTATCCAGTGTCTCCTGCTGAAAATGTGTCTGTATGTCGATGTTGACTGAGAATAGAATTGAGTTTGTTTTTAATATTTCCACAGAAATGTGGGCATTTCCAGGTGAGGCAGCTGGATTTACTTGTACTTCCTTCAATTTAGTATATTGTATTTGCTGCTCACAAAGTGGTCTCCTCTACACTGGGGAGACCAAATGCAGACTGGGTGACCGCTTTGTGGACCATCTCCGTTCAGTCCGAAAGCATGATCCCGAGCTTCTGGTTACTTTCCATTTCAACACAACCTCCTGCTCCCATGCCCACATTTGTGTCCTTGTCCTGCTGCAGTGTTCCAGCGAACATCAACGTAAGCTCGAGGAGCAGCACCTGATCTTTCGATTAGGCACTCTACAGTCTTGCAGACTCAACCTTGAGATCAACAATTTCAGCGCGTGACTGGCCTTTTTTATATTTTCCTATTTTTTGGATTTTTAATTTTTTTTTAACCATCTGCCTGTTTTTAAGTGGAAAGAGTTGCTCATTACTCTTGCTATTAACACTCTCTTTGGACTAATGCTTTGACTTTCACCACAAGCATTAGCACACTTTTTGCCTTTGTCCCGTGACAGCTTTGTTATTTAATCTCTCCTGCCCTCTGCCCTATCACACACCTTCCATTTTATTCTATTCCCACAAAACCTCCCCACCCACTTCACTTGCTTAAAATCTAATTCTTTTCTTATCTTTGCCAGTTCTGATGAAAGGTCATAGACTTGAAACGTTAACGCAGCTTCTCTCTGTACAGATGCTGCCTGACCTATGAGTATTTCCAGTACTTTCTGTTTTTACTCCTATAATGTCATCTTGATTGACAAACTGCATCTCATGCATCCCACTGTATTCCCTTAACTGACAACCCATGTTCCATTTAGTAATAAAAGCCTAACGGCCTAACTCACCAGTACTTTTCTGCCAGACTTGGTGAAGAAAGCAAAGATCGTGTGGAAAATGTTCTCCTTATCCTGTGGTATGAAGCAGGGTTGGAGGTTCCTGTGGTAGCTGCAGTTACCTCCCTCATGTTCAACCTTAACAAAGAACAAAGACAGGATCAGTAAGCATTAGACTATAGTAAAGCACAAGTTGACTAGCTGAAGAGTTGTTAATTGACTGAATGACATAGTGTGTTTCCACATGTACGCTGACGTCATCCAGTCCTACCTCCCCACCCCCTCTCTTGACCCTTTCACTGTATCTAAGTTGTCAGATTGCTTGACATCCAGTACCAGATCAGCTGAAATTTTCTTCAATTAAATACTGGAAAGACCAAAGCCATTGTCTTCAGTCCTCACCACAAACTTCATTCCTTAACCATAGACTCCATCTGTCTCCCTGGCAAATATCTGAAGCTGTGCCAGTAGGCTGTGTTTACCATTGAGTTGACACATAAACTGAATCACAATATCAACGGTGATTTCATGAAAACATGGAGTTTTACTGCAACCACAAAATTGAGCATTAGAAGAAGCAAAACAAAATGGCCGAACCCACATGGGAACTGGCTCCCAGCCACAAAAGGGCAACAACCTGTAAAGGTGCTGAACCAGACTGGTCACAACCTTGGGGATGCACTTGACTACAAGATCAGTTTCTCATAACATATCCTGCCACCACTAAGACCACCTATTTTCACTTCTAAGATTGCCTGACTCCGACCCTGCCTCAGCTCAATTACTGCTGAAATCCAGATTCATGCCTTTGTTACCGCTAGACTTGACTATTCCAATGCACTCCATGCTGGTCTCCAACAGTCTACCCTACATAAATTTGAGGTTATCCAACACTCTGCTGCCCATGTCCTAACCTGCACCAAGTCCTGTTCGCCCATCCCCTCTGTGGTCGCTGACCTATGTTGGCTCCCAGTCAAGCAACACCTCGATTTTAAAATTCTCATCCTTGTTTTCAAATCCCTCCATGGCCTCACCTCTCCCCATCTCTGTAATCTCCACAAGGCCCACAACGCTCTGAGATATCTGCACTCCTCTAATTCTGGCCTCTTGAGCGCCCCTGATTTTTTAATTACTCCACTATCGGTAGCGGTGCCTTCAGTTGCCAGGACCGATAAAGCTCTGGAATTCCTTTCCTAAACCTCTCTGCCTCTCTACCACCCTTTCCTCCTTTAAAACATTCCTTAGAACCTACCTCTTTGACCAAACATTTGCCCTCATATCACCTTATGTGGCTTGGTGCCTTGGGACATTCAATTATGTTGAAGGCACTGTTGTTGAATACTGCATTTTCAAACTCTATAAAACATCAGCTCGGTTGAAGCAAACATCTTCACAAATGTTCCAAATGTGTCAAAATATCAGTTGGGATCTTTGGCTTGTCATCAGCAGCATTAAGTGGTTCTCTTTTTTCCATAGTCCATGTGTTAGAAAGTTAAACAGTGGTCTATTGATGCTTACTGATTGTGGTTAAAACATCAGCCAATTCTTAGAGATATTTATATTACTGTTAAAAAAATTACACCAATATAAGCAGAGCTTAATCTAGCTCACCTTTTTTTTTAAGCCAAAATTCCACACTGAATAATTCTTGATAGCTCCGATTTTCACTCGGGGCACAAATCAAATTGGGGAGGTGGCATTCAGGGTGAGTGGGAAGCTCCCCACAAGGTCACCAACATGAGGACCATGCAATATTAATTCCTTTCAATATGATTGGCAAGCTGCCTACCCAATCGTGCCAGGAAACAGGCAGCAAGCCCACTTTACACATGCAATTACCAATGGGACTGTCCTCCTGCAGCCTCTTAAAGCAAGATTACATTTCCTGAAGGAAGATTGCCTTTCCAGACTGTCTGCACAATTGTGCTCGTCGAATGAATCAGAGTCTGTCTCAGGTTCTTTGATGCCAGCCTGGAGGTTCTGGTGCAGGGGGTCAGGGCAAGGAGGAAGGTATCATACCCTAGCACCCACAGAAGCATCCCCAGGGACAAAATTCAGCAGCCTGAACAGATGTGGCTGACAGGGTCAGCACTGGCAGCAGCACCCCAAGGTAGAGGTGGAATGATCTCACAAGAGCAGCAAGGGCAAAAACAGCTCTTCATCTCACCACCTCTCTCAAACAACACCTAAAGAAGCCAGCACTCCTTTCACCCCTCCTCACCATTCTCAGAAATACCCTTCCCCTCCAGCATCTCCTTCAAATTATAATCACAACACACTGAAACACCTCTCTTTCTCATTCCAAATATGGTCACCTCTTTGCTTTCTTTACACCACATCTAGTTCCTGTCAAGAGGGCAAAATTAAAATTCATCCTAATGTCTCTAAAAATAAGCCCCAATTACACACCTCAATAGGTTATTCAACACAGACAGAAGCAATGATTTTAGCTTGTGAGGTAAGCCCAGTGTGCAGGAGCCAGGGTAGGCAGGAAGTGCCCATGACAGCACCAGTATGAGACACTGGCCATTTTAACGCCATGTCCTCCTTGCCATCTTGGAGGATGGGCTCACACCCAACTCAGTGGATCTCGCCAAGTGGCTGATGGGCAGGAATGGGATTTTCAGAGCAGGAGACCACTGCTGAGACCTGAAGGAATGGATATGCTGTAAGATAAGTGGTGGGGTGGGGGAGCGAGGATAAGTGGCAAGAGGCATTCCTGGTCGAGAAAGGGGGATGGTAGCCCAGGGTACTCCTGCTCCTGGGGTCATGGGGAATCCATAAGAAAACTAAAAATTGCAACTTGCTGAAGCTTCTTCTGGACCCAATCCTGTCTGCCTCCAGGTAATCACTGGTGGCTCTAGCACTACACGCAACTTGCGTGACACAGGGTTAAAATCATGTCGCAGTCCAAATTATGTAATCAACCGACTTTTAACTATTTATAAGACCCTGCCTGTGGCGATCACTTCGACACTTTCCAAAACCTGGAAGTTAAAATAGAGGCAGGTGGGTGCCCAGTGAGAGTGTCATTAACTGGATGCTGTCCCTAGTCTTGAATACTTACCCAATCTGTTCTCAGCGAGTGGAGGGAGTTCAAATTGGGAGAATGATGTTTTCCTTTCAACTGTTTGTGCTCAGCTGTTACTGAACAGCAGTAAGAAATACCTCTATACCTCAGTCCTGGGAACTGACCCTACCATTCTTGCCGTTAAAAGCAACTGCCTCGAACACTATTGGTATAGCTGACTGGGGTCTTATTTATTACCTAATTATTATATTGCTGTAATTATACATTTACTGCTCCCAGCAGAATAATAAATGTCAGTGAAATTAGCAAAATTAATTTTTAAAGCAACTGAGTGAACCCCTTGGGCCTATTTTTCTGTTCAACTCTATCTGAACAATGGCCACCGCTGAAGGTCCTGTCACTTACACTTTGTGATATCTCTTTAAGAAGAATCTTGTTAAGTTCACATATTAAATTAAAAGTTCTTCAAATGATGCTCATCTTACTTTAGGCCAGTGTCTCTGCTGCAATGGGTCATAGTACTACTGATGCTTAAAAAGATCAATCAATCTCAAATAGAAACTGGCTGATGTATCCGTTAGGAGATTAATAAGCATGGTGCAGCTGAGTTAGAAATAACCATTTTTGCAGAAAGTAGTTATTTTTGTACACGCATAAACACATTGTTAAACTCAGGTGAGATTGCATTGACGGCTAAGTGGGTAAATATGCTATATGATGTCCTACCAATCTAGAGACTGGGAAGGTCTCAAGAATAGTCAGAAATTGTGCTTTAGGCAGTACAGGTAAAGAGAAAACTAAACGATGTAAAGTGATTAAACTAGGGGGAGAGAAATAAGAATAAAATGAGTAACTCATTAGAGCTAGAGGACAGGCAAGGCTGTATGGCCCAAATAAATGTTCTTTATACAAATGCAGAGTGTAAGGAACAAACTGAATGAATGGCAGCTGCAAATTTCAACTTGGAGGGTGTGACATGATAGTGTCATGCTAGGACCCCACCAGCCAAGAAAGAGGCATATTAATTTTCTCATGACCATTGATTTTAAACTGTTACTGGAGTGAAGAAAGGACTTGTTAAACAGACCAGTTCTGGCTGGAGAAGATATTTGCATATTAACAGACAGTGACTGGAAGGACAAAGGACCATTGCCTGATGCATTCAACCCACAATGGACCTTGATCACCAGGAATTGTGTGTAAGAACAGCATTCCAGAGACTGCTGTAATCCAAGACATGGTCAGACTAGTTAGTCACGTGACTAACCTGCTTGGCAACCTGGATTTTTCTGAATTGTACAAACAGTTTGAACTCAGAGTATCTGTTTGCTTCTGGACTGAGAAGATCTCTCCTGTCTGTTCCCATCTCTTTCTAACAAGCCTCTGAATCCACTGAAGATACATGAACCCCAAGAGAGAAAAGTCTCCTACAGCGAATAAGAAGAATACTGGGCCCAAATGAAAAGCAAGATCTACCTACAATCAAGGACTCTACAGTGAGCTCGAAGAACCATAACAAAAACTCTTCAGATATTGCCTCAAACCTTTCCACTTTATTTTACTTCTGCTCTTTTCTGTCTCTATTTGCATGTGTATATTGCGCATGCATGCTAGTGTGGAGCACATCGTGTATCCGTAGGCATTAACCAAATTAAAATTTAAGTTTAATAAATTTCATCTTTTCTTCTTTAAACCTAAGAAAACCTGTTTCTGCTGGTTTCTTTGCCTTATAATTGGAAAGCAGTGAACATGGATTCACCAAGGGGGAGCTAAAAACACAGTGTGTTTAAAATGAAACCCTGTTTCAGTCAGACCAGGTGAAGGTTGAAAGGGAACCCTAGACCTCTTTCTCACCTGGTCTTAACAGTAGCCATTATTGCCACATGGCTGCAAGACGGTCAGGACAGGGAACTAAATATACCAGGTTATAAGGTCGACAGGAAAGTTTGGGAAAATGGTGGGTGGGGGGGGGTGCAGTAGCCTTAGTGATTAAGGCTGAAATCACTTCAATTATAAGAGAAGATATAAAGAGAGGATATAACGAGAGGAAAGCAGGCAGTGGAGACTTTATGGGTAGAATTAAGAAATAGAAAAGGATTTAAGACTGTAGTGGGAGTTGTGTATAGGTTCCCTGATAGCAGCTGTGAAGTGGTAGATTGCATAAATGTAGCAAAGGCAGAGTGGTTTTAATGGGGGATTTTAACTTTCATATGCATTGGGACAAGCAGACTAGCACCTGTCAGAAGGGTAATTAATTTCTTGAGTGGGTCTGGGATATCTTTCTGCAACAATGTGTCCTATAAAAAAAGGGAGCATGCCATATTAGATTTAGCCATTAGCCAGATTCAAGTAACAGCCTAACAGCACATCGACATTTATCTAAAAGGGAGAAACGTGAATCAGCCACTAATGTTCTAGACTTAGGTGAGGCTGATTTCAATGCAACGAAACAGAGACTGTCCACAATAAAATGGGCAAGCATGTTAATGGGTAAATGGCAGAAGATCAGTGGCAAGTGTTCAAAAAAGTATTTAATATGACACAGAGCCAATTTATACCCTGAAGGGACAAGAACTCTACTTGCCAAAGAAAAAGCTATGGACAACTAAAGAGGGAAGAGAAAACTTAAAACTAAAAGAAAAAGCATACAAAAATGGGAAAAAGTTCAGATCCTGGCAAATGGGAAACATACAATGGATAACAAAATAGACGGTAAAAGCTACAAGAGGGGAGTATGAAAAGAAAATTGCAAGGGATATTAAAATCAACACAACAAAAATTACAACCATATTAGGGAAAATAGGGTGGTCAGGAGCAATGTGGGCCCCATGAAAACTGATAATAGTTATATTGTCAATGAACAAAGGAAATGGTGGGCATATTGGAAAATATTTTGCATCAGTATTTACAATAAAGGAACAGGTCAGCATGCCTGAAATTCCAAGGAAATTAATATTGAATCAGGGACAGGGACTCACCAAAACTAACATAAGGAAAATAATAGTAATGAAGAAAATAATGACACTAAAGAGTGACAAATCCCTAGGATCAGACGGTTTCCATCCCAGGGTTTTAACTATAATCTTCCAAAGTTCTCTCTATTCAGGAACTGTTCCTTTAGATTGAAAAATTATGCATGTCACACTGCTATTTAAGCAAAGTGAGAAAGGAAAACCATGGAATTACAGAACAGTTAGCCTTAACTCTATTGTTGCAGAAATTACTGGAGTCTTTAATTAAGGATTGGGTGACTGAAAACTGAAATTTTGCAGCTAATCAGGGAGAGTCAGCATAGATTTGTAAAGGATAGATCATGCCTGACTAAGCTGACTGAATTTTTTGAAGAGATGACATAAAGCAGTGGACAGGGGAATGTCTATGCATGTTATTTATATGGACCTCCACAACGCATTTGATAAAGTCCCTGCCAGCTAAAGTTGAAGCCCATGGAATTGAAGGCAAACTATTGACCTAGTTAGGAAATTGGCTAAGCAGCATGAGTCAGAGAGTGAAGATAATTGGTAGATACTCTAATTGGCAGGATGCGGCTGGTGGTGTCCTGCAAAGATCCGTGTGAGGGCCTCAACTATTCACCATATTTACTGACGAAGGAGATGATGGGATAGAAAGCCACATAATTAAATTTGCCAATGACACAAAGATAGGCAGCATTGCAAGCAGTGTAGATGTAAGTGTAAAATTACAAAGAGGTATTGGCAGATTAAGTGCATGAGCAAAACTATGGCAAATGAATTTAAATGTAGGCAAATGTGAGACCATCCAGTTTGAACCTAAATAAGGATAGAACTGGGTACTTTCTAAATGGTAAATAGGTAGAAACACTGGAGTTTCAAAGAGACTTGGGGGTTCAGGTACATAGATCATTAAAATGTCATGAAATGCTGCAAAAAATAATGAAAAAGGCTAGTCAACTGCTGGATTTTATATCTAGAGGGCAGAATACAAGGGAGTAGAAGTCTTGCTTTAGCTATACAAAGCCCTGGTTAGACCACACCTGGAGTACTGTGAAAAGGTACCACAGCTTAGGAAGGATATATTGGCCCTGGACAGAGAATATCGGACTAGGGAACATAGCCTAAAAATTAAAGCAATACCTTTCAAGAGTGAAATTTGGAAAAAACCTCTGCACACAAAGTGTGGCAAGATTTTGGAACTCTCTTGGACAAACAGCAATTGATTTATTTATTTATAGATACAGCACTGAAACAGGCCCTTCGGCCCACTGAGTCTGTGCCGACCAACAACCACCCATTTATACAAACCCTACAGTAATCCCATATTCCCTACCACCTACCTACACTAGGGGCAATTTACAATGGCCAATTTACCTATCATCTGCAAGTCTTTGGCTGTGGGAGGAAACCGGAGCACCCAGCGAAAACCCACGTGGTCACAGGGAAAACTTGCAAACTCCGCACAAGCAGTACCCAGAATTGAACCCGGGTCCCTGGAGCTGTGAGGCTGCGGTGCTAACCACTGTATTTTCCCAGTTGGCTCACAATCCCAACATCAGCCTCAATTCCTGGTCAGGAACTCGGAAGAGGCTGTGGCAGGATGTCGGTCGTGATCTTCCTGGAGACAGCCAATTAAGAAGCCACTTCCGGCAGCCTCATTCAATTAAGGATGGCGGGCGGACCAAGGAAGTGGGAGGTCCGGTCGGAAGTTCCGCAGCAATGTCTGACTGGCAGCCCCACTGAGAGAGGTGGGCGCTCCTGAGGCAGGTAGGAAACTGCTAGGGTACCTGAAAATGGAGGTGCTCTCTGCTGCATTATGAAAAAGTAAAAATCACGCACGGCCACAGCCGGCAGGCCATCATTGTGGAGGGGGAACCCCACCACAGGCTAACTTGCAGCTGTAGCTGTGGCCGTTGCATTCCAGCGGGTCTGTGCTGTGGTGAGCGAGAGGTGTCAATGGCCCCCTGCCTGCCACTAGGAGGCTGCCTCCAGTTACCTGCTTGACTCCGGCCTCAACAGGAAGACTATCTGCTGTCGGGAAGATCCTGGCGATGTCATCAACTCTACCCCAATTGGCCCGTTAATGGGCCTAATTGGCTACCCATCGCTGCCATGCTGGCGTCTCTGCCACACTAACCATGCCTCCAGCAAGAGCGATTGGAGGCAGGTTGCCAACCCAACATGCTATTTTCCAACTTTCCTCTGGGTCCTGCCTCCTAATCTTCCTCCGCAGCCTGGGAAAATGCAACCTGACAAGACAGCCAGCACTGTTGTGGGTAAACTACAACTGACCTCAGCAATCCTGGGCTCTTGTGGAGAGAAACACCTAATGAACAGCCAGAGACACCTGCTAGATACCAGTCATGTCAAAACCTATTAAAAGGTAGACAGAAGTTGCGCTAAGAGTTTATGCCGATCTTGTTGAAGATTTGAAGATTATGATGGAAACTGACAAATTTAATCCAAGTTCTGAAATTATTGTGGTCAAGCTCAAACCTGTCTTCACTTGAGAAGGGTTTGAATCTCAAAGGTCACAAGTTTGAACAAAAGGAAAAGAAGGGAAATCAATCAGGACTTTTCCAGCCAAAGAGCATTAAAATTGTGAAATAAGTTAAAAGGGACAGTCATTGAAACAAACAGCATAAATTTGTTCAAGAAACAATTGCATGTCTTTCCTGAATAGAGAAACATTTGACAGAGAGGTTGGTTCAAGTGGTGCTGATCTAAGAAAAAAGGACATGCTTTGTTTGGGCCTAATTGCCTTTTCCTAAGACTTCTTGTATTTTTATACTGTAAAATACAGATGGGGTTGTCAAGTGAAGACAGGTTTGGGCATGGCCACAATAGCCTCAGAGTCAATACCAACTCACAGTTTAGCCTCATACCTAAACAAAGGCACTTGGATTAAAAAAAAAACATCCATTGCATCTTGCCACCCAGTATGAGAGAGGGTGGGCAAGAGAAAAATTCAGGGAAAAAAATAGAAGTTTGGCATCTTAATTTTATGCCACACGTGGCCGTGTAAGATGCTGATGTGATGAGATCAATGCTGCTGAATTACAGTGGCATGCATCCACCTTCTCAAATGTATTATATGGTTTGCATATCACTGTATTCATAATTCCTTGCAATATCTGAGAGCACCAAAATGGCAAGAGACTTACAAAAAAAACAGAATAATAGGTGAAGCTGCAATTATATAGAGAAATAAGTGCCAATTTTTCAATATCACAGTGTCAGCAGGGAGCCTCACCCACTGGGAATGTAGATTGGAAAATCACAAGTGCATTCTTCACAAACTGTCTGTTCATAGCATCATAAAATTATAGAATAGTTCAACACAGAAGGAGGTCATTCAGTCTATCGAGTCTGCACCAGTTCTTTCAAAGAGCAGTCACATTGCTCCACCCTTTCCCCTTATCCCTGCAATGCTTTCTCATTCAAGGCGACTATTGAATCCGTATCCATCACCCTATCAGGCAGTGCATTCCAAATCCTAATCATTCGTTGCATATAAAAGATTTTCCTCATGTTTTTAGATTAGATTAGAGATACAGCACTGAAACAGGCCCTTCGGCCCACCGAGTCTGTGCCGAACATCAACCACCCATTTATACTAATCCTACACTAATCCCATATTCCTACCAAACATCCCCACCTGTCCCTATATTTCCCTACCTATACTAGTGACAATTTATAATGACCAATTTACCTATCAACCTGCAAGTCTTTTTGGCTTGTGGGAGGAAACCGGAGCACCCGGAGAAAACCCACGCAGACACAGGGAGAACTTGCAAACTCCACACAGGCAGTACCCGGAATCGAACCCGGGTCCCTGGAGCTGTGAGGCTGCGGTGCTAACCACTGCGCCACTGTTGTTACGGGTTCTTTTTAATGAATGGAAAATGGGGTAGTTCATTCATGTTTCATTGATACATGTTCCCAGTGAGTGAGGGCTGTGCCAGCAACATACATTTGGAAGATTGACCACACCAGATGAGACAGAATAGTCTCAGAAAAAATTAGAGCCAGGAGAGAAAAAAGCAGAGCTTTGAGGATCTCTTGCAAGGTTCCACACTTTTCTGGCTACAGATTTACTAATTATGAAGAAGTCAATTTTAAATATAACTCATCCCTGTACTCTGGGCAAATTGCCATCGGTCAATTATAAAGTTATACCTTGGAGAAAGGTGTGAAAAATAACTCTGATGAATACTTTTGATGTAATTTCCATATAAGATGAGAAAAATCAGCACAATGTTTCTCATTGCTTTTTAATACATCATTGAAGTGAAGCCTTCACCCAGCATTTGCAAAACAGGAGCAGTTTGGGTTGATCAACACACACACCACCAAGTTAAATGGGTGCAGGGCTCAGTGAATTGGTAGACCTTTTTCTGATGACTGACACACTTCAGGTAAAATTCCTCTGCTGTGCTGTGATGGATATTAGCACTGAACTTTTAACAGAGAATGGTGATTAAAGTGTAGGCAGGAAGGGTAATTTCTGGGCATTGTGGTACTGGCAAGGAATCACCACCAATGAACCACGTTACAAATTATAGGAAAGCCCTCCATGATTTTCTGTTTGTTTGAATTAATAGTCAGAAAATCATGAGCAGTGCATGGCCAAATTTCCCATACACATTTACAGTGGATGAGGTTACCCGATAGCAATGCAAATTTACTCCTGCACCTGAGACTGACAATTTATTCTGATACTGAGCAATAGACTGCCTCTTGTCTATTCGAGGAAAATCATGGGTTGTATGTGCACAATTTACCAAGGTGCATTCCCACAAGGCAAAATCATCACCCCTTCAATCTACTTTTAAATACATCATGGAGATGAAATTCCTCCTGTTTAAAAGACAGGAGGGATTATTTTAGGGAAAGGGTGAAAACAGACACTAAGTGGGTGCTCTACTAAGCTACATCTGTTTAAAACAGTCCAATTTAACCTGTAGTTTTGGGGCTAATTGATGACCACCATGATTTAAACTTGCCTGGAGGTGCTAACACGAAGAATGTTACTTTCAGTACTCAAGCACCGATTAAAAGCAATTTTCATGGAGCGGTATATGTAACCACCATACACATACTTCCACAGGAGGGGTGGAATGTGCTGGCTGACACACAAAAGCACATATCAGGATGCCTCAGGAAGCAAAGGAAAGGGCTCACAGGTTTTCAGGAGAGGGTTCACAGGTTTTCAGAAGCAGTGCTGGAGGTCCTGGTGGAGGAGGGATGTTCTGTACCCACAGGAGAGAACAAAGACACAGTGGCAGCTACTGCAGTGCATGTGGGAGGAGATTGCTGAGGTATTGACAGCCAGGAGCCCTGGCCCCAGGAACTGGCTCCAGTGCGACAGAAAAATTAACCATTTCACATGAGTGATCAAGGTAAGATGCCATCTCACAAACACACTTCTCAATAACTGCACTACCACCAGCATTATAACCTCAATAACTGCATCCACCTTCTGACTATACACTGACGTTCACACATCCCAAACTACTGCATCCTTCACAGGTACTACTCACACCTCAGACACATTGCAAGCTCTTGAATCACTTGAGGTATCACATACATACAAACACACATGGCAATACACTTGTTCACAATCACTACTCTTTCTCTTCCAGGACAAGTTAACACAGAATGGGCGCCAGCAGAATCTGACCAGGAGAGGGGAAACATGACTGCATGAGATCACTTCCCTTGAGCAGACAGTGCTAGTCATGATCAGGAGGTGAGTGGGAGATGCTGCGACCACAGGCAGAGTAGGGGACACATCGCCTAGAGAAACGTGGCCACTCCAGCTTCCCTACATGTCCACAACTGTTCCATTCCAAAACCTATTGTTATTTACAAGCTCCGTATGGTCTCATCGTATACACCCACATACAATGGCCACATACACTGTACCCTAAAACCCTTCGACCTTTATCAATGCTGGCTCCAAGGAGCAAGATTCACATTGCCTCCCCACCCCTTACCCAGAGGAACTTTTTTTTAATTCATTCATGGGATGTGGGCGTCACTGGCCAGGCCAGCATTTATTGCCCATCCCTAATTGCCCTTGCGAAAGTGGTGGTGAGCTGCCTTCTTGAACCGCTGCAGTCCATGTGGGATAGGTACACCCACAGTGCTGTTAGGAAGGGAGTTCCAGAATTTTGACCCAGCGACAGTGAAGGAACGGCAATATAGTTCCAAGTCAGAATGGTGTGTGACTTAGACGGGAACTTGCAGGTGGTGGTGTTCCCATGCATTTGTCCTTCTAGTTGGTAGAGGTCGCGGGTTTGGAAGGTGCTGTCTAAGGAGCCTTGGTGCATTTCTGCAGTGCATCTTACAGATGGTATACACTGCTGCCACTGTGCGTCGGTGGTGAAGGGAGCGAATGTTTGTGGATGGGGTGCCAATCAAGTGGGCTGCTTTGTCCTGGATGGTGTTAAGCTTCTTGAGTGTTGTTGGAGCTGCACCCATTCAGGCAAGTGGAAAGTATTCTATCACACTCCTGACTTGTGCCTTGTAGATGATGGACAGGCTTTGGGGAGTAAGGAGATGAGTTACTCGCCGCAGGATTCCTAGCCTCTGACCTGCTCTTGTAGTCATGGTATTTATATGGCTACTCCAGTTCAGCTTCTGGTCAATGGTAGCCCCTAGGATGTTGATAGTGGGGGATTCAGCGATGGTAATGCCATTGAATGTAAAGGGGAGATAGTTAGATTCTCTCTTGTTGGAGATGGTCATTGCCTGGCACTTGTGTGATGCGAATGTTACTTGCCACTTATCAGCCCAAGCCTGGATATTGTCCAGGTCTTTCTGCATTTCTACATGGACTGCTTCAGTATCTGAGGAGTCGCGAATGTTGCTGAACATGGTGCAATCATCAGCGAACATCCCCACTTCTGACCTTATGATTGAAGGAAGGTCATTGATGAAGCAGCTGAACATGGTTGGGCCTAGGACACTACCCTGAGGAACTCCTGCAGTGATGTCCTGGAGCTCAGATGATTGACCTTCAACAACCACAATCATCTTCCTTTGCGTTAGGTATGACTTCAATCAGCAGACAGTGTTCCCCTTGATTCCCATTGACTCCACTTTTGCTAGAGCTCCTTGATGCCATACTCGGTCAAATGGAAGGTCAACTAGAAAAGAAAAAGAACAGCTACCGCACCCCCGACCAAACACTTGCCTTACCCCACTCCCTTCCAGAGAAGAGGAGGAGCATCAGAGCAAGGAAGAAGGCACTGTGCCAATCATTACCACTGTCACAGGCACCAGCTTAGAGACCTTGCATAACTTAAGAGGCAAGAGTAGAGCACGATCCTCACAGTGACAATACAGGTGTCAGGTTCCACCTTTCTGGGGGCAGGGGGGTAGGCGGGGAAACAAGGTCACATACTAGTTCTGCTGTAAAGGGGTCAAATGAGGACCTCACAGGGCCCAGCTTCAGAAGGTTGATGGATTTGACAAACCAAATCCTTAATGCATGAACAGCTTTCCTGAAAGCTTATGGTAGTGGCTAAGGGGTAAGGAAGTCTGCTCCACATGGCCCTGCTTTCACCGATAGCCTGCAACTCATCCTCTCTATTGAGGAAAGGCTGGCCTATTCCATCCAGCTACAGCACCCCCCACAAAATACTCCCCTCCCATTCCCCCTACCCCACCCTCTTCCAGAAGAAGAAGAGGAGCATCAGAGCAAGGAAGAAGAGCCCAACATCATGCAGCATCTGATGACTGAGATAGCTGCTTCCACTGTGGTTATTACAGTTCAATGGAACAATAAAGTATTGCAATACTTTGCAATACTTAGAATATTGCGTGTAATTCTGGTCACCACACTACCAGAAGGACATGGAGGCTTTGGAGAGGGTACAGAGGAGGTTTACCAGGATGTTGCCTGGTCTGGAGGGCATTAGCTATGAGGAGAGGTTGGAAAAACTCGAATTGTTTTCACTGGAACGATGGAGGTGGAGGGGCGACATGATAGAGGTTTACAAAGTTATGAGCGGCATGGACAGAGTGCATAGTCAGAAGCTTTTTCCCAGGGTGGAAGAGTCAGTTACTAGGGGACATAGGTTTAAGGTGCGAGGGGCAAAGTTTAGAGGGGATGTGCGAGGCAAGTTTTTTTACACAGAGGGTGGTGAGTTCCTGGAACTTGCTGCCAGGGGAGGTGGTGGAAGCAGATACGATAGCGACGTTTAAGAGACATCTTGACAAATATATGAATAGAAAGGGAATAGAGGGATATGGGCCCCGGAAGTGCAGAAGGTGTTAGTTTAGACAGGCATCAAGATCGGCGCAGGCTTGGAGGGCCGAATGGCCTGTTCCTGTGCTGTACTGTTCTTTGTTCTTTGTTCAATGGAAGCTCAGGCAGCTGCAGTGAGTGGTGGCTCTGGATTCCTCCACTGAAAAGGACTTGAGCAGTACCTCAGCTGCTCAGAGATCTGTGTTCCATCAGATCAGTAGCAGAATAGATGCCTCAAGGCATTGGACTCATGGAGCGGGAACCTACTGGCCTTTCTCCCTCCTCCACCATTGCCCGTGCAGTTGCCTGTCAGCCAGACGGAACGACTGCTCAAGCCCATGGTGAGATGGTGCAGTTTCAGGTAGGGTTACCACAGCTGACAACCTCTCCAGTGCATCACAAGATAATACCTGAAAGTCCTCATCAGATTCTCAGCAGCCACCCACCTCACCTGCTGTGCCACTGGTGTTGCACTTCATAGAAGCACTACAGTATGCAAGAGCACTTATAGGATAGCCACTAAGGGTAAGCACCAGGGTGAATAGTTTAATATTTGTTAGTTGTTTCATGTTTCCATGATTTGTTTTTGTTATAGATAAAGAGTGATTATGCTAATTGGGTAGTGCTGAAATTGATGGTCTTTCTTTTGTGTTTTTCATGGGGAAGGGATTGAAAGGACTGAGTGCAGCTGGTGGACTGCCTGACAGATCCTCAGTCATTTTAGGTAAATGGTGGCAACAGTGCCCCAAAGTCTGATAGTGGAGGGCATCTCTCAAAAGCAGTCTTCAATTAGATGGCAGTGAGCATCCCTCCCTGGTGCGGGCCATCTACCTGGAACCCACTGCCCCCCTCCTCTTCTTCTTCCTACTCAAGCTCCTCTTCCTTCTCCTGAGCTTGACCCTTTGGCCTTCTGCTGGTGGTAATGGCTGATCTGTCATGATTGCCAGTTTGAGGAGCATATAGCAAGTCACCATGAATCTGAAGCCCTCCTCTCCCTCCTGTACTTCCTCTCCCTCTCTCCTCCAGCAGCTGGTGCTGCTCTGCCTGGCCACATCTCCTCCTGCAATTCCTCCTGCCATTCCTCCTCCAGACCAAGGGGGACCTCTAGCAAGATCCCAATGGCCAAGATCCCCTTTCTCCTGGTGACTCTTGTAAGATCTCCAATAAGGTACAGTAGCACAGCACTCTCTTTTTTTGGTGTAGTCCTCAGAGAGTTTCCAGAATAAATGTTGAGACAGTGTAGGTGAAATCTTAAAAAGTGTCCCAGAAAGTTTCCCTAATGTGTATCAAAAGTCCTCTTCAAACGTCGTGGAGTCAGTCGATCTCAATCAGCAAATGGACACTGAAAGTTGAGCGTGGCTTTAAGTAGTGCCCACAATCCTCACCAACAACTTCTTTACTCCTGTCCAGCTGGTCACAGTTAGCAGGGGCAGTAATTGCAGTGCTATCCACCAAATTATCATGCAGCCTCTTTAATGAGCAGTCGGAGCCAATTTAACTGGCTATCAGAGGCTTAATCATCCTCAGGGCGGCCACTTGTAGCATGACAGTAAACTTCTTTACTAAGATGGTGTCTTGCACTAAAGGGGGGCCAACTAGAAGTTGCAGCTTAAGACCCCCAACTTTGCCATCTCGGAGACTCGCATTTAGACTACCAATGCTACAGCAGGGAAAATAGCCTCCAGGATATTTTTGGTAAAATTAACAGGAGGAATTTAATCTTTTATAGTTCCAAAAATGATAAAATCTTGGCCGTAATTATCTTCTGATGGAACTGATGTCAGAACAATTATTTATGATGGATTTAAAAATGCGAAATGATAAAACAGATTCAATATTTTCATCATAATTCCATTCTGTTAAAGGGAAATAAGTTTTTGACAAGTTGTTGACCAATGCACAAGACAATGGCATTAGTCACTTGGAAATGTATTGTTGAACCTTGTCCATGATGTCAGCACAGAAATGACAGTAAGTTGTTCAGATGCTCTCCATCAACAAAAAATGCCAAAATCAAGATATTGCAATCAAGGTTGAATTGCTCATTTCCATTTCTTAAAGAACAAACAGTGCCTTTTGTTCAAATTGGTCTGCTTCCTATATGTAATTAACAGCAGGGTACATTTGACATGAAGGATAGTTTGTCCTTCGTATAGAGTTTGTATGTAAATTGGTAATAGCTGTCAGCATATGCACCATTGCATAGATTGAAGGGGGGATTACTTTACCTAGTGCACCTAGTGAGCGGGAATCTTGGAAAATTTTGTACACGCAGTCCATGATTTTCCTCCAACAGACATGTGGCAATCTAACACCCAGAGCCAGAATAAATCGCCAGTCCCAGACACAGGAATAATTTTCCAGCTTTGTGCCTCTGGCAGGTAACCTCATCCACTGCAAACATGTATAAGAAATTTGGCCATGGCCTGTGCATGATTTTCTGACCGTTAATTCAAACAGATAGAAAACATGCACAGGATAGGCCTACATTTTTATACATGCATTCATACTTGATTGTCAATTGTCAGTATGTATGAAGAATAGTGAAAAGTATCTGAAAACTATATTTGGACACCTCTTACTTTAAAAGCTGGAAAAGCTAGCAGAATGAGAGTTCTTCCAAAATTGTGAGACTCTAGACGAATACTACAGTTTTTTTCTAAGCTGAATGTTATTTTAAGATGCACAATGCCAATACAGAAGATGAGAAAATTCAGTTACGTGGAGAAGCTAGATTGTTTTAGTTTCTGCAACTGCCAACTTGAGTCCCACGTGGTGCATTGCCGCCCTGTGTTCCTCACAGCCTCCAGCATTAGATCCAGGTTGGCATCCATGAAGCGAGGGGCTACCCTGCCCCAGGTATCAGGCCTCCAGCTCCCCTGTGACATCTCACTTCCCTCTGGTGCAGTGGAAGGTTTTGGCACAAACCGCAGATCTTTCCCTCAGGGCAAGCAGCAACCTCAGTGATGGCTGCTTTGAGGAGTTTAAATGAGTCACACCCCAATCTAACCTGCCTCTGTCCCCATCCCCACTGGCTCTAAGTGCACAGGGAACCCATCTCCAGATCAATTAAGGGCTTCCCCCACCCCCCCACCAACCCCCACCCCCCCCGCCAACCCCCGTGAAAATCTTAACTTTACTCAGTTTCCCACCGGAGGCAGGTTTCTGGCCCAAAAACAAACCCGGCTACTGTTTTCCGCCTTGGTCGAAAATTTAGCACGGTGCATCCCAAACTCATTTCTCCAGTTGAGAGGCCTAACTAGCGATCTTTAAATGGACTGTCAGAGGCCTGTGTCCTAATAGGTAAAGCTTTTGGGTTCTTTGAGATTTTTTGCCATCCCAAAGTGCTTCCCCAGAGCTCACAAAAGCCTTAAGGCAAACTGCTGGCCTGTACTCGCCCTCCCACAACAGGCCTTACATCTCAGTTACTGCAGGCTACAGCTGACCAATCTTATACCATGGGAAACCAGCGAACTGCACTGTTCTTGCCTGCAGCTCATCAACTACACCTCAAAGCTAATAGTGCCTCCCAATTGCTAGAAAGGCCAGCACCACGAATGCATTGCAAATATTGCGAGTGTCTGCCACCCAAATCAAAAACTGTCCCCCATAAGTCTGAGACAGTCATGCTGAAGCTGGGCAGTGCTCCTGTCAGCCCACACCTTGAATGCTGCATTTAGTTCTGGCCACTGAGACTCAAGGCAAACATCACAAATAACACAAATGTATGATGGTGCATGCACCATAATGAAGATTGACTGTTACTGAATGAAACAAACTTTAATTCATTTTATAATATTCCACCCATGTTGCCATTCCTGCTGTGCTTACAAATGAAACAAGTACATATTGATATTTTTGAACAGGTGACGTGGCTTGGACTATAAAAGGGGAAAGGTCCCTGTTTCAACACTCTGCTCTGCTCTAAGTGCTGACCTCAACCAAGACCCATTGTCTTGAAGGTACAAGTCCTTGCTTATCTGTTGTCCTAAGGAGGGGAAGAGAATTCAGCCAGGGTTTCTTTTCCTCATCATTATCCAATTCCCTCTCCACCCACTACCACTGGAAACTGTGTGTAGGGATACTGGATGAGGTCAAGATTGGGCTCAGGCCCAGACACAAAGAATGGCCACTGAGAAAATACCACAGGTCCATCCCAGCCTAATCACCTCCTTCTGGAGATAATAGGGAAAGAGAGGAAAAGGAGGGTGGGGAGTGGACAATATTATCTGTAATATAATATGTATTTTCATATCTCAAGGTTTCAAATATCAGTGGTACAGGAGCCTTAACTGCTGTCAGAACACTTTACACAATAAATTTAGTATTTTACACCTCTGAGAGTTCCATGGAATGGCTTCCTTCAGGCACAGCTTCTGAATTACAGACCCCCATGGGGGTCAGTGTTACTGACCTTCACAGCCAACCTCTGGCAAGTTTACAATGGTTTGCTGTAGTTTACTCAACACAGATTTACAAGACATCCTTGACAGGCCAAATGATTAACAATGAGTAGGTTATCATACCGCAAACTCCTTTGACAGGCAGATGTGTGTGCCTGTATCATGCTTCACCTTCTATTGCTGTACTGTGCAATGTGCTTCTTGGGAGATGGTCCAGGCTGCTGGGCTCAGCCAACCCCTGTCACTGTACCAAGTCTGGTTTATTTATCCAGATATATTTTATTTATAAGTTT